>NW_026907710.1:0-323706 GCF_028389875.1 Rhea pennata
TGCCCTGCTTTGTTTGGAGGCTCTTTGCGGACAGCAGCACACACAGCGGGAAGGTGCGCGCTGGCCAGCTCCAAGTCTCGGCACATAGAAGCGCAAGCCAGGCACCTGCTCGCGGTTTGTCCCGGGCATGGGAAGCAGCATGCTGCGTGCCCAGAAGACATCCCGCACTGTCCTGCCTTCCTCGGGGCTGCTTCTGAGCACAGAGGCACACCTACAAGCAAGCTGAGATGGGCTTTGCCTAAGAGTCAGGGAAGTGTCGAGCGGAACAAGGGATGTGCTGCACAGCTTCCCTCGCAGGCAGATTCCCTCCTGGGGCTCTTAGTTCTCTTGCCTTAGTGCCCTGCTTTGTTTGGAGGCTGTTTGCGGACAGCAGCACACACAGCGGGAAGGTGCGCGCTGGCCAGCTCCAAGTCTCGGCACATAGAAGCGCAAGCCAGGCACCTGCTCGCGGTTTGTCCCGGGCATGGGAAGCAGCATGCTGCATGCCCTGATTACTTCTCGCACTGTCCTGCCTTCCTCGGGGCTGCTTCTGAGCACGGAGGCACACCTACAAGCAAGCTGAGATGCGCTTTGCCTAAGAGTGAGGGAAGTGGCGAGCGGAACAAGGGATGTGCTACACAGCTTCCCTCGCAGGCAGATTCCCTCCTGGGGCTCTTAGTTCTCTTGCCTTAGTGCCCTGCTTTGTTTGGAGGCTGTTTGCGGACAGCAGCACACACAGCGGGAAGGTGCGCGCTGGTCAGCTCCAAGTCTCGGCAGATTGAAGCGCAAGCCAGGCACCAGCTCAAGGTTTGTCCCAGGCATGGGAAGCAGCATGCTGCGTGCCCAGAAGACATCCCGCACTGTCCTGCCTTCCTCGGGGCTGCTTCTGAGCACAGAGGCACGCCTACAAGCAAGCTGAGATGGGCTTTGCCTAAGAGTCAGGGAAGTGTCGAGCGGAACAAGGGATGTGCTGCACAGCTTCCCTCGCAGGCAGATTCCCTCCTGGGGCTCTTAGTTCTCTTGCCTTAGTGCCCTGCTTTGTTTGGAGGCTGTTTGCGGACAGCAGCACACACAGCGGGAAGGTGCGCGCTGGCCAGCTCCAAGTCTCGGCACATAGAAGCGCAAGCGAGGCACCTGCTCGCAGTTTGTCCCGGGCATGGGAAGCAGCATGCTGCATGCCCAGAGTACTTCTCGCACTGTCCTGCCTTCCTCGGGGCTGCTTCTGAGCACGGAGGCACACCTACAAGCAAGCTGAGATGGTCTTTGCATAAGTCAGGGAAGTGGCGAGGGGAACAAGGGATGTACTGCACAGATTCCCTCGCAGACAGATTCCCTCCGGGGGGGCTTACTTCTCCTACCTTAGTGCCCAGCTTTGTTTGGAGGCTGTTTGCGAACAGCAGCACACACAGCGGGAAGGTGCGCGCTCGCCAGCTCCAAGTCTCGGCAGATTGAAGCGAAAGCCAGGCACCTGCTCGCAGTTTGTCCCGGGCATGGGAAGCAGCATGCTGCGTGCCCAGAAGACATCCCGCACTGTCCTGCCTTCCTCGGGGCTGCTTCTGAGCACGGAGGCAGGCCTACAAGCCAGCTGAGATGGGCTTTGCCTAGGAGTGAGGGAAGTGGCGAGCGGAACAAGGGATGTGCTGCACAGCTTCCCTCGCAGGCAGATTCCCTCCTGGGGCGCTTACTTCTCTTGCCTTAGTGCCCTGCTTTGTTTGGAGGCTGTTTGCGGACAGCAGCACACACAGCGGGAAGGTGCGCGCTGGTCAGCTCCTAGTCTCGGCAGATTGAAGCGCAAGCGAGGCACCTGCTTGCAGTTTGTCCCAGGCATGGGAAGCAGCATGCTGCATGCCCCGATTACTTCTCGCACTGTCCTGCCTTCCTCGGGGCTGCTTCTGAGCACGGAGGCACGCCTACAAGCAAGCTGAGATGGGCTTTGCCTAAGAGTTAGGGAAGTGGCGAGCGGAACAAGGGATGTGCTGCACAGCTTCCCTCGCAGGCAGATTCCCTCCGGGGGGGCTTAGTTCTCTTGCCTTAGTGCCCTGCTTTGTTTGGAGGCTGTTTGCGGACAGCAGCACACACAGCGGGAAGGTGCGCGCTGGCCAGCTCCAAGTCTCGGCAGATTGAAGCGAAAGCGAGGCACCTGCTCGCAGTTTGTCCCGGGCATGGGAAGCAGCATGCCGCGTGCCCAGAAGACATCCTGCACTGTCCTGCCTTCCTCGGGGCTGCTTCTGAGCACGGAGGCACACCTACAAGCAAGTTGAGATGGGCTTTGCCTAAGAGTCAGGGAAGTGTCGAGCGGAACAAGGGATGTGCTGCACAGCTTCCCTCGCAGGCAGATTCCCTCCTGGGGCTCTTAGTTCTCCTGCCTTAGTGCCCTGCTTTGTTTGGAGGCTGTTTGTGGAGAGCAGCACACACAGCGGGAAGGTGCGCGCTGGTCAGCTTCAAGTCTCGGCACATAGAAGCGCAAGCCAGGCACCTGCTCGCAGTTTGTCCCGGGCATGGGAAGCAGCATGCTGCGTGCCCAGAAGACATCCCGCACTGTCCTGCCTTCCTCGGGGCTGCTTCTGAGCACGGAGGCACGCCTACAAGCAAGCTGAGATGGGCTTTGCCTAAGAGTGAGGGAAGTGGCGAGCGGAACAAGGGATGTGCTGCACAGCTTCCCTCGCAGGCAGATTCCCTCCTGGGGCGCTTACTTCTCTTGCCTTAGTGCCCTGCTTTGTTTGGAGGCTGTTTGCGGACAGCAGCACACACAGCGGGAAGGTGCGCGCTGGTCAGCTCCTAGTCTCGGCAGATTGAAGCGCAAGCGAGGCACCTGCTTGCAGTTTGTCCCAGGCATGGGAAGCAGCATGCTGCATGCCCCGATTACTTCTCGCACTGTCCTGCCTTCCTCGGGGCTGCTTCTGAGCACGGAGGCACACCTACAAGCAAGCTGAGATGCGCTTTGCCTAAGAGTGAGGGAAGTGGCGAGCAGAACAAGGGATGTGCTGCACAGCTTCCCTCGCAGGCAGATTCCCTCCGGGGGGGCTTAGTTCTCTTGCCTTAGTGCCCTGCTTTGTTTGGAGGCTGTTTGCGGACAGCAGCACACACAGCGGGAAGGTGCGCGCTGGCCAGCTCCAAGTCTCGGCAGATTGAAGCGCAAGCCAGGCACCTGCTCGCAGTTTGTCCCGGGCATGGGAAGCAGCATGCTGCGTGCCCAGAAGACATCCCGCACTGTCCTGCCTTCCTCGGGGCTGCTTCTGAGCACGGAGGCACGCCTACAAGCAAGCTGAGATGGGCTTTGCCTAAGAGTCAGGGAAGTGTCGAGCGGAACAAGGGATGTGCTGCACAGCTTCCCTCGCAGGCAGATTCCCTCCTGGGGCTCTTAGTTCTCTTGCCTTAGTGCCCTGCTTTGTTTGGAGGCTGTTTGCGGACAGCAGCACACACAGCGGGAAGGTGCGCGCTGGCCAGCTCCAAGTCTCGGCAGATTGAAGCGCAAGCCAGGCACCTGCTCGCGGTTTGTCCCGGGCATGGGAAGCAGCATGCTGCGTGCCCAGAAGACATCCCGCACTGTCCTGCCTTCCTCGGGGCTGCTTCTGATCACAGAGGCACGCCTACAAGCAAGCTGAGATGGGCTTTGCCTAAGAGTCAGGGAAGTGTCGAGCGGAACAAGGGATGTGCTGCACAGCTTCCCTCGCAGGCAGATTCCCTCCTGGGGCTCTTAGTTCTCTTGCCTTAGTGCCCTGCTTTGTTTGGAGGCTGTTTGCGGACAGCAGCACACACAGCGGGAAGGTGCGCGCTGGCCAGCTCCAAGTCTCGGCACATAGAAGCGCAAGCGAGGCACTGCTCGCAGTTTGTCCCGGGCATGGGAAGCAGCATGCTGCATGCCCTGATTACTTCTCGCACTGTCCTGCCTTCCTCGGGGCTGCTTCTGAGCACGGAGGCACACCTACAAGCAAGCTGAGATGCGCTTTGCCTAAGAGTGAGGGAAGTGGCGAGCGGAACAAGGGATGTGCTACACAGCTTCCCTCGCAGGCAGATTCCCTCCTGGGGCTCTTAGTTCTCTTGCCTTAGTGCCCTGCTTTGTTTGGAGGCTGTTTGCGGACAGCAGCACACACAGCGGGAAGGTGCGCGCTGGTCAGCTCCAAGTCTCGGCAGATTGAAGCGCAAGCCAGGCACCAGCTCAAGGTTTTTCCCAGGCATGGGAAGCAGCATGCTGCGTGCCCAGAAGACATCCCGCACTGTCCTGCCTTCCTCGGGGCTGCTTCTGAGCACAGAGGCACGCCTACAAGCAAGCTGAGATGGGCTTTGCCTAAGAGTCAGGGAAGTGTCGAGCGGAACAAGGGATGTGCTGCACAGCTTCCCTCGCAGGCAGATTCCCTCCTGGGGCTCTTAGTTCTCTTGCCTTAGTGCCCTGCTTTGTTTGGAGGCTGTTTGCGGACAGCAGCACACACAGCGGGAAGGTGCGCGCTGGCCAGCTCCAAGTCTCGGCACATAGAAGCGCAAGCGAGGCACCTGCTCGCAGTTTGTCCCGGGCATGGGAAGCAGCATGCTGCATGCCCCGATTACTTCTCGCACTGTCCTGCCTTCCTCGGGGCTGCTTCTGAGCACGGAGGCACGCCTACAAGCAAGTTGAGATGGGCTTTGCCTAAGAGTTAGGGAAGTGGCGAGCGGAACAAGGGATGTGCTGCACAGCTTCCCTCGCAGGCAGATTCCCTCCGGGGGGGCTTAGTTCTCTTGCCTTAGTGCCCTGCTTTGTTTGGAGGCTGTTTGCGGACAGCAGCACACACAGCGGGAAGGTGCGCGCTGGCCAGCTCCAAGTCTCGGCAGATTGAAGCGAAAGCGAGGCACCTGCTCGCAGTTTGTCCCGGGCATCGGAAGCAGCATGCCGCGTGCCCAGAAGACATCCTGCACTGTCCTGCCTTCCTCGGGGCTGCTTCTGAGCACGGAGGCACGCCTACAAGCAAGCTGAGATGGGCTTTGCCTAAGAGTCAGGGAAGTGTCGAGCGGAACAAGGGATGTGCTGCACAGCTTCCCTCGCAGGCAGATTCCCTCCTGGGGCTCTTAGTTCTCTTGCCTTAGTGCCCTGCTTTGTTTGGAGGCTGTTTGCGGACAGCAGCACACACAGCGGGAAGGTGCGCGCTGGCCAGCTCCAAGTCTCGGCACATAGAAGCGCAAGCGAGGCACGTGCTCGCAGTTTGTCCCGGGCATGGGAAACAGCATGCTGCGTGCCCAGAAGACATCCTGCACTGTCCTGCCTTCCTCGGGGCTGCTTCTGAGCACGGAGGCACGCCTACAAGCAAGCTGAGATGGGCTTTGCCTAAGAGTCAGGGAAGTGGCGAGCGGAACAAGGGATGTGCTGCACAGGTTCCCTCGCAGGCAGATTCCCTCCTGGGGCGCTTACTTCTCTTGCCTTAGTGCCCTGCTTTGTTTGGAGGCTCTTTGCGAACAGCAGCACAAACTGCGGGAAGGTGCGCGCTGGCCAGCTCCAAGTCTCGGCAGATTGAAGCGAAAGCCAGGCACCTGCTCGCAGTTTGTCCCGGGCATGGGAAGCAGCATGCTGCATGCCCTGATTACTTCTCGCACTGTCCTGCCTTCCTCGGGGCTGCTTCTGAGCACGGAGGCACACCTACAAGCAAGCTGAGATGCGCTTTGCCTAAGAGTCAGGGAAGTGGCGAGCAGAACAAGGGATGTGCTGCACAGCTTCCCTCGCAGGCAGATTCCCTCCTGGGGGGCTTAGTTCTCTTGCCTTAGTGCCCTGCTTTGTTTGGAGGCTGTTTGCGGACAGCAGCACACACAGCGGGAAGGTGCGCGCTGGCCAGCTCCAAGTCTCGGCAGATTGAAGCGAAAGCGAGGCACCTGCTCGCAGTTTGTCCCGGGCATGGGAAGCAGCATGCCGCGTGCCCAGAAGACATCCTGCACTGTCCTGCCTTCCTCGGGGCTGCTTCTGAGCACGGAGGCACACCTACAAGCAAGCTGAGATGGGCTTTGCCTAAGAGTCAGGGAAGTGTCGAGCGGAACAAGGGATGTGCTGCACAGGTTCCCTCGCAGGCAGATTCCCTCCTGGGGCTCTTAGTTCTGTTGCCTTAGTGCCCTGCTTTGTTTGGAGGCTGTTTGCGGACAGCAGCACACACAGCGGGAAGGTGCGCGCTGGTCAGCTTCAAGTCTCGGCACATAGAAGCGCAAGCCAGGCACCTGCTCGCAGTTTGTCCCGGGCATGGGAAGCAGCATGCTGCGTGCCCAGAAGACATCCCGCACTCTCCTGCCTTCCTCGGGGCTGCTTCTGAGCACGGAGGCACGCCTACAAGCAAGCTGAGATGGGCTTTGCCTAAGAGTTAGGGAAGTGGCGAGCGGAACAAGGGATGTGCTGCACAGCTTCCCTCGCAGGCAGATTCCCTCCGGGGGGGCTTAGTTCTCTTGCCTTAGTGCCCTGCTTTGTTTGGAGGCTCTTTGCGGACAGCAGCACACACAGCGGGAAGGTGCGCGCTGGCCAGCTCCAAGTCTCGGCACATAGAAGCGCAAGCCAGGCACCTGCTCGCGGTTTGTCCCGGGCATGGGAAGCAGCATGCTGCGTGCCCAGAAGACATCCCGCACTGTCCTGCCTTCCTCGGGGCTGCTTCTGAGCACAGAGGCACACCTACAAGCAAGCTGAGATGGGCTTTGCCTAAGAGTCAGGGAAGTGTCGAGCGGAACAAGGGATGTGCTGCACAGCTTCCCTCGCAGGCAGATTCCCTCCTGGGGCTCTTAGTTCTCTTGCCTTAGTGCCCTGCTTTGTTTGGAGGCTGTTTGCGGACAGCAGCACACACAGCGGGAAGGTGCGCGCTGGTCAGCTCCTAGTCTCGGCAGATTGAAGCGCAAGCGAGGCACCTGCTTGCAGTTTGTCCCAGGCATGGGAAGCAGCATGCTGCATGCCCTGATTACTTCTCGCACTGTCCTGCCTTCCTCGGGGCTGCTTCTGAGCACGGAGGCACACCTACAAGCAAGCTGAGATGCGCTTTGCCTAAGAGTGAGGGAAGTGGCGAGCAGAACAAGGGATGTGCTGCACAGCTTCCCTCGCAGGCAGATTCCCTCCTGGGACGCCTAGTTCTCCTGCCTTAGTGCCCTGCTTTGTTTGGAGGCTGTTTGCGGACAGCAGCACACACAGCGGGAAGGTGCGCGCTGGCCAGCTCCAAGTCTCGGCACATAGAAGTGCAAGCCAGGCACCTGCTCGCGGTTTGTCCCGGGCATGGGAAGCAGCATGCTGCGTGCCCAGAAGACATCCCGCACTGTCCTGCCTTCCTCGGGGCTGCTTCTGAGCACAGAGGCACGCCTACAAGCAAGCTGAGATGGGCTTTGCCTAAGAGTCAGGGAAGTGTCGAGCGGAACAAGGGATGTGCTGCACAGCTTCCCTCGCAGGCAGATTCCCTCCTGGGGCTCTTAGTTCTCTTGTCTTAGTGCCCTGCTTTGTTTGGAGGCTGTTTGCGGACAGCAGCACACACAGCGGGAAGGTGCGCGCTGGTCAGCTTCAAGTCTCGGCACATAGAAGCGCAAGCCAGGCACCTGCTCGCAGTTTGTCCCGGGCATGGGAAGCAGCATGCTGCGTGCCCAGAAGACATCCCGCACTGTCCTGCCTTCCTCGGGGCTGCTTCTGAGCACGGAGGCACGCCTACAAGCAAGCTGAGATGGGCTTTGCCTAAGAGTGAGGGAAGTGGCGAGCGGAACAAGGGATGTGCTGCACAGGTTCCCTCGCAGGCAAATTCCCTCCTGGGGCGCTTACTTCTCTTGCCTTAGTGCCCTGCTTTGTTTGGAGGCTGTTTGCGGACAGCAGCACACACAGCGGGAAGGTGCGCGCTGGCCAGCTCCAAGTCTCGGCACATAGAAGCGCAAGCGAGGCACCTGCTCGCGGTTTGTCCCGGGCATGGGAAGCAGCATGCTGCGTGCCCAGAAGACATCCCGCACTGTCCTGCCTTCCTCGGGGCTGCTTCTGATCACAGAGGCACGCCTACAAGCAAGCTGAGATGGGCTTTGCCTAAGAGTCAGGGAAGTGTCGAGCGGAACAAGGGATGTGCTGCACAGCTTCCCTCGCAGGCAGATTCCCTCCTGGGGCTCTTAGTTCTCTTGCCTTAGTGCCCTGCTTTGTTTGGAGGCTGTTTGCGGACAGCAGCACACACAGCGGGAAGGTGCGCGCTGGCCAGCTCCAAGTCTCGGCACATAGAAGCGCAAGCGAGGCACTGCTCGCAGTTTGTCCCGGGCATGGGAAGCAGCATGCTGCATGCCCTGATTACTTCTCGCACTGTCCTGCCTTCCTCGGGGCTGCTTCTGAGCACGGAGGCACACCTACAAGCAAGCTGAGATGCGCTTTGCCTAAGAGTGAGGGAAGTGGCGAGCGGAACAAGGGATGTGCTACACAGCTTCCCTCGCAGGCAGATTCCCTCCTGGGGCTCTTAGTTCTCTTGCCTTAGTGCCCTGCTTTGTTTGGAGGCTGTTTGCGGACAGCAGCACACACAGCGGGAAGGTGCGCGCTGGTCAGCTCCAAGTCTCGGCAGATTGAAGCGCAAGCCAGGCACCAGCTCAAGGTTTTTCCCAGGCATGGGAAGCAGCATGCTGCGTGCCCAGAAGACATCCCGCACTGTCCTGCCTTCCTCGGGGCTGCTTCTGAGCACAGAGGCACGCCTACAAGCAAGCTGAGATGGGCTTTG
Source organism: Rhea pennata (assembly GCF_028389875.1). Taxonomy (NCBI): domain Eukaryota; kingdom Metazoa; phylum Chordata; class Aves; order Rheiformes; family Rheidae; genus Rhea; species Rhea pennata. The sequence continues at coordinate 8,634 of NW_026907710.1, forward strand.
CCTAAGAGTCAGGGAAGTGTCGAGCGGAACAAGGGATGTGCTGCACAGCTTCCCTCGCAGGCAGATTCCCTCCTGGGGCTCTTAGTTCTCTTGCCTTAGTGCCCTGCTTTGTTTGGAGGCTGTTTGCGGACAGCAGCACACACAGCGGGAAGGTGCGCGCTGGCCAGCTCCAAGTCTCGGCACATAGAAGCGCAAGCGAGGCACCTGCTCGCAGTTTGTCCCGGGCATGGGAAGCAGCATGCTGCATGCCCCGATTACTTCTCGCACTGTCCTGCCTTCCTCGGGGCTGCTTCTGAGCACGGAGGCACGCCTACAAGCAAGTTGAGATGGGCTTTGCCTAAGAGTTAGGGAAGTGGCGAGCGGAACAAGGGATGTGCTGCACAGCTTCCCTCGCAGGCAGATTCCCTCCGGGGGGGCTTAGTTCTCTTGCCTTAGTGCCCTGCTTTGTTTGGAGGCTGTTTGCGGACAGCAGCACACACAGCGGGAAGGTGCGCGCTGGCCAGCTCCAAGTCTCGGCAGATTGAAGCGAAAGCGAGGCACCTGCTCGCAGTTTGTCCCGGGCATCGGAAGCAGCATGCCGCGTGCCCAGAAGACATCCTGCACTGTCCTGCCTTCCTCGGGGCTGCTTCTGAGCACGGAGGCACACCTACAAGCAAGCTGAGATGGGCTTTGCCTAAGAGTCAGGGAAGTGTCGAGCGGAACAAGGGATGTGCTGCACAGCTTCCCTCGCAGGCAGATTCCCTCCTGGGGCTCTTAGTTCTCTTGCCTTAGTGCCCTGCTTTGTTTGGAGGCTGTTTGCGGACAGCAGCACACACAGCGGGAAGGTGCGCGCTGGCCAGCTCCAAGTCTCGGCACATAGAAGCGCAAGCGAGGCACCTGCTCGCAGTTTGTCCCGGGCATGGGAAGCAGCATGCTGCATGCCCCGATTACTTCTCGCACTGTCCTGCCTTCCTCGGGGCTGCTTCTGAGCACGGAGGCACGCCTACAAGCAAGTTGAGATGGGCTTTGCCTAAGAGTTAGGGAAGTGGCGAGCGGAACAAGGGATGTGCTGCACAGCTTCCCTCGCAGGCAGATTCCCTCCGGGGGGGCTTAGTTCTCTTGCCTTAGTGCCCTGCTTTGTTTGGAGGCTGTTTGCGGACAGCAGCACACACAGCGGGAAGGTGCGCGCTGGCCAGCTCCAAGTCTCGGCAGATTGAAGCGCAAGCGAGGCACCTGCTCGCAGTTTGTCCCGGGCATGGGAAGCAGCATGCTGCGTGCCCAGAAGACATCCTGCACTGTCCTGCCTTCCTCGGGGCTGCTTCTGAGCACGGAGGCACACCTACAAGCAAGCTGAGATGGGCTTTGCCTAAGAGTCAGGGAAGTGTCGAGCGGAACAAGGGATGTGCTGCACAGCTTCCCTCGCAGGCAGATTCCCTCCTGGGGCTCTTAGTTCTCTTGCCTTAGTGCCCTGCTTTGTTTGGAGGCTGTTTGCGGACAGCAGCACACACAGCGGGAAGGTGCGCGCTGGTCAGCTTCAAGTCTCGGCACATAGAAGCGCAAGCCAGGCACCTGCTCGCAGTTTGTCCCGGGCATGGGAAGCAGCATGCTGCGTGCCCAGAAGACATCCCGCACTGTCCTGCCTTCCTCGGGGCTGCTTCTGAGCACGGAGGCACACCTACAAGCAAGCTGAGATGGGCTTTGCCTAAGAGTGAGGGAAGTGGCGAGCGGAACAAGGGATGTGCTACACAGGTTCCCTCGCAGGCAGATTCCCTCCTTGGGCGCTTACTTCTCTTGCCTCAGTGCCCTGCTTTGTTTGGAGGCTCTTTGCGAACAGCAGCACAAACTGCGGGAAGGTGCGCGCTGGCCAGCTCCAAGTCTCGGCAGATTGAAGCGCAAGCGAGGCACGTGCTCGCAGTTTGTCCCGGGCATGGGAAACAGCATGCTGCGTGCCCAGAAGACATCCTGCACTGTCCTGCCTTCCTCGGGGCTGCTTCTGAGCACGGAGGCACGCCTACAAGCAAGCTGAGATGGGCTTTGCCTAAGAGTCAGGGAAGTGGCGAGCGGAACAAGGGATGTGCTGCACAGGTTCCCTCGCAGGCAGATTCCCTCCTGGGGCGCTTACTTCTCTTGCCTTAGTGCCCTGCTTTGTTTGGAGGCTGTTTGCGAACAGCAGCACAAACTGCGGGAAGGTGCGCGCTGGCCAGCTCCAAGTCTCGGCAGATTGAAGCGAAAGCCAGGCACCTGCTCGCAGTTTGTTCCGGGCATGGGAAGCAGCATGCTGCATGCCCTGATTACTTCTCGCACTGTCCTGCCTTCCTCGGGGCTGCTTCTGAGCACGGAGGCACACCTACAAGCAAGCTGAGATGCGCTTTGCCTAAGAGTGAGGGAAGTGGCGAGCAGAACAAGGGATGTGCTGCACAGCTTCCCTCGCAGGCAGATTCCCTCCGGGGGGGCTTAGTTCTCTTGCCTTAGTGCCCTGCTTTGTTTGGAGGCTGTTTGCGGACAGCAGCACACACAGCGGGAAGGTGCGCGCTGGCCAGCTCCAAGTCTCGGCACATAGAAGCGCAAGCCAGGCACCTGCTCGCAGTTTGTCCCGGGCATGGGAAGCAGCATGCTGCGTGCCCAGAAGACATCCCGCACTGTCCTGCCTTCCTCGGGGCTGCTTCTGAGCACAGAGGCACGCCTACAAGCAAGCTGAGATGGGCTTTGCCTAAGAGTCAGGGAAGTGTCGAGCGGAACAAGGGATGTGCTGCACAGCTTCCCTCGCAGGCAGATTCCCTCCTGGGGCTCTTAGTTCTCTTGCCTTAGTGCCCTGCTTTGTTTGGAGGCTGTTTGCGGACAGCAGCACACACAGCGGGAAGGTGCGCGCTGGTCAGCTTCAAGTCTCGGCACATAGAAGCGCAAGCGAGGCACCTGCTCGCAGTTTGTCCCGGGCATGGGAAGCAGCATGCTGCATGCCCAGAAGACATCCCGCACTGTCCTGCCTTCCTCGGGGCTGCTTCTGAGCACAGAGGCACGCCTACAAGCAAGCTGAGATGGGCTTTGCCTAGGAGTCAGGGAAGTGTCGAGCGGAACAAGGGATGTGCTGCACAGCTTCCCTCGCAGGCAGATTCCCTCCTGGGGCTCTTAGTTCTCTTGTCTTAGTGCCCTGCTTTGTTTGGAGGCTGTTTGCGGACAGCAGCACACACAGCGGGAAGGTGCGCGCTGGTCAGCTTCAAGTCTCGGCACATAGAAGCGCAAGCGAGGCACCTGCTCGCAGTTTGTCCCGGGCATGGGAAGCAGCATGCTGCGTGCCCAGAAGACATCCCGCACTGTCCTGCCTTCCTCGGGGCTGCTTCTGAGCACGGAGGCACACCTACAAGCAAGTTGAGATGGGCTTTGCCTAAGAGTCAGGGAAGTGTCGAGCGGAACAAGGGATGTGCTGCACAGCTTCCCTCGCAGGCAGATTCCCTCCTGGGGCTCTTAGTTCTGTTGCCTTAGTGCCCTGCTTTGTTTGGAGGCTGTTTGCGGAGAGCAGCACACACAGCGGGAAGGTGCGCGCTGGTCAGCTTCAAGTCTCGGCACATAGAAGCGCAAGCCAGGCACCTGCTCGCAGTTTGTCCCGGGCATGGGAAGCAGCATGCTGCGTGCCCAGAAGACATCCCGCACTGTCCTGCCTTCCTCGGGGCTGCTTCTGAGCACGGAGGCACGCCTACAAGCAAGCTGAGATGGGCTTTGCCTAAGAGTCAGGGAAGTGTCGAGCGGAACAAGGGATGTGCTGCACAGCTTCCCTCGCAGGCAGATTCCCTCCTGGGGCTCTTAGTTCTCTTGCCTTAGTGCCCTGCTTTGTTTGGAGGCTGTTTGCGGACAGCAGCACACACAGCGGGAAGGTGCGCGCTGGTCAGCTTCAAGTCTCGGCACATAGAAGCGCAAGCGAGGCACCTGCTCGCAGTTTGTCCCGGGCATGGGAAGCAGCATGCTGCATGCCCAGAAGACATCCCGCACTGTCCTGCCTTCCTCGGGGCTGCTTCTGAGCACAGAGGCACGCCTACAAGCAAGCTGAGATGGGCTTTGCCTAAGAGTCAGGGAAGTGTCGAGCGGAACAAGGGATGTGCTGCACAGCTTCCCTCGCAGGCAGATTCCCTCCTGGGGCTCTTAGTTCTCTTGCCTTAGTGCCCTGCTTTGTTTGGAGGCTGTTTGCGGACAGCAGCACACACAGCGGGAAGGTGCGCGCTGGTCAGCTTCAAGTCTCGGCACATAGAAGCGCAAGCGAGGCACCTGCTCGCAGTTTGTCCCGGGCATGGGAAGCAGCATGCTGCGTGCCCAGAAGACATCCCGCACTGTCCTGCCTTCCTCGGGGCTGCTTCTGAGCACGGAGGCACACCTACAAGCAAGTTGAGATGGGCTTTGCCTAAGAGTCAGGGAAGTGTCGAGCGGAACAAGGGATGTGCTGCACAGCTTCCCTCGCAGGCAGATTCCCTCCTGGGGCTCTTAGTTCTGTTGCCTTAGTGCCCTGCTTTGTTTGGAGGCTGTTTGCGGAGAGCAGCACACACAGCGGGAAGGTGCGCGCTGGTCAGCTTCAAGTCTCGGCACATAGAAGCGCAAGCCAGGCACCTGCTCGCAGTTTGTCCCGGGCATGGGAAGCAGCATGCTGCGTGCCCAGAAGACATCCCGCACTGTCCTGCCTTCCTCGGGGCTGCTTCTGAGCACGGAGGCACGCCTACAAGCAAGCTGAGATGGGCTTTGCCTAAGAGTGAGGGAAGTGGCGAGCGGAACAAGGGATGTGCTGCACAGCTTCCCTCGCAGGCAGATTCCCTCCTGGGGCGCTTACTTCTCTTGCCTTAGTGCCCTGCTTTGTTTGGAGGCTGTTTGCGGACAGCAGCACACACAGCGGGAAGGTGCGCGCTGGCCAGCTCCAAGTCTCGGCACATAGAAGCGCAAGCCAGGCACCTGCTCGCGGTTTGTCCCGGGCATGGGAAGCAGCATGCTGCGTGCCCAGAAGACATCCCGCACTGTCCTGCCTTCCTCGGGGCTGCTTCTGATCACAGAGGCACGCCTACAAGCAAGCTGAGATGGGCTTTGCCTAAGAGTCAGGGAAGTGTCGAGCGGAACAAGGGATGTGCTGCACAGCTTCCCTCGCAGGCAGATTCCCTCCTGGGGCTCTTAGTTCTCTTGCCTTAGTGCCCTGCTTTGTTTGGAGGCTGTTTGCGGACAGCAGCACACACAGCGGGAAGGTGCGCGCTGGCCAGCTCCAAGTCTCGGCACATAGAAGCGCAAGCCAGGCACTGCTCGCAGTTTGTCCCGGGCATGGGAAGCAGCATGCTGCATGCCCTGATTACTTCTCGCACTGTCCTGCCTTCCTCGGGGCTGCTTCTGAGCACGGAGGCACACCTACAAGCAAGCTGAGATGCGCTTTGCCTAAGAGTGAGGGAAGTGGCGAGCGGAACAAGGGATGTGCTACACAGCTTCCCTCGCAGGCAGATTCCCTCCTGGGGCTCTTAGTTCTCTTGCCTTAGTGCCCTGCTTTGTTTGGAGGCTGTTTGCGGACAGCAGCACACACAGCGGGAAGGTGCGCGCTGGTCAGCTCCAAGTCTCGGCAGATTGAAGCGCAAGCCAGGCACCAGCTCAAGGTTTTTCCCAGGCATGGGAAGCAGCATGCTGCGTGCCCAGAAGACATCCCGCACTGTCCTGCCTTCCTCGGGGCTGCTTCTGAGCACAGAGGCACGCCTACAAGCAAGCTGAGATGGGCTTTGCCTAAGAGTCAGGGAAGTGTCGAGCGGAACAAGGGATGTGCTGCACAGCTTCCCTCGCAGGCAGATTCCCTCCTGGGGCTCTTAGTTCTCTTGCCTTAGTGCCCTGCTTTGTTTGGAGGCTGTTTGCGGACAGCAGCACACACAGCGGGAAGGTGCGCGCTGGCCAGCTCCAAGTCTCGGCACATAGAAGCGCAAGCGAGGCACCTGCTCGCAGTTTGTCCCGGGCATGGGAAGCAGCATGCTGCATGCCCCGATTACTTCTCACACTGTCCTGCCTTCCTCGGGGCTGCTTCTGAGCACGGAGGCACGCCTACAAGCAAGTTGAGATGGGCTTTGCCTAAGAGTTAGGGAAGTGGCGAGCGGAACAAGGGATGTGCTGCACAGCTTCCCTCGCAGGCAGATTCCCTCCGGGGGGGCTTAGTTCTCTTGCCTTAGTGCCCTGCTTTGTTTGGAGGCTGTTTGCGGACAGCAGCACACACAGCGGGAAGGTGCGCGCTGGCCAGCTCCAAGTCTCGGCAGATTGAAGCGAAAGCGAGGCACCTGCTCGCAGTTTGTCCCGGGCATCGGAAGCAGCATGCCGCGTGCCCAGAAGACATCCTGCACTGTCCTGCCTTCCTCGGGGCTGCTTCTGAGCACGGAGGCACACCTACAAGCAAGCTGAGATGGGCTTTGCCTAAGAGTCAGGGAAGTGTCGAGCGGAACAAGGGATGTGCTGCACAGCTTCCCTCGCAGGCAGATTCCCTCCTGGGGCTCTTAGTTCTCTTGCCTTAGTGCCCTGCTTTGTTTGGAGGCTGTTTGCGGACAGCAGCACACACAGCGGGAAGGTGCGCGCTGGCCAGCTCCAAGTCTCGGCACATAGAAGCGCAAGCGAGGCACCTGCTCGCAGTTTGTCCCGGGCATGGGAAGCAGCATGCTGCATGCCCCGATTACTTCTCGCACTGTCCTGCCTTCCTCGGGGCTGCTTCTGAGCACAGAGGCACGCCTACAAGCAAGTTGAGATGGGCTTTGCCTAAGAGTGAGGGAAGTGGCGAGCGGAACAAGGGATGTGCTGCACAGCTTCCCTCGCAGGCAGATTCCCTCCGGGGGGGCTTAGTTCTCTTGCCTTAGTGCCCTGCTTTGTTTGGAGGCTGTTTGCGGACAGCAGCACACACAGCGGGAAGGTGCGCGCTGGCCAGCTCCAAGTCTCGGCAGATTGAAGCGCAAGCGAGGCACCTGCTCGCAGTTTGTCCCGGGCATGGGAAGCAGCATGCTGCGTGCCCAGAAGACATCCTGCACTGTCCTGCCTTCCTCGGGGCTGCTTCTGAGCACGGAGGCACACCTACAAGCAAGCTGAGATGGGCTTTGCCTAAGAGTCAGGGAAGTGTCGAGCGGAACAAGGGATGTGCTGCACAGCTTCCCTCGCAGGCAGATTCCCTCCTGGGGCTCTTAGTTCTCTTGCCTTAGTGCCCTGCTTTGTTTGGAGGCTGTTTGCGGACAGCAGCACACACAGCGGGAAGGTGCGCGCTGGTCAGCTTCAAGTCTCGGCACATAGAAGCGCAAGCCAGGCACCTGCTCGCAGTTTGTCCCGGGCATGGGAAGCAGCATGCTGCGTGCCCAGAAGACATCCCGCACTGTCCTGCCTTCCTCGGGGCTGCTTCTGAGCACGGAGGCACACCTACAAGCAAGCTGAGATGGGCTTTGCCTAAGAGTGAGGGAAGTGGCGAGCGGAACAAGGGATGTGCTACACAGGTTCCCTCGCAGGCAGATTCCCTCCTTGGGCGCTTACTTCTCTTGCCTCAGTGCCCTGCTTTGTTTGGAGGCTCTTTGCGAACAGCAGCACAAACTGCGGGAAGGTGCGCGCTGGCCAGCTCCAAGTCTCGGCAGATTGAAGCGCAAGCGAGGCACGTGCTCGCAGTTTGTCCCGGGCATGGGAAACAGCATGCTGCGTGCCCAGAAGACATCCCGCACTGTCCTGCCTTCCTCGGGGCTGCTTCTGAGCACAGAGGCACGCCTACAAGCAAGCTGAGATGGGCTTTGCCTAAGAGTCAGGGAAGTGTCGAGCGGAACAAGGGATGTGCTGCACAGCTTCCCTCGCAGGCAGATTCCCTCCTGGGGCTCTTAGTTCTCTTGCCTTAGTGCCCTGCTTTGTTTGGAGGCTGTTTGCGGACAGCAGCACACACAGCGGGAAGGTGCGCGCTGGCCAGCTCCAAGTCTCGGCACATAGAAGCGCAAGCCAGGCACCTGCTCGCGGTTTGTCCCGGGCATGGGAAGCAGCATGCTGCGTGCCCAGAAGACATCCCGCACTGTCCTGCCTTCCTCGGGGCTGCTTCTGATCACAGAGGCACGCCTACAAGCAAGCTGAGATGGGCTTTGCCTAAGAGTCAGGGAAGTGTCGAGCGGAACAAGGGATGTGCTGCACAGCTTCCCTCGCAGGCAGATTCCCTCCGGGGGCTCTTAGTTCTCTTGCCTTAGTGCCCTGCTTTGTTTGGAGGCTGTTTGCGGACAGCAGCACACACAGCGGGAAGGTGCGCGCTGGCCAGCTCCAAGTCTCGGCACATAGAAGCGCAAGCCAGGCACCAGCTCAAGGTTTTTCCCAGGCATGGGAAGCAGCATGCTGCGTGCCCAGAAGACATCCCGCACTGTCCTGCCTTCCTCGGGGCTGCTTCTGAGCACGGAGGCACGCCTACAAGCAAGCTGAGATGGGCTTTGCCTAAGAGTCAGGGAAGTGTCGAGCGGAACAAGGGATGTGCTGCACAGCTTCCCTCGCAGGCAGATTCCCTCCTGGGGCTCTTAGTTCTCTTGCCTTAGTGCCCTGCTTTGTTTGGAGGCTGTTTGCGGACAGCAGCACACACAGCGGGAAGGTGCGCGCTGGCCAGCTCCAAGTCTCGGCACATAGAAGCGCAAGCGAGGCACCTGCTCGCAGTTTGTCCCGGGCATGGGAAGCAGCATGCTGCATGCCCCGATTACTTCTCGCACTGTCCTGCCTTCCTCGGGGCTGCTTCTGAGCACGGAGGCACGCCTACAAGCAAGCTGAGATGGGCTTTGCCTAAGAGTCAGGGAAGTGGCGAGCGGAACAAGGGATGTGCTGCACAGCTTCCCTCGCAGGCAGATTCCCTCCTGGGGCTCTTAGTTCTCTTGCCTTAGTGCCCTGCTTTGTTTGGAGGCTGTTTGCGGACAGCAGCACACACAGCGGGAAGGTGCGCGCTGGCCAGCTCCAAGTCTCGGCACATAGAAGCGCAAGCGAGGCACCTGCTCGCAGTTTGTCCCGGGCATGGGAAGCAGCATGCTGCATGCCCCGATTACTTCTCGCACTGTCCTGCCTTCCTCGGGGCTGCTTCTGAGCACGGAGGCACACCTACAAGCAAGCTGAGATGGGCTTTGCCTAAGAGTCAGGGAAGTGTCGAGCGGAACAAGGGATGTGCTGCACAGGTTCCCTCGCAGGCAGATTCCCTCCTGGGGCTCTTAGTTCTCTTGCCTTAGTGCCCTGCTTTGTTTGGAGGCTGTTTGCGGACAGCAGCACACACAGCGGGAAGGTGCGCGCTGGTCAGCTTCAAGTCTCGGCACATAGAAGCGCAAGCCAGGCACCTGCTCGCAGTTTGTCCCGGGCATGGGAAGCAGCATGCTGCGTGCCCAGAAGACATCCCGCACTCTCCTGCCTTCCTCGGGGCTGCTTCTGAGCACGGAGGCACGCCTACAAGCAAGCTGAGATGGGCTTTGCCTAAGAGTGAGGGAAGTGGCGAGCGGAACAAGGGATGTGCTGCACAGCTTCCCTCGCAGGCAGATTCCCTCCTGGGGCGCTTACTTCTCTTGCCTTAGTGCCCTGCTTTGTTTGGAGGCTGTTTGCGGACAGCAGCACACACAGCGGGAAGGTGCGCGCTGGTCAGCTCCTAGTCTCGGCAGATTGAAGCGCAAGCGAGGCACCTGCTTGCAGTTTGTCCCAGGCATGGGAAGCAGCATGCTGCATGCCCTGATTACTTCTCGCACTGTCCTGCCTTCCTCGGGGCTGCTTCTGAGCACGGAGGCACACCTACAAGCAAGCTGAGATGCGCTTTGCCTAAGAGTGAGGGAAGTGGCGAGCAGAACAAGGGATGTGCTGCACAGCTTCCCTCGCAGGCAGATTCCCTCCTGGGACGCCTAGTTCTCCTGCCTTAGTGCCCTGCTTTGTTTGGAGGCTGTTTGCGGACAGCAGCACACACAGCGGGAAGGTGCGCGCTGGCCAGCTCCAAGTCTCGGCACATAGAAGTGCAAGCCAGGCACCTGCTCGCGGTTTGTCCCGGGCATGGGAAGCAGCATGCTGCGTGCCCAGAAGACATCCCGCACTGTCCTGCCTTCCTCGGGGCTGCTTCTGAGCACGGAGGCACGCCTACAAGCAAGCTGAGATGGGCTTTGCCTAAGAGTCAGGGAAGTGTCGAGCGGAACAAGGGATGTGCTGCACAGCTTCCCTCGCAGGCAGATTCCCTCCTGGGGCTCTTAGTTCTGTTGCCTTAGTGCCCTGCTTTGTTTGGAGGCTGTTTGCGGACAGCAGCACACACAGCGGGAAGGTGCGCGCTGGTCAGCTTCAAGTCTCGGCACATAGAAGCGCAAGCGAGGCACCTGCTCGCAGTTTGTCCCGGGCATGGGAAGCAGCATGCTGCATGCCCAGAAGACATCCCGCACTGTCCTGCCTTCCTCGGGGCTGCTTCTGAGCACAGAGGCACGCCTACAAGCAAGCTGAGATGGGCTTTGCCTAAGAGTCAGGGAAGTGTCGAGCGGAACAAGGGATGTGCTGCACAGCTTCCCTCGCAGGCAGATTCCCTCCTGGGGCTCTTAGTTCTCTTGTCTTAGTGCCCTGCTTTGTTTGGAGGCTGTTTGCGGACAGCAGCACACACAGCGGGAAGGTGCGCGCTGGTCAGCTTCAAGTCTCGGCACATAGAAGCGCAAGCGAGGCACCTGCTCGCAGTTTGTCCCAGGCATGGGAAGCAGCATGCTGCGTGCCCAGAAGACATCCCGCACTGTCCTGCCTTCCTCGGGGCTGCTTTTGAGCACGGAGGCACACCTACAAGCAAGTTGAGATGGGCTTTGCCTAAGAGTCAGGGAAGTGTCGAGCGGAACAAGGGATGTGCTGCACAGCTTCCCTCGCAGGCAGATTCCCTCCTGGGGCTCTTAGTTCTGTTGCCTTAGTGCCCTGCTTTGTTTGGAGGCTGTTTGCGGAGAGCAGCACACACAGCGGGAAGGTGCGCGCTGGTCAGCTTCAAGTCTCGGCACATAGAAGCGCAAGCGAGGCACCTGCTCGCAGTTTGTCCCGGGCATGGGAAGCAGCATGCTGCGTGCCCAGAAGACATCCCGCACTGTCCTGCCTTCCTCGGGGCTGCTTCTGAGCACGGAGGCACGCCTACAAGCAAGCTGAGATGGGCTTTGCCTAAGAGTGAGGGAAGTGGCGAGCGGAACAAGGGATGTGCTGCACAGCTTCCCTCGCAGGCAGATTCCCTCCTGGGGCGCTTACTTCTCTTGCCTTAGTGCCCTGCTTTGTTTGGAGGCTGTTTGCGGACAGCAGCACACACAGCGGGAAGGTGCGCGCTGGTCAGCTCCTAGTCTCGGCAGATTGAAGCGCAAGCGAGGCACCTGCTTGCAGTTTGTCCCAGGCATGGGAAGCAGCATGCTGCATGCCCCGATTACTTCTCGCACTGTCCTGCCTTCCTCGGGGCTGCTTCTGAGCACGGAGGCACGCCTACAAGCAAGTTGAGATGGGCTTTGCCTAAGAGTTAGGGAAGTGGCGAGCGGAACAAGGGATGTGCTGCACAGCTTCCCTCGCAGGCAGATTCCCTCCGGGGGGGCTTAGTTCTCTTGCCTTAGTGCCCTGCTTTGTTTGGAGGCTGTTTGCGGACAGCAGCACACACAGCGGGAAGGTGCGCGCTGGCCAGCTCCAAGTCTCGGCAGATTGAAGCGAAAGCGAGGCACCTGCTCGCAGTTTGTCCCGGGCATGGGAAGCAGCATGCCGCGTGCCCAGAAGACATCCCGCACTGTCCTGCCTTCCTCGGGGCTGCTTCTGAGCACGGAGGCACACCTACAAGCAAGCTGAGATGGGCTTTGCCTAAGAGTCAGGGAAGTGTCGAGCGGAACAAGGGATGTGCTGCACAGCTTCCCTCGCAGGCAGATTCCCTCCTGGGGCTCTTAGTTCTGTTGCCTTAGTGCCCTGCTTTGTTTGGAGGCTGTTTGCGGAGAGCAGCACACACAGCGGGAAGGTGCGCGCTGGTCAGCTTCAAGTCTCGGCACATAGAAGCGCAAGCCAGGCACCTGCTCGCAGTTTGTCCCGGGCATGGGAAGCAGCATGCTGCGTGCCCAGAAGACATCCCGCACTGTCCTGCCTTCCTCGGGGCTGCTTCTGAGCACGGAGGCACGCCTACAAGCAAGCTGAGATGGGCTTTGCCTAAGAGTGAGGGAAGTGGCGAGCGGAACAAGGGATGTGCTGCACAGCTTCCCTCGCAGGCAGATTCCCTCCTGGGGCGCTTACTTCTCTTGCCTTAGTGCCCTGCTTTGTTTGGAGGCTGTTTGCGGACAGCAGCACACACAGCGGGAAGGTGCGCGCTGGTCAGCTCCTAGTCTCGGCAGATTGAAGCGCAAGCGAGGCACCTGCTTGCAGTTTGTCCCAGGCATGGGAAGCAGCATGCTGCATGCCCCGATTACTTCTCGCACTGTCCTGCCTTCCTCGGGGCTGCTTCTGAGCACGGAGGCACGCCTACAAGCAAGTTGAGATGGGCTTTGCCTAAGAGTTAGGGAAGTGGCGAGCGGAACAAGGGATGTGCTGCACAGCTTCCCTCGCAGGCAGATTCCCTCCGGGGGGGCTTAGTTCTCTTGCCTTAGTGCCCTGCTTTGTTTGGAGGCTGTTTGCGGACAGCAGCACACACAGCGGGAAGGTGCGCGCTGGCCAGCTCCAAGTCTCGGCAGATTGAAGCGAAAGCGAGGCACCTGCTCGCAGTTTGTCCCGGGCATGGGAAGCAGCATGCCGCGTGCCCAGAAGACATCCCGCACTGTCCTGCCTTCCTCGGGGCTGCTTCTGAGCACGGAGGCACACCTACAAGCAAGCTGAGATGGGCTTTGCCTAAGAGTCAGGGAAGTGTCGAGCGGAACAAGGGATGTGCTGCACAGCTTCCCTCGCAGGCAGATTCCCTCCTGGGGCTCTTAGTTCTGTTGCCTTAGTGCCCTGCTTTGTTTGGAGGCTGTTTGCGGACAGCAGCACACACAGCGGGAAGGTGCGCGCTGGTCAGCTTCAAGTCTCGGCACATAGAAGCGCAAGCCAGGCACCTGCTCGCAGTTTGTCCCGGGCATGGGAAGCAGCATGCTGCGTGCCCAGAAGACATCCCGCACTGTCCTGCCTTCCTCGGGGCTGCTTCTGAGCACGGAGGCACGCCTACAAGCAAGCTGAGATGGGCTTTGCCTAAGAGTGAGGGAAGTGGCGAGCGGAACAAGGGATGTGCTGCACAGCTTCCCTCGCAGGCAGATTCCCTCCTGGGGCGCTTACTTCTCTTGCCTTAGTGCCCTGCTTTGTTTGGAGGCTGTTTGCGGACAGCAGCACACACAGCGGGAAGGTGCGCGCTGGTCAGCTCCTAGTCTCGGCAGATTGAAGCGCAAGCGAGGCACCTGCTTGCAGTTTGTCCCAGGCATGGGAAGCAGCATGCTGCATGCCCCGATTACTTCTCGCACTGTCCTGCCTTCCTCGGGGCTGCTTCTGAGCACGGAGGCACGCCTACAAGCAAGTTGAGATGGGCTTTGCCTAAGAGTTAGGGAAGTGGCGAGCGGAACAAGGGATGTGCTGCACAGCTTCCCTCGCAGGCAGATTCCCTCCTGGGACGCCTAGTTCTCCTGCCTTAGTGCCCTGCTTTGTTTGGAGGCTCTTTGCGGACAGCAGCACACACAGCGGGAAGGTGCGCGCTGGCCAGCTCCAAGTCTCGGCACATAGAAGCGCAAGCCAGGCACCTGCTCGCGGTTTGTCCCGGGCATGGGAAGCAGCATGCTGCATGCCCAGAAGACATCCCGCACTGTCCTGCCTTCCTCGGGGCTGCTTCTGAGCACGGAGGCACGCCTACAAGCAAGCTGAGATGGGCTTTGCCTAAGAGTCAGGGAAGTGTCGAGCGGAACAAGGGATGTGCTGCACAGCTTCCCTCGCAGGCAGATTCCCTCCTGGGGCTCTTAGTTCTCTTGCCTTAGTGCCCTGCTTTGTTTGGAGGCTCTTTGCGGACAGCAGCACACACAGCGGGAAGGTGCGCGCTGGCCAGCTCCAAGTCTCGGCACATAGAAGCGCAAGCCAGGCACCTGCTCGCGGTTTGTCCCGGGCATGGGAAGCAGCATGCTGCGTGCCCAGAAGACATCCCGCACTGTCCTGCCTTCCTCGGGGCTGCTTCTGAGCACAGAGGCACGCCTACAAGCAAGCTGAGATGGGCTTTGCCTAAGAGTCAGGGAAGTGTCGAGCGGAACAAGGGATGTGCTGCACAGCTTCCCTCGCAGGCAGATTCCCTCCTGGGGCTCTTAGTTCTGTTGCCTTAGTGCCCTGCTTTGTTTGGAGGCTGTTTGCGGAGAGCAGCACACACTGCGGGAAGGTGCGCGCTGGTCAGCTTCAAGTCTCGGCACATAGAAGCGCAAGCCAGGCACCTGCTCGCAGTTTGTCCCGGGCATGGGAAGCAGCATGCTGCGTGCCCAGAAGACATCCCGCACTGTCCTGCCTTCCTCGGGGCTGCTTCTGAGCACGGAGGCACGCCTACAAGCAAGCTGAGATGGGCTTTGCCTAAGAGTGAGGGAAGTGGCGAGCGGAACAAGGGATGTGCTGCACAGCTTCCCTCGCAGGCAGATTCCCTCCTGGGGCGCTTACTTCTCTTGCCTTAGTGCCCTGCTTTGTTTGGAGGCTGTTTGCGGACAGCAGCACACACAGCGGGAAGGTGCGCGCTGGTCAGCTCCTAGTCTCGGCAGATTGAAGCGCAAGCGAGGCACCTGCTTGCAGTTTGTCCCAGGCATGGGAAGCAGCATGCTGCATGCCCCGATTACTTCTCGCACTGTCCTGCCTTCCTCGGGGCTGCTTCTGAGCACGGAGGCACGCCTACAAGCAAGTTGAGATGGGCTTTGCCTAAGAGTTAGGGAAGTGGCGAGCGGAACAAGGGATGTGCTGCACAGCTTCCCTCGCAGGCAGATTCCCTCCGGGGGGGCTTAGTTCTCTTGCCTTAGTGCCCTGCTTTGTTTGGAGGCTGTTTGCGGACAGCAGCACACACAGCGGGAAGGTGCGCGCTGGCCAGCTCCAAGTCTCGGCAGATTGAAGCGAAAGCGAGGCACCTGCTCGCAGTTTGTCCCGGGCATGGGAAGCAGCATGCCGCGTGCCCAGAAGACATCCCGCACTGTCCTGCCTTCCTCGGGGCTGCTTCTGAGCACGGAGGCACGCCTACAAGCAAGCTGAGATGGGCTTTGCCTAAGAGTGAGGGAAGTGGCGAGCGGAACAAGGGATGTGCTGCACAGCTTCCCTCGCAGGCAGATTCCCTCCTGGGGCGCTTACTTCTCTTGCCTTAGTGCCCTGCTTTGTTTGGAGGCTGTTTGCGGACAGCAGCACACACAGCGGGAAGGTGCGCGCTGGTCAGCTTCAAGTCTCGGCACATAGAAGCGCAAGCCAGGCACCTGCTCGCAGTTTGTCCCGGGCATGGGAAGCAGCATGCTGCGTGCCCAGAAGACATCCCGCACTGTCCTGCCTTCCTCGGGGCTGCTTCTGAGCACGGAGGCACGCCTACAAGCAAGCTGAGATGGGCTTTGCCTAAGAGTGAGGGAAGTGGCGAGCGGAACAAGGGATGTGCTGCACAGCTTCCCTCGCAGGCAGATTCCCTCCTGGGGCGCTTACTTCTCTTGCCTTAGTGCCCTGCTTTGTTTGGAGGCTGTTTGCGGACAGCAGCACACACAGCGGGAAGGTGCGCGCTGGTCAGCTCCTAGTCTCGGCAGATTGAAGCGCAAGCGAGGCACCTGCTTGCAGTTTGTCCCAGGCATGGGAAGCAGCATGCTGCATGCCCCGATTACTTCTCGCACTGTCCTGCCTTCCTCGGGGCTGCTTCTGAGCACGGAGGCACGCCTACAAGCAAGTTGAGATGGGCTTTGCCTAAGAGTTAGGGAAGTGGCGAGCGGAACAAGGGATGTGCTGCACAGCTTCCCTCGCAGGCAGATTCCCTCCTGGGACGCCTAGTTCTCCTGCCTTAGTGCCCTGCTTTGTTTGGAGGCTGTTTGCTTACAGCAGCACACACAGCGGGAAGGTGCGCGCTGGCCAGCTCCAAGTCTCGGCACATAGAAGCGCAAGCCAGGCACCTGCTCGCGGTTTGTCCCGGGCATGGGAAGCAGCATGCTGCATGCCCAGAAGACATCCCGCACTGTCCTGCCTTCCTCGGGGCTGCTTCTGAGCACGGAGGCACGCCTACAAGCAAGCTGAGATGGGCTTTGCCTAAGAGTCAGGGAAGTGTCGAGCGGAACAAGGGATGTGCTGCACAGCTTCCCTCGCAGGCAGATTCCCTCCTGGGGCTCTTAGTTCTCTTGCCTTAGTGCCCTGCTTTGTTTGGAGGCTCTTTGCGGACAGCAGCACACACAGCGGGAAGGTGCGCGCTGGCCAGCTCCAAGTCTCGGCACATAGAAGCGCAAGCCAGGCACCTGCTCGCGGTTTGTCCCGGGCATGGGAAGCAGCATGCTGCGTGCCCAGAAGACATCCCGCACTGTCCTGCCTTCCTCGGGGCTGCTTCTGAGCACAGAGGCACGCCTACAAGCAAGCTGAGATGGGCTTTGCCTAAGAGTCAGGGAAGTGTCGAGCGGAACAAGGGATGTGCTGCACAGCTTCCCTCGCAGGCAGATTCCCTCCTGGGGCTCTTAGTTCTCTTGCCTTAGTGCCCTGCTTTGTTTGGAGGCTCTTTGCGGACAGCAGCACACACAGCGGGAAGGTGCGCGCTGGTCAGCTTCAAGTCTCGGCACATAGAAGCGCAAGCGAGGCACCTGCTCGCAGTAAGTCCCGGGCTTGGGAAGCAGCATGCTGCGTGCCCAGAAGACATCCCGCACTCTCCTGCCTTCCTCGGGGCTGCTTCTGAGCACGGAGGCACGCCTACAAGCAAGTTGAGATGGGCTTTGCCTAAGAGTTAGGGAAGTGGCGAGCGGAACAAGGGATGTGCTGCACAGCTTCCCTCGCAGGCAGATTCCCTCCGGGGGGGCTTAGTTCTCTTGCCTTAGTGCCCTGCTTTGTTTGGAGGCTGTTTGCGAACAGCAGCACACACAGCGGGAAGGTGCGCGCTCGCCAGCTCCAAGTCTCGGCAGATTGAAGCGAAAGCGAGGCACCTGCTCGCAGTTTGTCCCGGGCATGGGAAGCAGCATGCTGCATGCCCAGAAGACATCCTGCACTGTCCTGCCTTCCTCGGGGCTGCTTCTGAGCACGGAGGCACGCCTACAAGCAAGCTGAGATGGGCTTTGCCTAAGAGTCAGGGAAGTGGCGAGCGGAACAAGGGATGTGCTGCACAGGTTCCCTCGCAGGCAGATTCCCTCCTGGGGCGCTTACTTCTCTTGCCTTAGTGCCCTGCTTTGTTTGGAGGCTCTTTGCGGACAGCAGCACACACAGCGGGAAGGTGCGCGCTGGCCAGCTCCAAGTCTCGGCAGATTGAAGCGAAAGCCAGGCACCTGCTCGCAGTTTGTCCCGGGCATGGGAAGCAGCATGCTGCATGCCCCGATTACTTCTCGCACTGTCCTGCCTTCCTCGGGGCTGCTTCTGAGCACGGAGGCACACCTACAAGCAAGCTGAGATGCGCTTTGCCTAAGAGTGAGGGAAGTGGCGAGCAGAACAAGGGATGTGCTGCACAGCTTCCCTCGCAGGCAGATTCCCTCCGGGGGGGCTTAGTTCTCTTGCCTTAGTGCCCTGCTTTGTTTGGAGGCTGTTTGCGGACAGCAGCACACACAGCGGGAAGGTGCGCGCTGGCCAGCTCCAAGTCTCGGCACATAGAAGCGCAAGCCAGGCACCTGCTCGCAGTTTGTCCCGGGCATGGGAAGCAGCATGCTGCGTGCCCAGAAGACATCCCGCACTGTCCTGCCTTCCTCGGGGCTGCTTCTGAGCACGGAGGCACGCCTACAAGCAAGCTGAGATGGGCTTTGCCTAAGAGTCAGGGAAGTGTCGAGCGGAACAAGGGATGTGCTGCACAGCTTCCCTCGCAGGCAGATTCCCTCCTGGGGCTCTTAGTTCTCTTGCCTTAGTGCCCTGCTTTGTTTGGAGGCTGTTTGCGGACAGCAGCACAGACAGCGGGAAGGTGCGCGCTGGCCAGCTCCAAGTCTCGGCACATAGAAGCGCAAGCCAGGCACCTGCTCGCGGTTTGTCCCGGGCATGGGAAGCAGCATGCTGCGTGCCCAGAAGACATCCCGCACTGTCCTGCCTTCCTCGGGGCTGCTTCTGATCACAGAGGCACGCCTACAAGCAAGCTGAGATGGGCTTTGCCTAAGAGTCAGGGAAGTGTCGAGCGGAACAAGGGATGTGCTGCACAGCTTCCCTCGCAGGCAGATTCCCTCCTGGGGCTCTTAGTTCTCTTGCCTTAGTGCCCTGCTTTGTTTGGAGGCTGTTTGCGGACAGCAGCACACACAGCGGGAAGGTGCGCGCTGGCCAGCTCCAAGTCTCGGCACATAGAAGCGCAAGCGAGGCACTGCTCGCAGTTTGTCCCGGGCATGGGAAGCAGCATGCTGCATGCCCTGATTACTTCTCGCACTGTCCTGCCTTCCTCGGGGCTGCTTCTGAGCACGGAGGCACACCTACAAGCAAGCTGAGATGCGCTTTGCCTAAGAGTGAGGGAAGTGGCGAGCGGAACAAGGGATGTGCTACACAGCTTCCCTCGCAGGCAGATTCCCTCCTGGGGCTCTTAGTTCTCTTGCCTTAGTGCCCTGCTTTGTTTGGAGGCTGTTTGCGGACAGCAGCACACACAGCGGGAAGGTGCGCGCTGGTCAGCTCCAAGTCTCGGCAGATTGAAGCGCAAGCCAGGCACCAGCTCAAGGTTTTTCCCAGGCATGGGAAGCAGCATGCTGCGTGCCCAGAAGACATCCCGCACTGTCCTGCCTTCCTCGGGGCTGCTTCTGAGCACAGAGGCACGCCTACAAGCAAGCTGAGATGGGCTTTGCCTAAGAGTCAGGGAAGTGTCGAGCGGAACAAGGGATGTGCTGCACAGCTTCCCTCGCAGGCAGATTCCCTCCTGGGGCTCTTAGTTCTCTTGCCTTAGTGCCCTGCTTTGTTTGGAGGCTGTTTGCGGACAGCAGCACACACAGCGGGAAGGTGCGCGCTGGCCAGCTCCAAGTCTCGGCACATAGAAGCGCAAGCGAGGCACCTGCTCGCAGTTTGTCCCGGGCATGGGAAGCAGCATGCTGCATGCCCCGATTACTTCTCGCACTGTCCTGCCTTCCTCGGGGCTGCTTCTGAGCACGGAGGCACGCCTACAAGCAAGTTGAGATGGGCTTTGCCTAAGAGTTAGGGAAGTGGCGAGCGGAACAAGGGATGTGCTGCACAGCTTCCCTCGCAGGCAGATTCCCTCCGGGGGGGCTTAGTTCTCTTGCCTTAGTGCCCTGCTTTGTTTGGAGGCTGTTTGCGGACAGCAGCACACACAGCGGGAAGGTGCGCGCTGGCCAGCTCCAAGTCTCGGCAGATTGAAGCGAAAGCGAGGCACCTGCTCGCAGTTTGTCCCGGGCATCGGAAGCAGCATGCCGCGTGCCCAGAAGACATCCTGCACTGTCCTGCCTTCCTCGGGGCTGCTTCTGAGCACGGAGGCACACCTACAAGCAAGCTGAGATGGGCTTTGCCTAAGAGTCAGGGAAGTGTCGAGCGGAACAAGGGATGTGCTGCACAGCTTCCCTCGCAGGCAGATTCCCTCCTGGGGCTCTTAGTTCTCTTGCCTTAGTGCCCTGCTTTGTTTGGAGGCTGTTTGCGGACAGCAGCACACACAGCGGGAAGGTGCGCGCTGGCCAGCTCCAAGTCTCGGCACATAGAAGCGCAAGCGAGGCACCTGCTCGCAGTTTGTCCCGGGCATGGGAAGCAGCATGCTGCGTGCCCAGAAGACATCCCGCACTGTCCTGCCTTCCTCGGGGCTGCTTCTGAGCACGGAGGCACGCCTACAAGCAAGCTGAGATGGGCTTTGCCTAAGAGTCAGGGAAGTGGCGAGCGGAACAAGGGATGTGCTACACAGGTTCCCTCGCAGGCAGATTCCCTCCTTGGGCGCTTACTTCTCTTGCCTCAGTGCCCTGCTTTGTTTGGAGGCTCTTTGCGAACAGCAGCACAAACTGCGGGAAGGTGCGCGCTGGCCAGCTCCAAGTCTCGGCAGATTGAAGCGCAAGCGAGGCACGTGCTCGCAGTTTGTGCCGGGCATGGGAAACAGCATGCTGCGTGCCCAGAAGACATCCTGCACTGTCCTGCCTTCCTCGGGGCTGCTTCTGAGCACGGAGGCACGCCTACAAGCAAGCTGAGATGGGCTTTGCCTAAGAGTCAGGGAAGTGGCGAGCGGAACAAGGGATGTGCTGCACAGCTTCCCTCGCAGGCAGATTCCCTCCTGGGGCGCTTACTTCTCTTGCCTTAGTGCCCTGCTTTGTTTGGAGGCTCTTTGCGAACAGCAGCACACACAGCGGGAAGGTGCGCGCTGGCCAGCTCCAAGTCTCGGCACATAGAAGCGCAAGCGAGGCACTGCTCGCAGTTTGTCCCGGGCATGGGAAGCAGCATGCTGCATGCCCTGATTACTTCTCGCACTGTCCTGCCTTCCTCGGGGCTGCTTCTGAGCACGGAGGCACACCTACAAGCAAGCTGAGATGCGCTTTGCCTAAGAGTGAGGGAAGTGGCGAGCGGAACAAGGGATGTGCTACACAGCTTCCCTCGCAGGCAGATTCCCTCCTGGGGCTCTTAGTTCTCTTGCCTTAGTGCCCTGCTTTGTTTGGAGGCTGTTTGCGGACAGCAGCACACACAGCGGGAAGGTGCGCGCTGGTCAGCTCCAAGTCTCGGCAGATTGAAGCGCAAGCCAGGCACCAGCTCAAGGTTTTTCCCAGGAATGGGAAGCAGCATGCTGCGTGCCCAGAAGACATCCCGCACTGTCCTGCCTTCCTCGGGGCTGCTTCTGAGCACAGAGGCACGCCTACAAGCAAGCTGAGATGGGCTTTGCCTAAGAGTCAGGGAAGTGTCGAGCGGAACAAGGGATGTGCTGCACAGCTTCCCTCGCAGGCAGATTCCCTCCTGGGGCTCTTAGTTCTCTTGCCTTAGTGCCCTGCTTTGTTTGGAGGCTGTTTGCGGACAGCAGCACACACAGCGGGAAGGTGCGCGCTGGCCAGCTCCAAGTCTCGGCACATAGAAGCGCAAGCGAGGCACCTGCTCGCAGTTTGTCCCGGGCATGGGAAGCAGCATGCTGCATGCCCCGATTACTTCTCGCACTGTCCTGCCTTCCTCGGGGCTGCTTCTGAGCACGGAGGCACGCCTACAAGCAAGTTGAGATGGGCTTTGCCTAAGAGTCAGGGAAGTGGCGAGCGGAACAAGGGATGTGCTGCACAGCTTCCCTCGCAGGCAGATTCCCTCCGGGGGGGCTTAGTTCTCTTGCCTTAGTGCCCTGCTTTGTTTGGAGGCTGTTTGCGGACAGCAGCACACACAGCGGGAAGGTGCGCGCTGGCCAGCTCCAAGTCTCGGCAGATTGAAGCGAAAGCGAGGCACCTGCTCGCAGTTTGTCCCGGGCATGGGAAGCAGCATGCCGCGTGCCCAGAAGACATCCTGCACTGTCCTGCCTTCCTCGGGGCTGCTTCTGAGCACGGAGGCACACCTACAAGCAAGCTGAGATGGGCTTTGCCTAAGAGTCAGGGAAGTGTCGAGCGGAACAAGGGATGTGCTGCACAGCTTCCCTCGCAGGCAGATTCCCTCCTGGGGCTCTTAGTTCTGTTGCCTTAGTGCCCTGCTTTGTTTGGAGGCTGTTTGCGGACAGCAGCACACACAGCGGGAAGGTGCGCGCTGGTCAGCTTCAAGTCTCGGCACATAGAAGCGCAAGCCAGGCACCTGCTCGCAGTTTGTCCCGGGCATGGGAAGCAGCATGCTGCGTGCCCAGAAGACATCCCGCACTGTCCTGCCTTCCTCGGGGCTGCTTCTGAGCACGGAGGCACGCCTACAAGCAAGCTGAGATGGGCTTTGCCTAAGAGTGAGGGAAGTGGCGAGCGGAACAAGGGATGTGCAGCACAGCTTCCCTCGCAGGCAGATTCCCTCCTGGGGCGCTTACTTCTCTTGCCTTAGTGCCCTGCTTTGTTTGGAGGCTGTTTGCGGACAGCAGCACACACAGCGGGAAGGTGCGCGCTGGTCAGCTCCTAGTCTCGGCAGATTGAAGCGCAAGCGAGGCACCTGCTTGCAGTTTGTCCCAGGCATGGGAAGCAGCATGCTGCATGCCCTGATTACTTCTCGCACTGTCCTGCCTTCCTCGGGGCTGCTTCTGAGCACGGAGGCACACCTACAAGCAAGCTGAGATGCGCTTTGCCTAAGAGTGAGGGAAGTGGCGAGCAGAACAAGGGATGTGCTGCACAGCTTCCCTCGCAGGCAGATTCCCTCCTGGGACGCCTAGTTCTCCTGCCTTAGTGCCCTGCTTTGTTTGGAGGCTGTTTGCGGACAGCAGCACACACAGCGGGAAGGTGCACGCTGGCCAGCTCCAAGTCTCGGCACATAGAAGCGCAAGCCAGGCACCTGCTCGCGGTTTGTCCCGGGCATGGGAAGCAGCATGCTGCGTGCCCAGAAGACATCCCGCACTGTCCTGCCTTCCTCGGGGCTGCTTCTGAGCACGGAGGCACGCCTACAAGCAAGCTGAGATGGGCTTTGCCTAAGAGTCAGGGAAGTGTCGAGCGGAACAAGGGATGTGCTGCACAGCTTCCCTCGCAGGCAGATTCCCTCCTGGGGCTCTTAGTTCTCTTGCCTTAGTGCCCTGCTTTGTTTGGAGGCTGTTTGCGGACAGCAGCACACACAGCGGGAAGGTGCGCGCTGGTCAGCTTCAAGTCTCGGCACATAGAAGTGCAAGCGAGGCACCTGCTCGCAGTTTGTCCCGGGCATGGGAAGCAGCATGCTGCATGCCCAGAAGACATCCCGCACTGTCCTGCCTTCCTCGGGGCTGCTTCTGAGCACAGAGGCACGCCTACAAGCAAGCTGAGATGGGCTTTGCCTAAGAGTCAGGGAAGTGTCGAGCGGAACAAGGGATGTGCTGCACAGCTTCCCTCGCAGGCAGATTCCCTCCTGGGGCTCTTAGTTCTCTTGTCTTAGTGCCCTGCTTTGTTTGGAGGCTGTTTGCGGACAGCAGCACACACAGCGGGAAGGTGCGCGCTGGTCAGCTTCAAGTCTCGGCACATAGAAGCGCAAGCGAGGCACCTGCTCGCAGTTTGTCCCGGGCATGGGAAGCAGCATGCTGCGTGCCCAGAAGACATCCCGCACTGTCCTGCCTTCCTCGGGGCTGCTTCTGAGCACGGAGGCACGCCTACAAGCAAGTTGAGATGGGCTTTGCCTAAGAGTTAGGGAAGTGGCGAGCGGAACAAGGGATGTGCTGCTCAGCTTCCCTCGCAGGCAGATTCCCTCCGGGGGGGCTTAGTTCTCTTGCCTTAGTGCCCTGCTTTGTTTGGAGGCTGTTTGCGAACAGCAGCACACACAGCGGGAAGGTGCGCGCTGGCCAGCTCCAAGTCTCGGCACATAGAAGCACAAGCCAGGCACCTGCTCGCAGTTTGCCCTGGGCATGGGAAGCAGCATACTGCGTGCCCAGAAGACATCCCGCACTGTCCTGCCTTCCTCGGGGCTGCTTCTGAGCACGGAGGCACGCCTACAAGCAAGCTGAGATGGGCTTTGCCTAAGAGTGAGGGAAGTGGCGAGCGGAACAAGGGATGTGCTGCACAGCTTCCCTCGCAGGCAGATTCCCTCCTGGGGCGCTTACTTCTCTTGCCTTAGTGCCCTGCTTTGTTTGGAGGCTGTTTGCGGACAGCAGCACACACAGCGGGAAGGTGCGCGCTGGTCAGCTCCTAGTCTCGGCAGATTGAAGCGCAAGCAAGGCACCTGCTTGCAGTTTGTCCCAGGCATGGGCAGCAGCATGCTGCATGCCCAGAAGACATCCTGCACTGTCCTGCCTTCCTCGGGGCTGCTTCTGAGCACGGAGGCACGCCTACAAGCAAGTTGAGATGGGCTTTGCCTAAGAGTTAGGGAAGTGTCGAGCGGAACTAGGGATGTGCTGCACAGCTTCCCTCGCAGGCAGATTCCCTCCGGGGGCTCTTAGTTCTCTTGCCTTAGTGCCCTGCTTTGTTTGGAGGCTGTTTGCGAACAGCAGCACACACAGCGGGAAGGTGCGCGCTGGCCAGCTCCAAGTCTCGGCACATAGAAGCACAAGCCAGGCACCTGCTCGCAGTTTGTCCCGGGCATGGGAAGCAGCATGCTGCGTGCCCAGAAGACATCCCGCACTGTCCTGCCTTCCTCGGGGCTGCTTCTGAGCACGGAGGCACGCCTACAAGCAAGCTGAGATGGGCTTTGCCTAAGAGTGAGGGAAGTGGCGAGCGGAACAAGGGATGTGCTGCACAGCTTCCCTCGCAGGCAGATTCCCTCCTGGGGCTCTTAGTTCTCTTGCCTTAGTGCCCTGCTATGTTTGGAGGCTCTTTGCGGACAGCAGCACACACAGCGGGAAGGTGCGCGCTGGTCAGCTCCAAGTCTCGGCAGATTGAAGCGCAAGCGAGGCACCTGCTTGCAGTTTGTCCCAGGCATGGGAAGCAGCATGCTGCATGCCCCGATTACTTCTCGCACTGTCCTGCCTTCCTCGGGGCTGCTTCTGAGCACGGAGGCACACCTACAAGCAAGTTGAGATGGGCTTTGCCTAAGAGTTAGGGAAGTGGCGAGCGGAACAAGGGATGTGCTGCACAGCTTCCCTCGCAGGCAGATTCCCTCCTGGGGCTCTTAGTTCTCTTGCCTTAGTGCCCTGCTTTGTTTGGAGGCTCTTTGCGGACAGCAGCACACACAGCGGGAAGGTGCGCGCTGGTCAGCTTCAAGTCTCGGCACATAGAAGCGCAAGCGAGGCACCTGCTCGCAGTAAGTCCCGGGCTTGGGAAGCAGCATGCTGCGTGCCCAGAAGACATCCCGCACTCTCCTGCCTTCCTCGGGGCTGCTTCTGAGCACGGAGGCACGCCTACAAGCAAGTTGAGATGGGCTTTGCCTAAGAGTCAGGGAAGTGTCGAGCGGAACAAGGGATGTGCTGCACAGCTTCCCTCGCAGGCAGATTCCCTCCGGGGGGGCTTAGTTCTCTTGCCTTAGTGCCCTGCTTTGTTTGGAGGCTGTTTGCGAACAGCAGCACACACAGCGGGAAGGTGCGCGCTCGCCAGCTCCAAGTCTCGGCAGATTGAAGCGAAAGCGAGGCACCTGCTCGCAGTTTGTCCCGGGCATGGGAAGCAGCATGCTGCGTGCCCAGAAGACATCCTGCACTGTCCTGCCTTCCTCGGGGCTGCTTCTGAGCACGGAGGCACGCCTACAAGCAAGCTGAGATGGGCTTTGCCTAAGAGTCAGGGAAGTGTCGAGCGGAACAAGGGATGTGCTGCACAGGTTCCCTCACAGGCAGATTCCCTCCTTGGGCGCTTACTTCTCTTGCCTCAGTGCCCTGCTTTGTTTGGAGGCTCTTTGCGAACAGCAGCACAAACTGCGGGAAGGTGCGCGCTGGCCAGCTCCAAGTCTCGGCAGATTGAAGCGCAAGCGAGGCACGTGCTCGCAGTTTGTGCCGGGCATGGGAAACAGGCATGCTGCGTGCCCAGAAGACATCCTGCACTGTCCTGCCTTCCTCGGGGCTGCTTCTGAGCACGGAGGCACGCCTACAAGCAAGCTGAGATGGGCTTTGCTAAGAGTCAGGGAAGTGTCGAGCGGAACAAGGGATGTGCTGCACAGGTTCCCTCGCAGGCAGATTCCCTCCTGGGGCGCTTACTTCTCTTGCCTTAGTGCCCTGCTTTGTTTGGAGGCTCTTTGCGAACAGCAGCACAAACTGCGGGAAGGTGCGCGCTGGCCAGCTCCAAGTCTCGGCAGATTGAAGCGAAAGCCAGGCACCTGCTCGCGGTTTGTCCCGGGCATGGGAAGCAGCATGCTGGCATGCCCTGATTACTTCTCGCACTGTCCTGCCTTCCTCGGGGCTGCTTCTGAGCACGGAGGCACACCTACAAGCAAGCTGAGATGCGCTTTGCCTAAGAGTGAGGGAAGTGGCGAGCAGAACAAGGGATGTGCTGCACAGCTTCCCTCGCAGGCAGATTCCCTCCGGGGGGGCTTAGTTCTCTTGCCTTAGTGCCCTGCTTTGTTTGGAGGCTGTTTGCGGACAGCAGCACACACAGCGGGAAGGTGCGCGCTGGCCAGCTCCAAGTCTCGGCACATAGAAGCGCAAGCCAGGCACCTGCTCGCGGTTTGTCCCGGGCATGGGAAGCAGCATGCTGCGTGCCCAGAAGACATCCCGCACTGTCCTGCCTTCCTCGGGGCTGCTTCTGATCACAGAGGCACGCCTACAAGCAAGCTGAGATGGGCTTTGCCTAAGAGTCAGGGAAGTGTCGAGCGGAACAAGGGATGTGCTGCACAGCTTCCCTCGCAGGCAGATTCCCTCCTGGGGCTCTTAGTTCTCTTGCCTTAGTGCCCTGCTTTGTTTGGAGGCTGTTTGCGGACAGCAGCACACACAGCGGGAAGGTGCGCGCTGGCCAGCTCCAAGTCTCGGCACATAGAAGCGCAAGCGAGGCACTGCTCGCAGTTTGTCCCGGGCATGGAAGCAGCATGCTGCATGCCCTGATTACTTCTCGCACTGTCCTGCCTTCCTCGGGGCTGCTTCTGAGCACGGAGGCACACCTACAAGCAAGCTGAGATGCGCTTTGCCTAAGAGTGAGGGAAGTGGCGAGCGGAACAAGGGATGTGCTACACAGCTTCCCTCGCAGGCAGATCCCTCCTGGGGCTCTTAGTTCTCTTGCCTTAGTGCCCTGCTTTGGTTTGGAGGCTGTTTTGCGGACAGCAGCACACACAGCGGAAGGTGCGCGCTGGTCAGCTCCAAGTCTCGGCACATAGAAGCGCAAGCCAGGCACCAGCTCAAGGTTTTTACCAGGCATGGGAAGCAGCATGCTGCGTGCCCAGAAGACATCCCGCACTGTCCTGCCTTCCTCGGGGCTGCTTCTGAGCACAGAGGCACGCTACAGCAAGCTGAGATGGGCTTTGCCTAAGAGTCAGGGAAGTGTCGAGCGGAACAAGGGATGTGCTGCACAGCTTCCCTCGCAGGCAGATTCCCTCCTGGGGCTCTTAGTTCTCTTGCCTTAGTGCCCTGCTTTGTTTGGAGGCTGTTTGCGGACAGCAGCACACACAGCGGGAAGGTGCGCGCTGGCCAGCTCCAGTCTCGGCACATAGAAGCGCAAGCGAGGCACCTGCTCGCAGTTTGTCCCGGGCATGGGAAGCAGCATGCTGCATGCCCAGAGTACTTCTCGCACTGTCCTGCCTTCCTCAGGGCTGCTTCTGAGCACGGAGGCACGCCTACAAGCAAGCTGAGATGGGCTTTGCCTAAGAGTGAGGAAGTGGGCGAGCGGAACAAGGGATGTGCTGCACAGGTTCCCTCGCAGGCAAATTCCCTCCTGGGGCGCTTACTTCTCTTGCCTTAGTGCCCTGCTTTGTTTGGAGGCTCTTTGCGAACAGCAGCACAAACTGCGGGAAGGTGCGCGCTGGCCAGCTCCAAGTCTCGGCAGATTGAAGCGCAAGCCAGGCACCTGCTCGCAGTTTGTCCCGGGCATGGGAAGCAGCATGCTGCATGCCCTGATTACTTCTCGCACTGTCCTGCCTTCCTCGGGGCTGCTTCTGAGCACGGAGGCACACCTAAAAGCAAGCTGAGATGCGCTTTGCCTAAGAGTGAGGGAAGTGGCGAGCAGAACAAGGGATGTGCTGCACAGCTTCCCTCGCAGGGCAGATTCCCTCCGGGGGGTGCTTAGTTCTCTGCCTTAGTGCCCTGCTTTGTTTGGAGGCTGTTTGCGGACAGCAGCACACACAGCGGGAAGGTGCGCACTGGCCAGCTCCAAGTCTCGGCACATAGAAGCGCAAGCCAGGCACCTGCTCGCGGTTTGTCCGGGCATGGGAAGCAGCATGCTGCGTGCCAGAAGACATCCCGCACTCTCCTGCCTTCCTCGGGGCTGCTTCTGAGCACGGAGGCACGCCTACAAGCAAGCTGAGATGGGCTTTGCCTAAGAGTTAGGGAAGTGCGAGCGCAACAAGGGATGTGCTGCACAGCTTCCCTCGCAGGCAGATTCCCTCCGGGGGGGCTTAGTTCTCTTGCCTTAGTGCCCTGCTTTGTTTGAGGCTGTTTGCGAACAGCAGCACACACAGCGGGGAAGGTGCGCGCTGGTCAGCTCCTAGTCTCGGCAGATTGAAGCGCAAGCGAGGCACCTGCTTACAGTTTGTCCCAGGCATGGGAAGCAGCATGCTGCGTGCCCAGAAGACATCCCGCACTGTCCTGCCTTCCTCGGGGCTGCTTCTGAGCACGGAGCACGCCTACAAGCAAGTGAGATGGGCTTTGCCTAAGAGTTAGGGAAGTGGCGAGCGGAACAAGGGATGTGCTGCACAGCTTCCCTCGCAGGCAGATTCCCTCCGGGGGGGCTTAGTTCTCTTGCCTTAGTGCCCTGCTTGGTTTGGAGGCTGTTTGCGAACAGCAGCACACACAGCGGGAAGGTGCGCGCTGGCCAGCTCCAAGTCTCGGCACATAGAAGCGCAAGCGAGGCACCTGCTCGCAGTTTGTCCGGCTTGGAAGCAGCATGCCGCGTACCAGATGACATCCCGCACTGTCCTGCCTTCCTCGGGCTGCTTCTGAGCACGGAGGCACACCTAAAAGCAAGCTGAGATGGGCTTTGCCTAAGAGTCAGGGAAGTGTCGAGCGGAACAAGGGATGTGCTGCACAGCTTCCCTCGCAGGCAGATTCCCTCCTGGGCTCTTAGTTCTCTTGCCTTAGTGCCCTGCTTTGTTTGGAGGCTGTTTGCGGACAGCAGCACACACAGCGGAAGGTGCGCGCTGGTCAGCTTCAAGTCTCGGCACATAGAAGCGCAAGCGAGGCACCTGCTCGCGGTTTGTCCCGGGCATGGGAAGCAGCATGCCGCGTGCCAGAAGACATTCTGCACTGTCCTGCCTTCCTCGGGGCTGCTTCTGAGCACGAGGCACGCCTACAAGCAAGCTGAGATGGGGCTTTGCCTAAGAGTCAGGGAAGTGTCTTAGTGCCCTGCTTTGTTTGGAGGCTGTTTGCGAACAGCAGCACACACAGCGGGAAGGTGCGCGCTGGTCAGCTCCTAGTCTCGGCAGATTGAAGCGCAAGCGAGGCACCTGCTTGCAGTTTGTCCCAGGCATGGAAGCAGCATGCTGCATGCCCTGATTACTTCTCGCACTGTCCTGCCTTCCTCGGGGCTGCTTCTGAGCACGGAGGCACACCTACAAGCAAGCTGAGATGCGCTTTGCCTAAGAGTGAGGGAAGTGGCGAGGCAGAACAAGGGATGTGCTGCCACAGCTTCCCTCGCAGGCAGATTCCCCTCCTGGGACGCCTAGTTCTCCTGCCTTAGTGCCCTGCCTTTGTTTGGAGGCCTGTTTGCGGACAGCAGCACACACAGCGGGAAGGTGGCGCGCTGGCCAGCTCCAAGTCTCGGCACATAGAAGCGCAAGCCAGGCACCTGCTCGCTGTTTGTCCCGGGCATGGGAAGCAGCATGCTGCGTGCCAGAAGACATCCCGCACTGTCCTGCCTTCCTCGGGGCTGCTTCTGAGCACGGAGGCACGCCTACAAGCAAGCTGAGATGGGCTTTTGCCTAAGAGTGAGGGAAGTGTCGAGCGGAACAAGGGATGTGCTGCACAGCTCCCTCGCAGGCAGATTCCCTCCTGGGGCTCTTAGTTCTCTTGCCTTAGTGCCCTGCTTTGTTTGGAGGCTGTTTGCGGACAGCAGCACACACAGCGGAAGGTGCGCGCTGGCCAGCTCCAAGTCTCGGCACATAGAAGCGCAAGCGAGGCACTGCTCGCAGTTTGTCCCGGGCATGGGAAGCAGCATGCTGCATGCCCTGATTACTTCTCGCACTGTCCTGCCTTCCTCGGGGCTGCTTTCTGAGCACGGAGGCACACCTACAAGCAAGCTGAGATGCGCTTTGCCTAAGAGTGAGGGAAGTGGCGAGCGGAACAAGGGATGTGCTACACAGCTTCCCTCGCAGGCAGATTCCCTCCTGGGCTCTTAGTTCTCTTGCTTAGTGCCCTGCTTTGTTTGGAGGCTGTTTGCGGACAGCAGCACACACAGCGGGAAGGTGCGCGCTGGCCAGCTCCAAGTCTCGGCAGATTGAAGCGCAAGCCAGGCACCAGCTCAAGGTTTTTCCCAGGCATGGGAAGCAGCATGCTGCGTGCCCAGAAGACATCCCGCACTCTCCTGCCTTCCTCGGGGCTGCTTCTGAGCACAGAGGCACGCCTACAAGCAAGCTGAGATGGGCTTTGCCTAAGAGTCAGGAAGTGTCGAGCGGAACAAGGGATGTGCTGCACAGCTTCCTCGCAGGCAGATTCCCTCCTGGGGCTCTTAGTTCTCTTGCCTTAGTGCCCTGCTTTGTTTGGAGGCTGTTTGCGGACAGCAGCACACACAGCGGGAAGGTGCGCGCTGGCCAGCTCCAAGTCTCGGCACATAGAAGCACAAGCCAGGCACCTGCTCGCAGTTTGTCCCGGGCATGGGAAGCAGCATACTGCGTGCCCAGAAGACATCCCGCACTGTCCTGCTTCCTCGGGGCTGCTTCTGAGCACGGAGGCACGCCTACAAGCAAGCTGAGATGGCTTTGCCTAAGAGTGAGGGAAGTGTCGAGCGGAACAAGGGATGGTGCTGCACAGCTTCCCTCGCAGGCAGATTCCCTCCTGGGGCTCTTAGTTCTCTTGCCTTAGTGCCCTGCTATGTTTGGAGGCTCTTTGCGGACAGCAGCACACACAGCGGGAAGGTGCGCGCTGGTCAGCTCCAAGTCTCGGCAGATTGAAGCGCAAGCGAGGCACCTGCTTGCAGTTTGTCCCAGGCATGGGAAGCAGCATGCTGCATGCCCCGATTACTTCTCGCACTGTCCTGCCTTCCTCGGGGCTGCTTCTGAGCACGGAGGCACACCTACAAGCAAGTTGAGATGGGCTTTGCTAAGAGTTAGGGAAGTGGCGAGCGGAACAAGGGATGTGCTGCACAGCTTCCTCGCAGGCAGATTCCCTCCGGGGGGGCTTAGTTCTCTTGCCTTAGTGCCCTGCTTTGTTTGGAGGCTCTTTGCGGACAGCAGCACACACAGCGGGAAGGTGCGCGCTGGCCAGCTCCAAGTCTCGGCACATAGAAGCACAAGCCAGGCACCTGCTCGCAGTTTGTCCCGGGCATGGGAAGCAGCATACTGCGTACCCAGAAGACATCCCGCACTGTCCTGCCTTCCTCGGGCTGCTTCTGAGCACAGAGGCACGCCTACAAGCAAGCTGAGATGGGCTTTGCCTAAGAGTCAGGGAAGTGTCGAGCGGAACAAGGGATGTGCTGCACAGCTTCCCTCGCAGGCAGATTCCCTCCTGGGGCTCTTAGTTCTCTTGCCTTAGTGCCCTGCTTTGTTTGGAGGCTCTTTGCGGACAGCAGCACACACAGCGGAAGGTGCGCGCTGGCCAGCTCCAAGTCTCGGCACATAGAAGCGCAAGCCAGGCACCTGCTCGCGGTTTGTCCCGGGCATGGGAAGCAGCATGCTGCGTGCCCAGAAGACATCCCGCACTGTCCTACCTTCCTCGGGGCTGCTTCTGAGCACAGAGGCACGCCTACAAGCAAGCTGAGATGGGCTTTGCCTAAGAGTCAGGGAAGTGTCGAGCGGACAAGGGATGTGCTGCACAGCTTCCCTCGCAGGCAGATTCCCTCCTGGGGCTCTTAGTTCTCTTGCCTTAGTGACCTGCTTTGTTTGGAGGCTCTTTGCGGACAGCAGCACACAGCAGCGGAAGGTGCGCGCTGGTCAGCTTCAAGTCTCGGCACATAGAAGCGCAAGCGAGGCACCTGCTCGCAGTAAGTCCCGGGCTTGGAAGCAGCATGCTGCGTGCCCAGAAGACATCCCGCACTCTCCTGCCTTCCTCGGGCTGCTTCTGAGCACGGAGGCACGCCTACAAGCAAGTTGAGATGGGCTTTGCCTAAGAGTTAGGGAAGTGGCGAGCGGAACAAGGGATGTGCTGCACAGCTTTCCTCGCAGGCAGATTCCCTCCGGGGGCTCTTAGTTCTCTTGCCTTAGTGCCCTGCTTTGTTTGGAGGCTGTTTGCGAACAGCAGCACACACAGCGGGAAGGTGCGCGCTCGCCAGCTCCAAGTCTCGGCAGATTGAAGCGAAAGCGAGGCACCTGCTCGCAGTTTGTCCCGGGCATGGGAAGCAGCATGCTGCATGCCCAGAGTACTTCTCGCACTGTCCTGCCTGCCACGGGGCTGCTTCTGAGCACGGAGGCACGCCTACAAGCAAGCTGAGATGGGCTTTGCCTAAGAGTGAGGGAAGTGGCGAGCGGAACAAGGGATGTGCTACACAGGTTCCCTCGCAGGCAGATTCCCTCCTTGGGCGCTTACTTCTCTTGCCTTAGTGCCCTGCTTTGTTTGGAGGCTCTTTGCGACAGCAGCACAAACTGCGGGAAGGTGCGCGCTGGCCAGCTCCAAGTCTCGGCAGATTGAAGCGCAAGCGAGCACGTGCTCGCAGTTTGTGCGGGCATGGGAAGCAGCATGCTGTGTGCCCAGAAGACATCCTGCACTGTCCTGCCTTCCTCGGGGCTGCTTCTGAGCACGGAGGCACGCCTACAAGCAAGCTGAGATGGGCTTTGCCTAAGAGTCAGGGAAGTGTCGAGCGGAACAAGGGATGTGCTGCACAGGTTCCCTCGCAGGCAGATTCCCTCATGGGGCGCTTACTTCTCTTGCCTTAGTGCCCTGCTTTGTTTGGAGGCTCTTTGCGAACAGCAGCACAAACTGCGGGAAGGTGCGCGCTGGCCAGCTCCAAGTCTCGGCAGATTGAAGCGCAAGCGAGGCACCTGCTCGCAGTTTGTCCCGGGCATGGGAAGCAGCATGCTGCATGCCCTGATTACTTCTCGCACTGTCCTGCCTTCCTCGGGGCTGCTTCTGAGCACGGAGGCACACCTACAAGCAAGCTGAGATGCGCTTTGCCTAAGAGTGAGGGAAGTGGCGAGCAGAACAAGGGATGTGCTGCACAGCTTCCCTCGCAGGCAGATTCCCTCCGGGGGGGCTTAGTTCTCTTGCCTTAGTGCCCTGCTTTGTTTGGAGGCTGTTTGCGGACAGCAGCACACACAGCGGGAAGGTGCGCGCTGGCCAGCTCCAAGTCTCGGCACATAGAAGCGCAAGCCAGGCACCTGCTCGCGGTTTGTCCCGGGCATGGGAAGCAGCATGCTGCGTGCCCAGAAGACATCCCGCACTGTCCTGCCTTCCTCGGGGCTGCTTCTGAGCACAGAGGCACGCCTACAAGCAAGCTGAGATGGGCTTTGCCTAAGAGTCAGGGAAGTGTCGAGCGGAACAAGGGATGTGCTGCACAGCTTCCCTCGCAGGCAGATTCCCTCCTGGGGCTCTTAGTTCTCTTGCCTTAGTGCCCTGCTTTGTTTGGAGGCTGTTTGCGGACAGCAGCACACACAGCGGGAAGGTGCGCGCTGGCCAGCTCCAAGTCTCGGCACATAGAAGCGCAAGCCAGGCACCTGCTCGCGGTTTGTCCCGGGCATGGGAAGCAGCATGCTGCGTGCCCAGAAGACATCCCGCACTGTCCTGCCTTCCTCGGGGCTGCTTCTGATCACAGAGGCACGCCTACAAGCAAGCTGAGATGGGCTTTGCCTAAGAGTCAGGGAAGTGTCGAGCGGAACAAGGGATGTGCTGCACAGCTTCCCTCGCAGGCAGATTCCCTCCTGGGGCTCTTACTTCTCTTGCCTTAGTGCCCTGCTTTGTTTGGAGGCTCTTTGCGAACAGCAGCACAAACTGCGGGAAGGTGCGCGCTGGCCAGCTCCAAGTCTCGGCAGATTGAAGCGCAAGCCAGGCGCCTGCTCGCAGTTTGTCCCGGGCATGGGAAGCAGCATGCTGCATGCCCTGATTACTTCTCGCACTGTCCTGCCTTCCTCGGGGCTGCTTCTGAGCACGGAGGCACACCTAAAAGCAAGCTGAGATGCGCTTTGCCTAAGAGTGAGGGAAGTGGCGAGCAGAACAAGGGATGTGCTGCACAGCTTCCCTCGCAGGCAGATTCCCTCCGGGGGGGCTTAGTTCTCTTGCCTTAGTGCCCTGCTTTGTTTGGAGGCTCTTTGCGGACAGCAGCACACACAGCGGGAAGGTGCGCGCTGGCCAGCTCCAAGTCTCGGCACATAGAAGCGCAAGCCAGGCACCTGCTCGCGGTTTGTCCCGGGCATGGGAAGCAGCATGCTGCGTGCCCAGAAGACATCCCGCACTCTCCTGCCTTCCTCGGGGCTGCTTCTGAGCACGGAGGCACACCTACAAGCAAGCTGAGATGGGCTTTGCCTAAGAGTCAGGGAAGTGTCGAGCGGAACAAGGGATGTGCTGCACAGCTTCCCTCGCAGGCAGATTCCCTCCTGGGGCTCGTAGTTCTCTTGCCTTAGTGCCCTGCTTTGTTTGGAGGCTGTTTGCGGACAGCAGCACACACAGCGGGAAGGTGCGCGCTGGCCAGCTCCAAGTCTCGGCACATAGAAGCGCAAGCGAGGCACCTGCTCGCAGTTTGTCCCGGGCATGGGAAGCAGCATGCTGCGTGCCCAGAAGACATCCCGCACTGTCCTGCCTTCCTCGGGGCTGCTTCTGAGCACGGAGGCACGCCTACAAGCAAGCTGAGATGGGCTTTGCCTAAGAGTGAGGGAAGTGGCGAGCGGAACAAGGGATGTGCTGCACAGCTTCCCTCGCAGGCAGATTCCCTCCTGGGGCGCTTACTTCTCTTGCCTTAGTGCCCTGCTTTGTTTGGAGGCTGTTTGCGGACAGCAGCACACACAGCGGGAAGGTGCGCGCTGGTCAGCTCCTAGTCTCGGCAGATTGAAGCGCAAGCGAGGCACCTGCTTGCAGTTTGTCCCAGGCATGGGAAGCAGCATGCTGCATGCCCCGATTACTTCTCGCACTGTCCTGCCTTCCTCGGGGCTGCTTCTGAGCACGGAGGCACGCCTACAAGCAAGTTGAGATGGGCTTTGCCTAAGAGTGAGGGAAGTGGCGAGCGGAACAAGGGATGTGCTGCACAGCTTCCCTCGCAGGCAGATTCCCTCCGGGGGGCTTAGTTCTCTTGCCTTAGTGCCCTGCTTTGTTTGGAGGCTCTTTGCGGACAGCAGCACACACAGCGGGAAGGTGCGCGCTGGCCAGCTCCAAGTCTCGGCACATAGAAGCGCAAGCCAGGCACCTGCTCGCGGTTTGTCCCGGGCATGGGAAGCAGCATGCTGCGTGCCCAGAAGACATCCCGCACTGTCCTGCCTTCCTCGGGGCTGCTTCTGAGCACAGAGGCACACCTACAAGCAAGCTGAGATGGGCTTTGCCTAAGAGTCAGGGAAGTGTCGAGCGGAACAAGGGATGTGCTGCACAGCTTCCCTCGCAGGCAGATTCCCTCCTGGGGCTCTTAGTTCTCTTGCCTTAGTGCCCTGCTTTGTTTGGAGGCTGTTTGCGGACAGCAGCACACACAGCGGGAAGGTGCGCGCTGGCCAGCTCCAAGTCTCGGCACATAGAAGCGCAAGCGAGGCACCTGCTCGCGGTTTGTCCCGGGCATGGGAAGCAGCATGCTGCATGCCCAGAAGACATCCCGCACTGTCCTGCCTTCCTCGGGGCTGCTTCTGAGCACAGAGGCACGCCTACAAGCAAGCTGAGATGGGCTTTGCCTAAGAGTCAGGGAAGTGTCGAGCGGAACAAGGGATGTGCTGCACAGCTTCCCTCGCAGGCAGATTCCCTCCTGGGGCTCTTAGTTCTCTTGCCTTAGTGCCCTGCTTTGTTTGGAGGCTGTTTGCGGACAGCAGCACACACAGCGGGAAGGTGCGCGCTGGCCAGCTCCAAGTCTCGGCACATAGAAGCGCAAGCGAGGCACCTGCTCGCAGTTTGTCCCGGGCATGGGAAGCAGCATGCTGCATGCCCTGATTACTTCTCGCACTGTCCTGCCTTCCTCGGGGCTGCTTCTGAGCACGGAGGCACACCTACAAGCAAGCTGAGATGCGCTTTGTCTAAGAGTGAGGGAAGTGGCGAGCGGAACAAGGGATGTGCTACACAGCTTCCCTCGCAGGCAGATTCCCTCCTGGGTTTCTTAGTTCTCTTGCCTTAGTGCCCTGCTTTGTTTGGAGGCTGTTTGCGGACAGCAGCACACACAGCGGGAAGGTGCGCGCTGGTCAGCTCCAAGTCTCGGCAGATTGAAGCGCAAGCCAGGCACCAGCTCAAGGTTTGTCCCAGGCATGGGAAGCAGCATGCTGCGTGCCCAGAAGACATCCCGCACTGTCCTGCCTTCCTCGGGGCTGCTTCTGAGCACAGAGGCACGCCTACAAGCAAGCTGAGATGCGCTTTGCCTAAGAGTGAGGGAAGTGTCGAGCGGAACAAGGGATGTGCTGCACAGCTTCCCTCGCAGGCAGATTCCCTCCTGGGGCTCTTAGTTCTCTTGCCTTAGTGCCCTGCTTTGTTTGGAGGCTGTTTGCGGACAGCAGCACACACAGCGGGAAGGTGCGCGCTGGCCAGCTCCAAGTCTCGGCACATAGAAGCGCAAGCGAGGCACCTGCTCGCAGTTTGTCCCGGGCATGGGAAGCAGCATTCTGCATGCCCAGAGTACTTCTCGCACTGTCCTGCCTTCCTCGGGGCTGCTTCTGAGCACGGAGGCACGCCTACAAGCAAGCTGAGATGGGCTTTGCCTAAGAGTGAGGGAAGTGGCGAGCGGAACAAGGGATGTGCTGCACAGGTTCCCTCGCAGGCAAATTCCCTCCTGGGGCGCTTACTTCTCTTGCCTTAGTGCCCTGCTTTGTTTGGAGGCTCTTTGCGAACAGCAGCACAAACTGCGGGAAGGTGCGCGCTGGCCAGCTCCAAGTCTCGGCAGATTGAAGCGCAAGCCAGGCACCTGCTCGCAGTTTGTCCCGGGCATGGGAAGCAGCATGCTGCATGCCCTGATTACTTCTCGCACTGTCCTGCCTTCCTCGGGGCTGCTTCTGAGCACGGAGGCACACCTACAAGCAAGCTGAGATGCGCTTTGCCTAAGAGTGAGGGAAGTGGCGAGCAGAACAAGGGATGTGCTGCACAGCTTCCCTCGCAGGCAGATTCCCTCCGGGGGGGCTTAGTTCTCTTGCCTTAGTGCCCTGCTTTGTTTGGAGGCTGTTTGCAGACAGCAGCACACACAGCGGGAAGGTGCGCGCTGGCCAGCTCCAAGTCTCGGCACATAGAAGCGCAAGCCAGGCACCTGCTTGCGGTTTGTCCCGGGCATGGGAAGCAGCATGCTGCGTGCCCAGAAGACATCCCGCACTCTCCTGCCTTCCTCGGGGCTGCTTCTGAGCACGGAGGCACGCCTACAAGCAAGCTGAGATGGGCTTTGCCTAAGAGTTAGGGAAGTGGCGAGCGGAACAAGGGATGTGCTGCACAGCTTCCCTCGCAGGCAGATTCCCTCCTGGGGCGCTTACTTCTCTTGCCTTAGTGCCCTGCTTTGTTTGGAGGCTGTTTGCGGACAGCAGCACACACAGCGGGAAGGTGCGCGCTGGTCAGCTCCTAGTCTCGGCAGATTGAAGCGCAAGCGAGGCACCTGCTTGCAGTTTGTCCCAGGCATGGGAAGCAGCATGCTGCATGCCCCGATTACTTCTCGCACTGTCCTGCCTTCCTCGGGGCTGCTTCTGAGCACAGAGGCACGCCTACAAGCAAGTTGAGATGGGCTTTGCCTAAGAGTTAGGGAAGTGGCGAGCGGAACAAGGGATGTGCTGCACAGCTTCCCTCGCAGGCAGATTCCCTCCGGGGGGGCTTAGTTCTCTTGCCTTAGTGCCCTGCTTTGTTTGGAGGCTGTTTGCGGACAGCAGCACACACAGCGGGAAGGTGCGCGCTGGCCAGCTCCAAGTCTCGGCACATAGAAGCGCAAGCCAGGCACCTGCTCGCGGTTTGTCCCAAGCATGGGAAGCAGCATGCTGCGTGCCCAGAAGACATCCCGCACTCTCCTGCCTTCCTCGGGGCTGCTTCTGAGCACGGAGGCACGCCTACAAGCAAGCTGAGATGGGCTTTGCCTAAGAGTTAGGGAAGTGGCGAGCGGAACAAGGGATGTGCTGCACAGCTTCCCTCGCAGGCAGATTCCCTCCGGGGGGGCTTAGTTCTCTTGCCTTAGTGCCCTGCTTTGTTTGGAGGCTGTTTGCGGACAGCAGCACACACAGCGGGAAGGTGCGCGCTGGCCAGCTCCAAGTCTCGGCACATAGAAGCGCAAGCGAGGCACCTGCTCGCAGTTTGTCCCGGGCATGGGAAGCAGCATGCTGCGTGCCCAGAAGACATCCCGCACTGTCCTGCCTTCCTCGGGGCTGCTTCTGAGCACGGAGGCACGCCTACAAGCAAGCTGAGATGGGCTTTGCCTAAGAGTGAGGGAAGTGGCGAGCGGAACAAGGGATGTGCTGCACAGCTTCCCTCGCAGGCAGATTCCCTCCTGGGGCGCTTACTTCTCTTGCCTTAGTGCCCTGCTTTGTTTGGAGGCTGTTTGCGGACAGCAGCACACACAGCGGGAAGGTGCGCGCTGGCCAGCTCCAAGTCTCGGCACATAGAAGCGCAAGCGAGGCACCTGCTCGCGGTTTGTCCCGGGCATGGGAAGCAGCATGCTGCGTGCCCAGAAGACATCCCGCACTGTCCTGCCTTCCTCGGGGCTGCTTCTGAGCACAGAGGCACACCTACAAGCAAGCTGAGATGGGCTTTGCCTAAGAGTCAGGGAAGTGTCGAGCGGAACAAGGGATGTGCTGCACAGGTTCCCTCGCAGGCAGATTCCCTCCTGGGGCTCTTAGTTCTCTTGCCTTAGTGCCCTGCTTTGTTTGGAGGCTGTTTGCGGACAGCAGCACACACAGCGGGAAGGTGCGCGCTGGCCAGCTCCAAGTCTCGGCACATAGAAGCGCAAGCCAGGCACCTGCTCGCGGTTTGTCCCGGGCATGGGAAGCAGCATGCTGCGTGCCCAGAAGACATCCCGCACTGTCCTGCCTTCCTCGGGGCTGCTTCTGAGCACAGAGGCACGCCTACAAGCAAGCTGAGATGGGCTTTGCCTAAGAGTCAGGGAAGTGTCGAGCGGAACAAGGGATGTGCTGCACAGCTTCCCTCGCAGGCAGATTCCCTCCTGGGGCTCTTAGTTCTCTTGCCTTAGTGCCCTGCTTTGTTTGGAGGCTGTTTGCAGACAGCAGCACACACAGCGGGAAGGTGCGCGCTGGCCAGCTCCAAGTCTCGGCACATAGAAGCGCAAGCCAGGCACCTGCTCGCGGTTTGTCCCGGGCATGGGAAGCAGCATGCTGCGTGCCCAGAAGACATCCCGCACTGTCCTGCCTTCCTCGGGGCTGCTTCTGAGCACAGAGGCACGCCTACAAGCAAGCTGAGATGGGCTTTGCCTAAGAGTCAGGGAAGTGTCGAGCGGAACAAGGGATGTGCTGCACAGCTTCCCTCGCAGGCAGATTCCCTCCTGGGGCTCTTAGTTCTCTTGCCTTAGTGCCCTGCTTTGTTTGGAGGCTGTTTGCGGACAGCAGCACACACAGCGGGAAGGTGCGCGCTGGTCAGCTCCAAGTCTCGGCAGATTGAAGCGCAAGCCAGGCACCTGCTTGCAGTTTGTCCCAGGCATGGGAAGCAGCATGCTGCATGCCCCGATTACTTCTCGCACTGTCCTGCCTTCCTCGGGGCTGCTTCTGAGCACAGAGGCACGCCTACAAGCAAGTTGAGATGGGCTTTGCCTAAGAGTTAGGGAAGTGGCGAGCGGAACAAGGGATGTGCTGCACAGCTTCCCTCGCAGGCAGATTCCCTCCGGGGGGGCTTAGTTCTCTTGCCTTAGTGCCCTGCTTTGTTTGGAGGCTCTTTGCGGACAGCAGCACACACAGCGGGAAGGTGCGCGCTGGCCAGCTCCAAGTCTCGGCACATAGAAGCGCAAGCCAGGCACCTGCTCGCGGTTTGTCCCGGGCATGGGAAGCAGCATGCTGCGTGCCCAGAAGACATCCCGCACTGTCCTGCCTTCCTCGGGGCTGCTTCTGAGCACAGAGGCACACCTACAAGCAAGCTGAGATGGGCTTTGCCTAAGAGTGAGGGAAGTGTCGAGCGGAACAAGGGATGTGCTGCACAGCTTCCCTCGCAGGCAGATTCCCTCCTGGGGCTCTTAGTTCTCTTGCCTTAGTGCCCTGCTTTGTTTGGAGGCTGTTTGCGGACAGCAGCACACACAGCGGGAAGGTGCGCGCTGGCCAGCTCCAAGTCTCGGCACATAGAAGCGCAAGCGAGGCACCTGCTCGCGGTTTGTCCCGGGCATGGGAAGCAGCATGCTGCGTGCCCAGAAGACATCCCGCACTGTCCTGCCTTCCTCGGGGCTGCTTCTGAGCACAGAGGCACACCTACAAGCAAGCTGAGATGGGCTTTGCCTAAGAGTCAGGGAAGTGTCGAGCGGAACAAGGGATGTGCTGCACAGGTTCCCTCGCAGGCAGATTCCCTCCT
This sequence comes from Rhea pennata, assembly GCF_028389875.1. Lineage (NCBI taxonomy): Eukaryota > Metazoa > Chordata > Aves > Rheiformes > Rheidae > Rhea > Rhea pennata. Next base: position 48,922 of record NW_026907710.1, read on the forward strand.
GGGGCTCTTAGTTCTCTTGCCTTAGTGCCCTGCTTTGTTTGGAGGCTGTTTGCGGACAGCAGCACACACAGCGGGAAGGTGCGCGCTGGCCAGCTCCAAGTCTCGGCACATAGAAGCGCAAGCCAGGCACCTGCTCGCGGTTTGTCCCGGGCATGGGAAGCAGCATGCTGCGTGCCCAGAAGACATCCCGCACTGTCCTGCCTTCCTCGGGGCTGCTTCTGAGCACAGAGGCACGCCTACAAGCAAGCTGAGATGGGCTTTGCCTAAGAGTCAGGGAAGTGTCGAGCGGAACAAGGGATGTGCTGCACAGCTTCCCTCGCAGGCAGATTCCCTCCTGGGGCTCTTAGTTCTCTTGCCTTAGTGCCCTGCTTTGTTTGGAGGCTGTTTGCAGACAGCAGCACACACAGCGGGAAGGTGCGCGCTGGCCAGCTCCAAGTCTCGGCACATAGAAGCGCAAGCCAGGCACCTGCTCGCGGTTTGTCCCGGGCATGGGAAGCAGCATGCTGCGTGCCCAGAAGACATCCCGCACTGTCCTGCCTTCCTCGGGGCTGCTTCTGAGCACAGAGGCACGCCTACAAGCAAGCTGAGATGGGCTTTGCCTAAGAGTCAGGGAAGTGTCGAGCGGAACAAGGGATGTGCTGCACAGCTTCCCTCGCAGGCAGATTCCCTCCTGGGGCTCTTAGTTCTCTTGCCTTAGTGCCCTGCTTTGTTTGGAGGCTGTTTGCGGACAGCAGCACACACAGCGGGAAGGTGCGCGCTGGTCAGCTCCAAGTCTCGGCAGATTGAAGCGCAAGCCAGGCACCAGCTCAAGGTTTGTCCCAGGCATGGGAAGCAGCATGCTGCGTGCCCAGAAGACATCCCGCACTGTCCTGCCTTCCTCCGGGCTGCTTCTGAGCACAGAGGCACGCCTACAAGCAAGCTGAGATGGGCTTTGCCTAAGAGTCAGGGAAGTGTCGAGCGGAACAAGGGATGTGCTGCACAGCTTCCCTCGCAGGCAGATTCCCTCCTGGGGCTCTTAGTTCTCTTGCCTTAGTGCCCTGCTTTGTTTGGAGGCTGTTTGCGGACAGCAGCACACACAGCGGGAAGGTGCGCGCTGGCCAGCTCCAAGTCTCGGCACATAGAAGCGCAAGCGAGGCACCTGCTCGCAGTTTGTCCCGGGCATGGGAAGCAGCATGCTGCATGCCCAGAGTACTTCTCGCACTGTCCTGCCTTCCTCGGGGCTGCTTCTGAGCACGGAGGCACGCCTACAAGCAAGCTGAGATGGGCTTTGCCTAAGAGTGAGGGAAGTGGCGAGCGGAACAAGGGATGTGCTGCACAGGTTCCCTCGCAGGCAAATTCCCTCCTGGGGCGCTTACTTCTCTTGCCTTAGTGCCCTGCTTTGTTTGGAGGCTCTTTGCGAACAGCAGCACAAACTGCGGGAAGGTGCGCGCTGGCCAGCTCCAAGTCTCGGCAGATTGAAGCGCAAGCCAGGCACCTGCTCGCAGTTTGTCCCGGGCATGGGAAGCAGCATGCTGCATGCCCTGATTACTTCTCGCACTGTCCTGCCTTCCTCGGGGCTGCTTCTGAGCACGGAGGCACACCTACAAGCAAGCTGAGATGCGCTTTGCCTAAGAGTGAGGGAAGTGGCGAGCAGAACAAGGGATGTGCTGCACAGCTTCCCTCGCAGGCAGATTCCCTCCTGGGGCTCTTAGTTCTGTTGCCTTAGTGCCCTGCTTTGTTTGGAGGCTGTTTGCGGACAGCAGCACACACAGCGGGAAGGTGCGCGCTGGTCAGCTCCAAGTCTCGGCAGATTGAAGCGCAAGCCAGGCACCAGCTCGAAGTTTGTCCCAGGCATGGGAAGCAGCATGCTGCGTGCCCAGAAGACATCCCGCACTGTCCTGCCTTCCTCGGGGCTGCTTCTGAGCACAGAGGCACACCTACAAGCAAGCTGAGATGGGCTTTGCCTAAGAGTCAGGGAAGTGTCGAGCGGAACAAGGGATGTGCTGCACAGCTTCCCTCGCAGGCAGATTCCCTCCTGGGGCTCTTAGTTCTCTTGCCTTAGTGCCCTGCTTTGTTTGGAGGCTGTTTGCGGACAGCAGCACACACAGCGGGAAGGTGCGCGCTGGTCAGCTCCTAGTCTCGGCAGATTGAAGCGCAAGCGAGGCACCTGCTTGCAGTTTGTCCCAGGCATGGGAAGCAGCATGCTGCATGCCCCGATTACTTCTCGCACTGTCCTGCCTTCCTCGGGGCTGCTTCTGAGCACAGAGGCACGCCTACAAGCAAGTTGAGATGGGCTTTGCCTAAGAGTTAGGGAAGTGGCGAGCGGAACAAGGGATGTGCTGCACAGCTTCCCTCGCAGGCAGATTCCCTCCGGGGGGGCTTAGTTCTCTTGCCTTAGTGCCCTGCTTTGTTTGGAGGCTGTTTGCGGACAGCAGCACACACAGCGGGAAGGTGCGCGCTGGCCAGCTCCAAGTCTCGGCACATAGAAGCGCAAGCCAGGCACCTGCTCGCGGTTTGTCCCGGGCATGGGAAGCAGCATGCTGCGTGCCCAGAAGACATCCCGCACTCTCCTGCCTTCCTCGGGGCTGCTTCTGAGCACGGAGGCACGCCTACAAGCAAGCTGAGATGGGCTTTGCCTAAGAGTTAGGGAAGTGGCGAGCGGAACAAGGGATGTGCTGCACAGCTTCCCTCGCAGGCAGATTCCCTCCGGGGGGGCTTAGTTCTCTTGCCTTAGTGCCCTGCTTTGTTTGGAGGCTGTTTGCGGACAGCAGCACACACAGCGGGAAGGTGCGCGCTGGCCAGCTCCAAGTCTCGGCACATAGAAGCGCAAGCGAGGCACCTGCTCGCAGTTTGTCCCGGGCATGGGAAGCAGCATGCTGCGTGCCCAGAAGACATCCCGCACTGTCCTGCCTTCCTCGGGGCTGCTTCTGAGCACGGAGGCACGCCTACAAGCAAGCTGAGATGGGCTTTGCCTAAGAGTCAGGGAAGTGGCGAGCGGAACAAGGGATGTGCTGCACAGCTTCCCTCGCAGGCAGATTCCCTCCTGGGGCGCTTACTTCTCTTGCCTTAGTGCCCTGCTTTGTTTGGAGGCTGTTTGCGGACAGCAGCACACACAGCGGGAAGGTGCGCGCTGGTCAGCTCCTAGTCTCGGCAGATTGAAGCGCAAGCGAGGCACCTGCTTGCAGTTTGTCCCAGGCATGGGAAGCAGCATGCTGCATGCCCCGATTACTTCTCGCACTGTCCTGCCTTCCTCGGGGCTGCTTCTGAGCACGGAGGCACGCCTACAAGCAAGTTGAGATGGGCTTTGCCTAAGAGTTAGGGAAGTGGCGAGCGGAACAAGGGATGTGCTGCACAGCTTCCCTCGCAGGCAGATTCCCTCCGGGGGGGCTTAGTTCTCTTGCCTTAGTGCCCTGCTTTGTTTGGAGGCTGTTTGCGGACAGCAGCACACACAGCGGGAAGGTGCGCGCTGGCCAGCTCCAAGTCTCGGCACATAGAAGCGCAAGCCAGGCACCTGCTCGCGGTTTGTCCCGGGCATGGGAAGCAGCATGCTGCGTGCCCAGAAGACATCCCGCACTGTCCTGCCTTCCTCGGGGCTGCTTCTGAGCACAGAGGCACACCTACAAGCAAGCTGAGATGGGCTTTGCCTAAGAGTCAGGGAAGTGTCGAGCGGAACAAGGGATGTGCTGCACAGCTTCCCTCGCAGGCAGATTCCCTCCTGGGGCTCTTAGTTCTCTTGCCTTAGTGCCCTGCTTTGTTTGGAGGCTGTTTGCGGACAGCAGCACACACAGCGGGAAGGTGCGCGCTGGCCAGCTCCAAGTCTCGGCACATAGAAGCGCAAGCGAGGCACCTGCTCGCGGTTTGTCCCGGGCATGGGAAGCAGCATGCTGCGTGCCCAGAAGACATCCCGCACTGTCCTGCCTTCCTCGGGGCTGCTTCTGAGCACAGAGGCACACCTACAAGCAAGCTGAGATGGGCTTTGCCTAAGAGTCAGGGAAGTGTCGAGCGGAACAAGGGATGTGCTGCACAGCTTCCCTCGCAGGCAGATTCCCTCCTGGGGCTCTTAGTTCTCTTGCCTTAGTGCCCTGCTTTGTTTGGAGGCTGTTTGCGGACAGCAGCACACACAGCGGGAAGGTGCGCGCTGGCCAGCTCCAAGTCTCGGCACATAGAAGCGCAAGCCAGGCACCTGCTCGCGGTTTGTCCCGGGCATGGGAAGCAGCATGCTGCGTGCCCAGAAGACATCCCGCACTGTCCTGCCTTCCTCGGGGCTGCTTCTGAGCACAGAGGCACGCCTACAAGCAAGCTGAGATGGGCTTTGCCTAAGAGTCAGGGAAGTGTCGAGCGGAACAAGGGATGTGCTGCACAGCTTCCCTCGCAGGCAGATTCCCTCCTGGGGCTCTTAGTTCTCTTGCCTTAGTGCCCTGCTTTGTTTGGAGGCTGTTTGCGGACAGCAGCACACACAGCGGGAAGGTGCGCGCTGGCCAGCTCCAAGTCTCGGCACATAGAAGCGCAAGCCAGGCACCTGCTCGCGGTTTGTCCCGGGCATGGGAAGCAGCATGCTGCGTGCCCAGAAGACATCCCGCACTGTCCTGCCTTCCTCCGGGCTGCTTCTGAGCACAGAGGCACGCCTACAAGCAAGCTGAGATGGGCTTTGCCTAAGAGTCAGGGAAGTGTCGAGCGGAACAAGGGATGTGCTGCACAGCTTCCCTCGCAGGCAGATTCCCTCCTGGGGCTCTTAGTTCTCTTGCCTTAGTGCCCTGCTTTGTTTGGAGGCTGTTTGCGGACAGCAGCACACACAGCGGGAAGGTGCGCGCTGGCCAGCTCCAAGTCTCGGCACATAGAAGCGCAAGCGAGGCACCTGCTCGCAGTTTGTCCCGGGCATGGGAAGCAGCATGCTGCATGCCCAGAGTACTTCTCGCACTGTCCTGCCTTCCTCGGGGCTGCTTCTGAGCACGGAGGCACGCCTACAAGCAAGCTGAGATGGGCTTTGCCTAAGAGTGAGGGAAGTGGCGAGCGGAACAAGGGATGTGCTGCACAGGTTCCCTCGCAGGCAAATTCCCTCCTGGGGCGCTTACTTCTCTTGCCTTAGTGCCCTGCTTTGTTTGGAGGCTCTTTGCGAACAGCAGCACAAACTGCGGGAAGGTGCGCGCTGGCCAGCTCCAAGTCTCGGCAGATTGAAGCGCAAGCCAGGCACCTGCTCGCAGTTTGTCCCGGGCATGGGAAGCAGCATGCTGCATGCCCTGATTACTTCTCGCACTGTCCTGCCTTCCTCGGGGCTGCTTCTGAGCACGGAGGCACACCTACAAGCAAGCTGAGATGCGCTTTGCCTAAGAGTGAGGGAAGTGGCGAGCAGAACAAGGGATGTGCTGCACAGGTTCCCTCGCAGGCAAATTCCCTCCTGGGGCGCTTACTTCTCTTGCCTTAGTGCCCTGCTTTGTTTGGAGGCTCTTTGCGAACAGCAGCACAAACTGCGGGAAGGTGCGCGCTGGCCAGCTCCAAGTCTCGGCAGATTGAAGCGCAAGCCAGGCACCTGCTCGCAGTTTGTCCCGGGCATGGGAAGCAGCATGCTGCATGCCCTGATTACTTCTCGCACTGTCCTGCCTTCCTCGGGGCTGCTTCTGAGCACGGAGGCACACCTACAAGCAAGCTGAGATGCGCTTTGCCTAAGAGTGAGGGAAGTGGCGAGCAGAACAAGGGATGTGCTGCACAGCTTCCCTCGCAGGCAGATTCCCTCCTGGGGCTCTTAGTTCTGTTGCCTTAGTGCCCTGCTTTGTTTGGAGGCTGTTTGCGGACAGCAGCACACACAGCGGGAAGGTGCGCGCTGGTCAGCTCCAAGTCTCGGCAGATTGAAGCGCAAGCCAGGCACCAGCTCGCAGTTTGTCCCAGGCATGGGAAGCAGCATGCTGCGTGCCCAGAAGACATCCCGCACTGTCCTGCCTTCCTCGGGGCTGCTTCTGAGCACAGAGGCACACCTACAAGCAAGCTGAGATGGGCTTTGCCTAAGAGTCAGGGAAGTGTCGAGCGGAACAAGGGATGTGCTGCACAGCTTCCCTCGCAGGCAGATTCCCTCCTGGGGCTCTTAGTTCTCTTGCCTTAGTGCCCTGCTTTGTTTGGAGGCTGTTTGCGGACAGCAGCACACACAGCGGGAAGGTGCGCGCTGGTCAGCTCCTAGTCTCGGCAGATTGAAGCGCAAGCGAGGCACCTGCTTGCAGTTTGTCCCAGGCATGGGAAGCAGCATGCTGCATGCCCCGATTACTTCTCGCACTGTCCTGCCTTCCTCGGGGCTGCTTCTGAGCACAGAGGCACGCCTACAAGCAAGTTGAGATGGGCTTTGCCTAAGAGTTAGGGAAGTGGCGAGCGGAACAAGGGATGTGCTGCACAGCTTCCCTCGCAGGCAGATTCCCTCCGGGGGGGCTTAGTTCTCTTGCCTTAGTGCCCTGCTTTGTTTGGAGGCTGTTTGCGGACAGCAGCACACACAGCGGGAAGGTGCGCGCTGGCCAGCTCCAAGTCTCGGCACATAGAAGCGCAAGCCAGGCACCTGCTCGCGGTTTGTCCCGGGCATGGGAAGCAGCATGCTGCGTGCCCAGAAGACATCCCGCACTCTCCTGCCTTCCTCGGGGCTGCTTCTGAGCACGGAGGCACGCCTACAAGCAAGCTGAGATGGGCTTTGCCTAAGAGTTAGGGAAGTGGCGAGCGGAACAAGGGATGTGCTGCACAGCTTCCCTCGCAGGCAGATTCCCTCCGGGGGGGCTTAGTTCTCTTGCCTTAGTGCCCTGCTTTGTTTGGAGGCTGTTTGCGGACAGCAGCACACACAGCGGGAAGGTGCGCGCTGGCCAGCTCCAAGTCTCGGCACATAGAAGCGCAAGCGAGGCACCTGCTCGCAGTTTGTCCCGGGCATGGGAAGCAGCATGCTGCGTGCCCAGAAGACATCCCGCACTGTCCTGCCTTCCTCGGGGCTGCTTCTGAGCACGGAGGCACGCCTACAAGCAAGCTGAGATGGGCTTTGCCTAAGAGTCAGGGAAGTGGCGAGCGGAACAAGGGATGTGCTGCACAGCTTCCCTCGCAGGCAGATTCCCTCCTGGGGCGCTTACTTCTCTTGCCTTAGTGCCCTGCTTTGTTTGGAGGCTGTTTGCGGACAGCAGCACACACAGCGGGAAGGTGCGCGCTGGTCAGCTCCTAGTCTCGGCAGATTGAAGCGCAAGCGAGGCACCTGCTTGCAGTTTGTCCCAGGCATGGGAAGCAGCATGCTGCATGCCCCGATTACTTCTCGCACTGTCCTGCCTTCCTCGGGGCTGCTTCTGAGCACGGAGGCACGCCTACAAGCAAGTTGAGATGGGCTTTGCCTAAGAGTTAGGGAAGTGGCGAGCGGAACAAGGGATGTGCTGCACAGCTTCCCTCGCAGGCAGATTCCCTCCGGGGGGGCTTAGTTCTCTTGCCTTAGTGCCCTGCTTTGTTTGGAGGCTGTTTGCGAACAGCAGCACACACAGCGGGAAGGTGCGCGCTGGCCAGCTCCAAGTCTCGGCACATAGAAGCGCAAGCCAGGCACCTGCTCGCGGTTTGTCCCGGGCATGGGAAGCAGCATGCTGCGTGCCCAGAAGACATCCCGCACTGTCCTGCCTTCCTCGGGGCTGCTTCTGAGCACAGAGGCACACCTACAAGCAAGCTGAGATGGGCTTTGCCTAAGAGTCAGGGAAGTGTCGAGCGGAACAAGGGATGTGCTGCACAGCTTCCCTCGCAGGCAGATTCCCTCCTGGGGCTCTTAGTTCTCTTGCCTTAGTGCCCTGCTTTGTTTGGAGGCTGTTTGCGGACAGCAGCACACACAGCGGGAAGGTGCGCGCTGGCCAGCTCCAAGTCTCGGCACATAGAAGCGCAAGCGAGGCACCTGCTCGCGGTTTGTCCCGGGCATGGGAAGCAGCATGCTGCGTGCCCAGAAGACATCCCGCACTGTCCTGCCTTCCTCGGGGCTGCTTCTGAGCACAGAGGCACACCTACAAGCAAGCTGAGATGGGCTTTGCCTAAGAGTCAGGGAAGTGTCGAGCGGAACAAGGGATGTGCTGCACAGCTTCCCTCGCAGGCAGATTCCCTCCTGGGGCTCTTAGTTCTCTTGCCTTAGTGCCCTGCTTTGTTTGGAGGCTGTTTGCGGACAGCAGCACACACAGCGGGAAGGTGCGCGCTGGCCAGCTCCAAGTCTCGGCACATAGAAGCGCAAGCCAGGCACCTGCTCGCGGTTTGTCCCGGGCATGGGAAGCAGCATGCTGCGTGCCCAGAAGACATCCCGCACTGTCCTGCCTTCCTCGGGGCTGCTTCTGAGCACAGAGGCACGCCTACAAGCAAGCTGAGATGGGCTTTGCCTAAGAGTCAGGGAAGTGTCGAGCGGAACAAGGGATGTGCTGCACAGCTTCCCTCGCAGGCAGATTCCCTCCTGGGGCTCTTAGTTCTCTTGCCTTAGTGCCCTGCTTTGTTTGGAGGCTGTTTGCGGACAGCAGCACACACAGCGGGAAGGTGCGCGCTGGCCAGCTCCAAGTCTCGGCACATAGAAGCGCAAGCCAGGCACCTGCTCGCGGTTTGTCCCGGGCATGGGAAGCAGCATGCTGCGTGCCCAGAAGACATCCCGCACTCTCCTGCCTTCCTCCGGGCTGCTTCTGAGCACAGAGGCACGCCTACAAGCAAGCTGAGATGGGCTTTGCCTAAGAGTCAGGGAAGTGTCGAGCGGAACAAGGGATGTGCTGCACAGCTTCCCTCGCAGGCAGATTCCCTCCTGGGGCTCTTAGTTCTCTTGCCTTAGTGCCCTGCTTTGTTTGGAGGCTGTTTGCGGACAGCAGCACACACAGCGGGAAGGTGCGCGCTGGCCAGCTCCAAGTCTCGGCACATAGAAGCGCAAGCGAGGCACCTGCTCGCAGTTTGTCCCGGGCATGGGAAGCAGCATGCTGCATGCCCAGAGTACTTCTCGCACTGTCCTGCCTTCCTCGGGGCTGCTTCTGAGCACGGAGGCACGCCTACAAGCAAGCTGAGATGGGCTTTGCCTAAGAGTGAGGGAAGTGGCGAGCGGAACAAGGGATGTGCTGCACAGGTTCCCTCGCAGGCAAATTCCCTCCTGGGGCGCTTACTTCTCTTGCCTTAGTGCCCTGCTTTGTTTGGAGGCTCTTTGCGAACAGCAGCACAAACTGCGGGAAGGTGCGCGCTGGCCAGCTCCAAGTCTCGGCAGATTGAAGCGCAAGCCAGGCACCTGCTCGCAGTTTGTCCCGGGCATGGGAAGCAGCATGCTGCATGCCCTGATTACTTCTCGCACTGTCCTGCCTTCCTCGGGGCTGCTTCTGAGCACGGAGGCACACCTACAAGCAAGCTGAGATGCGCTTTGCCTAAGAGTGAGGGAAGTGGCGAGCAGAACAAGGGATGTGCTGCACAGCTTCCCTCGCAGGCAGATTCCCTCCTGGGGCTCTTAGTTCTGTTGCCTTAGTGCCCTGCTTTGTTTGGAGGCTGTTTGCGGACAGCAGCACACACAGCGGGAAGGTGCGCGCTGGTCAGCTCCAAGTCTCGGCAGATTGAAGCGCAAGCCAGGCACCAGCTCAAGGTTTGTCCCAGGCATGGGAAGCAGCATGCTGCGTGCCCAGAAGACATCCCGCACTGTCCTGCCTTCCTCGGGGCTGCTTCTGAGCACAGAGGCACGCCTACAAGCAAGCTGAGATGGGCTTTGCCTAAGAGTCAGGGAAGTGTCGAGCGGAACAAGGGATGTGCTGCACAGCTTCCCTCGCAGGCAGATTCCCTCCTGGGGCTCTTAGTTCTCTTGCCTTAGTGCCCTGCTTTGTTTGGAGGCTGTTTGCGGACAGCAGCACACACAGCGGGAAGGTGCGCGCTGGTCAGCTTCAAGTCTCGGCACATAGAAGCGCAAGCGAGGCACCTGCTCGCAGTTTGTCCCGGGCATGGGAAGCAGCATGCTGCGTGCCCAGAAGACATCCCGCACTGTCCTGCCTTCCTCGGGGCTGCTTCTGAGCACAGAGGCACGCCTACAAGCAAGCTGAGATGGGCTTTGCCTAAGAGTGAGGGAAGTGGCGAGCGGAACAAGGGATGTGCTGCACAGGTTCCCTCGCAGGCAGATTCCCTCCTGGGGCGCTTACTTCTCTTGCCTTAGTGCCCTGCTTTGTTTGGAGGCTGTTTGCGGACAGCAGCACACACAGCGGGAAGGTGCGCGCTGGTCAGCTCCAAGTCTCGGCAGATTGAAGCGCAAGCCAGGCACCAGCTCAAGGTTTGTCCCAGGCATGGGAAGCAGCATGCTGCGTGCCCAGAAGACATCCCGCACTGTCCTGCCTTCCTCGGGGCTGCTTCTGAGCACAGAGGCACGCCTACAAGCAAGCTGAGATGGGCTTTGCCTAAGAGTCAGGGAAGTGTCGAGCGGAACAAGGGATGTGCTGCACAGCTTCCCTCGCAGGCAGATTCCCTCCTGGGGCTCTTAGTTCTCTTGCCTTAGTGCCCTGCTTTGTTTGGAGGCTGTTTGCGGACAGCAGCACACACAGCGGGAAGGTGCGCGCTGGCCAGCTCCAAGTCTCGGCACATAGAAGCGCAAGCCAGGCACCTGCTCGCGGTTTGTCCCGGGCATGGGAAGCAGCATGCTGCGTGCCCAGAAGACATCCCGCACTGTCCTGCCTTCCTCGGGGCTGCTTCTGAGCACAGAGGCACGCCTACAAGCAAGCTGAGATGGGCTTTGCCTAAGAGTCAGGGAAGTGTCGAGCGGAACAAGGGATGTGCTGCACAGCTTCCCTCGCAGGCAGATTCCCTCCTGGGGCTCTTAGTTCTCTTGCCTTAGTGCCCTGCTTTGTTTGGAGGCTGTTTGCGGACAGCAGCACACACAGCGGGAAGGTGCGCGCTGGTCAGCTCCAAGTCTCGGCAGATTGAAGCGCAAGCCAGGCACCAGCTCAAGGTTTGTCCCGGGCATGGGAAGCAGCATGCTGCATGCCCAGAGTACTTCTCGCACTGTCCTGCCTTCCTCGGGGCTGCTTCTGAGCACGGAGGCACGCCTACAAGCAAGCTGAGATGGGCTTTGCCTAAGAGTGAGGGAAGTGGCGAGCGGAACAAGGGATGTGCTGCACAGGTTCCCTCGCAGGCAAATTCCCTCCTGGGGCGCTTACTTCTCTTGCCTTAGTGCCCTGCTTTGTTTGGAGGCTCTTTGCGAACAGCAGCACAAACTGCGGGAAGGTGCGCGCTGGCCAGCTCCAAGTCTCGGCAGATTGAAGCGCAAGCCAGGCACCTGCTCGCAGTTTGTCCCGGGCATGGGAAGCAGCATGCTGCATGCCCTGATTACTTCTCGCACTGTCCTGCCTTCCTCGGGGCTGCTTCTGAGCACGGAGGCACACCTACAAGCAAGCTGAGATGCGCTTTGCCTAAGAGTGAGGGAAGTGGCGAGCAGAACAAGGGATGTGTGCACAGCTTCCCTCGCAGGCAGATTCCCTCCTGGGGCTCTTAGTTCTCTTGCCTTAGTGCCCTGCTTTGTTTGGAGGCTGTTTGCGGACAGCAGCACACACAGCGGGAAGGTGCGCGCTGGTCAGCTCCAAGTCTCGGCAGATTGAAGCGCAAGCCAGGCACCAGCTCAAGGTTTGTCCCAGGCATGGGAAGCAGCATGCTGCGTGCCCAGAAGACATCCCGCACTGTCCTGCCTTCCTCGGGGCTGCTTCTGAGCACAGAGGCACGCCTACAAGCAAGCTGAGATGGGCTTTGCCTAAGAGTCAGGGAAGTGTCGAGCGGAACAAGGGATGTGCTGCACAGCTTCCCTCGCAGGCAGATTCCCTCCTGGGGCTCTTAGTTCTGTTGCCTTAGTGCCCTGCTTTGTTTGGAGGCTGTTTGCGGACAGCAGCACACACAGCGGGAAGGTGCGCGCTGGTCAGATTCAAGTCTCGGCACATAGAAGCGCAAGCGAGGCACCTGCTCGCAGTTTGTCCCGGGCATGGGAAGCAGCATGCTGCGTGCCCAGAAGACATCCCGCACTGTCCTGCCTTCCTCGGGGCTGCTTCTGAGCACGGAGGCACGCCTACAAGCAAGCTGAGATGGGCTTTGCCTAAGAGTGAGGGAAGTGGCGAGCGGAACAAGGGATGTGCTGCACAGGTTCCCTCGCAGGCAGATTCCCTCCTGGGGCGCTTACTTCTCTTGCCTTAGTGCCCTGCTTTGTTTGGAGGCTGTTTGCGGACAGCAGCACACACAGCGGGAAGGTGCGCGCTGGTCAGCTCCTAGTCTCGGCAGATTGAAGCGCAAGCGAGGCACCTGCTTGCAGTTTGTCCCAGGCATGGGAAGCAGCATGCTGCGTGCCCAGAAGACATCCCGCACTCTCCTGCCTTCCTCGGGGCTGCTTCTGAGCACGGAGGCACGCCTACAAGCAAGCTGAGATGGGCTTTGCCTAAGAGTTAGGGAAGTGGCGAGCGGAACAAGGGATGTGCTGCACAGCTTCCCTCGCAGGCAGATTCCCTCCGGGGGGGCTTAGTTCTCTTGCCTTAGTGCCCAGCTTTGTTTGGAGGCTGTTTGCGAACAGCAGCACACACAGCGGGAAGGTGCGCGCTGGCCAGCTCCAAGTCTCGGCAGATTGAAGCGAAAGCGAGGCACCTGCTCGCAGTTTGTCCCGGGCATGGGAAGCAGCATGCCGCGTGCCCAGAAGACATCCTGCACTGTCCTGCCTTCCTCGGGGCTGCTTCTGAGCACGGAGGCACACCTACAAGCAAGCTGAGATGGGCTTTGCCTAAGAGTCAGGGAAGTGTCGAGCGGAACAAGGGATGTGCTGCACAGCTTCCCTCGCAGGCAGATTCCCTCCTGGGGCTCTTAGTTCTGTTGCCTTAGTGCCCTGCTTTGTTTGGAGGCTGTTTGCGGACAGCAGCACACACAGCGGGAAGGTGCGCGCTGGCCAGCTCCAAGTCTCGGCACATAGAAGCGCAAGCGAGGCACCTGCTCGCAGTTTGTCCCGGGCATGGGAAGCAGCATGCTGCGTGCCCAGAAGACATCCCGCACTGTCCTGCCTTCCTCGGGGCTGCTTCTGAGCACGGAGGCACGCCTACAAGCAAGTTGAGATGGGCTTTGCCTAAGAGTTAGGGAAGTGGCGAGCGGAACAAGGGATGTGCTGCACAGCTTCCCTCGCAGGCAGATTCCCTCCGGGGGGGCTTAGTTCTCTTGCCTTAGTGCCCTGCTTTGTTTGGAGGCTGTTTGCGGACAGCAGCACACACAGCGGGAAGGTGCGCGCTGGCCAGCTCCAAGTCTCGGCACATAGAAGCGCAAGCCAGGCACCTGCTCGCGGTTTGTCCCGGGCATGGGAAGCAGCATGCTGCGTGCCCAGAAGACATCCCGCACTGTCCTGCCTTCCTCGGGGCTGCTTCTGAGCACAGAGGCACGCCTACAAGCAAGCTGAGATGGGCTTTGCCTAAGAGTCAGGGAAGTGTCGAGCGGAACAAGGGATGTGCTGCACAGCTTCCCTCGCAGGCAGATTCCCTCCTGGGGCTCTTAGTTCTCTTGCCTTAGTGCCCTGCTTTGTTTGGAGGCTGTTTGCGGACAGCAGCACACACAGCGGGAAGGTGCGCGCTGGCCAGCTCCAAGTCTCGGCACATAGAAGCGCAAGCCAGGCACCTGCTCGCGGTTTGTCCCGGGCATGGGAAGCAGCATGCTGCGTGCCCAGAAGACATCCCGCACTGTCCTGCCTTCCTCGGGGCTGCTTCTGAGCACAGAGGCACGCCTACAAGCAAGCTGAGATGGGCTTTGCCTAAGAGTGAGGGAAGTGTCGAGCGGAACAAGGGATGTGCTGCACAGCTTCCCTCGCAGGCAGATTCCCTCCTGGGGCTCTTAGTTCTCTTGCCTTAGTGCCCTGCTTTGTTTGGAGGCTGTTTGCGGACAGCAGCACACACAGCGGGAAGGTGCGCGCTGGTCAGCTTCAAGTCTCGGCACATAGAAGCGCAAGCGAGGCACCTGCTCGCAGTTTGTCCCGGGCATGGGAAGCAGCATGCTGCATGCCCAGAAGACATCCCGCACTCTCCTGCCTTCCTCGGGGCTGCTTCTGAGCACGGAGGCATGCCTACAAGCAAGTTGAGATGGGCTTTGCCTAAGAGTTAGGGAAGTGGCGAGCGGAACAAGGGATGTGCTGCACAGCTTCCCTCGCAGGCAGATTCCCTCCGGGGGGGCTTAGTTCTCTTGCCTTAGTGCCCTGCTTTGTTTGGAGGCTGTTTGCGGACAGCAGCACACACAGCGGGAAGGTGCGCGCTGGCCAGCTCCAAGTCTCGGCACATAGAAGCGCAAGCGAGGCACCTGCTCGCAGTTTGTCCCGGGCATGGGAAGCAGCATGCTGCATGCCCAGAAGACATCCCGCACTGTCCTGCCTTCCTCGGGGCTGCTTCTGAGCACGGAGGCACGCCTACAAGCCAGCTGAGATGGGCTTTGCCTAAGAGTGAGGGAAGTGGCGAGCGGAACAAGGGATGTGCTACACAGGGTCCCTCGCAGGCAGATTCCCTCCTTGGGCGCTTACTTCTCTTGCCTTAGTGCCCTGCTTTGTTTGGAGGCTCTTTGCGAACAGCAGCACAAACTGCGGGAAGGTGCGCGCTGGCCAGCTCCAAGTCTCGGCAGATTGAAGCGCAAGCGAGGCACGTGCTCGCAGTTTGTCCCGGGCATGGGAAGCAGCATGCTGCGTGCCCAGAAGACATCCTGCACTGTCCTGCCTTCCTCGGGGCTGCTTCTGAGCACGGAGGCACGCCTACAAGCAAGCTGAGATGGGCTTTGCCTAAGAGTGAGGGAAGTGGCGAGCGGAACAAGGGATGTGCTGCACAGGTTCCCTCGCAGGCAAATTCCCTCCTGGGGCGCTTACTTCTCTTGCCTTAGTGCCCTGCTTTGTTTGGAGGCTCTTTGCGAACAGCAGCACAAACTGCGGGAAGGTGCGCGCTGGCCAGCTCCAAGTCTCGGCAGATTGAAGCGCAAGCCAGGCACCTGCTCGCAGTTTGTCCCGGGCATGGGAAGCAGCATGCTGCATGCCCTGATTACTTCTCGCACTGTCCTGCCTTCCTCGGGGCTGCTTCTGAGCACGGAGGCACACCTACAAGCAAGCTGAGATGCGCTTTGCCTAAGAGTGAGGGAAGTGGCGAGCAGAACAAGGGATGTGCTGCACAGCTTCCCTCGCAGGCAGATTCCCTCCTGGGGCTCTTAGTTCTGTTGCCTTAGTGCCCTGCTTTGTTTGGAGGCTGTTTGCGGACAGCAGCACACACAGCGGGAAGGTGCGCGCTGGTCAGCTCCAAGTCTCGGCAGATTGAAGCGCAAGCCAGGCACCAGCTCAAGGTTTGTCCCAGGCATGGGAAGCAGCATGCTGCGTGCCCAGAAGACATCCCGCACTGTCCTGCCTTCCTCGGGGCTGCTTCTGAGCACAGAGGCACGCCTACAAGCAAGCTGAGATGGGCTTTGCCTAAGAGTCAGGGAAGTGTCGAGCGGAACAAGGGATGTGCTGCACAGCTTCCCTCGCAGGCAGATTCCCTCCTGGGGCTCTTAGTTCTCTTGCCTTAGTGCCCTGCTTTGTTTGGAGGCTGTTTGCGGACAGCAGCACACACAGCGGGAAGGTGCGCGCTGGTCAGCTTCAAGTCTCGGCACATAGAAGCGCAAGCGAGGCACCTGCTCGCAGTTTGTCCCGGGCATGGGAAGCAGCATGCTGCGTGCCCAGAAGACATCCCGCACTGTCCTGCCTTCCTCGGGGCTGCTTCTGAGCACGGAGGCACGCCTACAAGCAAGCTGAGATGGGCTTTGCCTAAGAGTGAGGGAAGTGGCGAGCGGAACAAGGGATGTGCTGCACAGGTTCCCTCGCAGGCAGATTCCCTCCTGGGGCGCTTACTTCTCTTGCCTTAGTGCCCTGCTTTGTTTGGAGGCTGTTTGCGGACAGCAGCACACACAGCGGGAAGGTGCGCGCTGGTCAGCTCCAAGTCTCGGCAGATTGAAGCGCAAGCCAGGCACCAGCTCAAGGTTTGTCCCAGGCATGGGAAGCAGCATGCTGCGTGCCCAGAAGACATCCCGCACTGTCCTGCCTTCCTCGGGGCTGCTTCTGAGCACAGAGGCACGCCTACAAGCAAGCTGAGATGGGCTTTGCCTAAGAGTCAGGGAAGTGTCGAGCGGAACAAGGGATGTGCTGCACAGCTTCCCTCGCAGGCAGATTCCCTCCTGGGGCTCTTAGTTCTCTTGCCTTAGTGCCCTGCTTTGTTTGGAGGCTGTTTGCGGACAGCAGCACACACAGCGGGAAGGTGCGCGCTGGCCAGCTCCAAGTCTCGGCACATAGAAGCGCAAGCCAGGCACCTGCTCGCGGTTTGTCCCGGGCATGGGAAGCAGCATGCTGCGTGCCCAGAAGACATCCCGCACTGTCCTGCCTTCCTCGGGGCTGCTTCTGAGCACAGAGGCACGCCTACAAGCAAGCTGAGATGGGCTTTGCCTAAGAGTCAGGGAAGTGTCGAGCGGAACAAGGGATGTGCTGCACAGCTTCCCTCGCAGGCAGATTCCCTCCTGGGGCTCTTAGTTCTCTTGCCTTAGTGCCCTGCTTTGTTTGGAGGCTGTTTGCGGACAGCAGCACACACAGCGGGAAGGTGCGCGCTGGTCAGCTCCAAGTCTCGGCAGATTGAAGCGCAAGCCAGGCACCAGCTCAAGGTTTGTCCCGGGCATGGGAAGCAGCATGCTGCATGCCCAGAGTACTTCTCGCACTGTCCTGCCTTCCTCGGGGCTGCTTCTGAGCACGGAGGCACGCCTACAAGCAAGCTGAGATGGGCTTTGCCTAAGAGTGAGGGAAGTGGCGAGCGGAACAAGGGATGTGCTGCACAGGTTCCCTCGCAGGCAAATTCCCTCCTGGGGCGCTTACTTCTCTTGCCTTAGTGCCCTGCTTTGTTTGGAGGCTCTTTGCGAACAGCAGCACAAACTGCGGGAAGGTGCGCGCTGGCCAGCTCCAAGTCTCGGCAGATTGAAGCGCAAGCCAGGCACCTGCTCGCAGTTTGTCCCGGGCATGGGAAGCAGCATGCTGCATGCCCTGATTACTTCTCGCACTGTCCTGCCTTCCTCGGGGCTGCTTCTGAGCACGGAGGCACACCTACAAGCAAGCTGAGATGCGCTTTGCCTAAGAGTGAGGGAAGTGGCGAGCAGAACAAGGGATGTGCTGCACAGCTTCCCTCGCAGGCAGATTCCCTCCTGGGGCTCTTAGTTCTCTTGCCTTAGTGCCCTGCTTTGTTTGGAGGCTGTTTGCGGACAGCAGCACACACAGCGGGAAGGTGCGCGCTGGTCAGCTCCAAGTCTCGGCAGATTGAAGCGCAAGCCAGGCACCAGCTCAAGGTTTGTCCCAGGCATGGGAAGCAGCATGCTGCGTGCCCAGAAGACATCCCGCACTGTCCTGCCTTCCTCGGGGCTGCTTCTGAGCACAGAGGCACGCCTACAAGCAAGCTGAGATGGGCTTTGCCTAAGAGTCAGGGAAGTGTCGAGCGGAACAAGGGATGTGCTGCACAGCTTCCCTCGCAGGCAGATTCCCTCCTGGGGCTCTTAGTTCTGTTGCCTTAGTGCCCTGCTTTGTTTGGAGGCTGTTTGCGGACAGCAGCACACACAGCGGGAAGGTGCGCGCTGGTCAGCTTCAAGTCTCGGCACATAGAAGCGCAAGCGAGGCACCTGCTCGCAGTTTGTCCCGGGCATGGGAAGCAGCATGCTGCGTGCCCAGAAGACATCCCGCACTGTCCTGCCTTCCTCGGGGCTGCTTCTGAGCACGGAGGCACGCCTACAAGCAAGCTGAGATGGGCTTTGCCTAAGAGTGAGGGAAGTGGCGAGCGGAACAAGGGATGTGCTGCACAGGTTCCCTCGCAGGCAGATTCCCTCCTGGGGCGCTTACTTCTCTTGCCTTAGTGCCCTGCTTTGTTTGGAGGCTGTTTGCGGACAGCAGCACACACAGCGGGAAGGTGCGCGCTGGTCAGCTCCTAGTCTCGGCAGATTGAAGCGCAAGCGAGGCACCTGCTTGCAGTTTGTCCCAGGCATGGGAAGCAGCATGCTGCATGCCCCGATTACTTCTCGCACTGTCCTGCCTTCCTCGGGGCTGCTTCTGAGCACGGAGGCACGCCTACAAGCAAGTTGAGATGGGCTTTGCCTAAGAGTTAGGGAAGTGGCGAGCGGAACAAGGGATGTGCTGCACAGCTTCCCTCGCAGGCAGATTCCCTCCGGGGGGGCTTAGTTCTCTTGCCTTAGTGCCCTGCTTTGTTTGGAGGCTGTTTGCGGACAGCAGCACACACAGCGGGAAGGTGCGCGCTGGCCAGCTCCAAGTCTCGGCACATAGAAGCGCAAGCCAGGCACCTGCTCGCGGTTTGTCCCGGGCATGGGAAGCAGCATGCTGTGTGCCCAGAAGACATCCCGCACTCTCCTGCCTTCCTCGGGGCTGCTTCTGAGCACGGAGGCACGCCTACAAGCAAGCTGAGATGGGCTTTGCCTAAGAGTTAGGGAAGTGGCGAGCGGAACAAGGGATGTGCTGCACAGCTTCCCTCGCAGGCAGATTCCCTCCGGGGGGGCTTAGTTCTCTTGCCTTAGTGCCCAGCTTTGTTTGGAGGCTGTTTGCGAACAGCAGCACACACAGCGGGAAGGTGCGCGCTGGCCAGCTCCAAGTCTCGGCAGATTGAAGCGAAAGCGAGGCACCTGCTCGCAGTTTGTCCCGGGCATGGGAAGCAGCATGCCGCGTGCCCAGAAGACATCCTGCACTGTCCTGCCTTCCTCGGGGCTGCTTCTGAGCACGGAGGCACACCTACAAGCAAGCTGAGATGGGCTTTGCCTAAGAGTCAGGGAAGTGTCGAGCGGAACAAGGGATGTGCTGCACAGCTTCCCTCGCAGGCAGATTCCCTCCTGGGGCTCTTAGTTCTGTTGCCTTAGTGCCCTGCTTTGTTTGGAGGCTGTTTGCGGACAGCAGCACACACAGCGGGAAGGTGCGCGCTGGCCAGCTCCAAGTCTCGGCACATAGAAGCGCAAGCGAGGCACCTGCTCGCAGTTTGTCCCGGGCATGGGAAGCAGCATGCTGCGTGCCCAGAAGACATCCCGCACTGTCCTGCCTTCCTCGGGGCTGCTTCTGAGCACGGAGGCACGCCTACAAGCAAGTTGAGATGGTCTTTGCCTAAGAGTTAGGGAAGTGGCGAGCGGAACAAGGGATGTGCTGCACAGCTTCCCTCGCAGGCAGATTCCCTCCGGGGGGGCTTAGTTCTCTTGCCTTAGTGCCCTGCTTTGTTTGGAGGCTGTTTGCGGACAGCAGCACACACAGCGGGAAGGTGCGCGCTGGCCAGCTCCAAGTCTCGGCACATAGAAGCGCAAGCCAGGCACCTGCTCGCGGTTTGTCCCGGGCATGGGAAGCAGCATGCTGCGTGCCCAGAAGACATCCCGCACTGTCCTGCCTTCCTCGGGGCTGCTTCTGAGCACAGAGGCACGCCTACAAGCAAGCTGAGATGGGCTTTGCCTAAGAGTCAGGGAAGTGTCGAGCGGAACAAGGGATGTGCTGCACAGCTTCCCTCGCAGGCAGATTCCCTCCGGGGGGGCTTAGTTCTCTTGCCTTAGTGCCCTGCTTTGTTTGGAGGCTGTTTGCGGACAGCAGCACACACAGCGGGAAGGTGCGCGCTGGCCAGCTCCAAGTCTCGGCACATAGAAGCGCAAGCCAGGCACCTGCTCGCGGTTTGTCCCGGGCATGGGAAGCAGCATGCTGCGTGCCCAGAAGACATCCCGCACTGTCCTGCCTTCCTCGGGGCTGCTTCTGAGCACAGAGGCACGCCTACAAGCAAGCTGAGATGGGCTTTGCCTAAGAGTGAGGGAAGTGTCGAGCGGAACAAGGGATGTGCTGCACAGCTTCCCTCGCAGGCAGATTCCCTCCTGGGGCTCTTAGTTCTCTTGCCTTAGTGCCCTGCTTTGTTTGGAGGCTGTTTGCGGACAGCAGCACACACAGCGGGAAGGTGCGCGCTGGTCAGCTTCAAGTCTCGGCACATAGAAGCGCAAGCGAGGCACCTGCTCGCAGTTTGTCCCGGGCATGGGAAGCAGCATGCTGCATGCCCAGAAGACATCCCGCACTCTCCTGCCTTCCTCGGGGCTGCTTCTGAGCACGGAGGCATGCCTACAAGCAAGTTGAGATGGGCTTTGCCTAAGAGTTAGGGAAGTGGCGAGCGGAACAAGGGATGTGCTGCACAGCTTCCCTCGCAGGCAGATTCCCTCCGGGGGGGCTTAGTTCTCTTGCCTTAGTGCCCTGCTTTGTTTGGAGGCTGTTTGCGGACAGCAGCACACACAGCGGGAAGGTGCGCGCTGGCCAGCTCCAAGTCTCGGCACATAGAAGCGCAAGCGAGGCACCTGCTCGCAGTTTGTCCCGGGCATGGGAAGCAGCATGCTGCATGCCCAGAAGACATCCCGCACTGTCCTGCCTTCCTCGGGGCTGCTTCTGAGCACGGAGGCACGCCTACAAGCCAGCTGAGATGGGCTTTGCCTAAGAGTGAGGGAAGTGGCGAGCGGAACAAGGGATGTGCTACACAGGGTCCCTCGCAGGCAGATTCCCTCCTTGGGCGCTTACTTCTCTTGCCTTAGTGCCCTGCTTTGTTTGGAGGCTCTTTGCGAACAGCAGCACAAACTGCGGGAAGGTGCGCGCTGGCCAGCTCCAAGTCTCGGCAGATTGAAGCGCAAGCGAGGCACGTGCTCGCAGTTTGTCCCGGGCATGGGAAGCAGCATGCTGCGTGCCCAGAAGACATCCTGCACTGTCCTGCCTTCCTCGGGGCTGCTTCTGAGCACGGAGGCACGCCTACAAGCAAGCTGAGATGGGCTTTGCCTAAGAGTGAGGGAAGTGTCGAGCGGAACAAGGGATGTGCTGCACAGGTTCCCTCGCAGGCAGATTCCCTCCTGGGGCGCTTACTTCTCTTGCCTTAGTGCCCTGCTTTGTTTGGAGGCTCTTTGCGAACAGCAGCACAAACTGCGGGAAGGTGCGCGCTGGCCAGCTCCAAGTCTCGGCAGATTGAAGCGAAAGCCAGGCACCTGCTCGCGGTTTGTCCCGGGCATGGGAAGCAGCATGCTGCATGCCCTGATTACTTCTCGCACTGTCCTGCCTTCCTCGGGGCTGCTTCTGAGCACGGAGGCACACCTACAAGCAAGCTGAGATGCGCTTTGCCTAAGAGTGAGGGAAGTGGCGAGCAGAACAAGGGATGTGCTGCACAGCTTCCCTCGCAGGCAGATTCCCTCCGGGGGGGCTTAGTTCTCTTGCCTTAGTGCCCTGCTTTGTTTGGAGGCTGTTTGCGGACAGCAGCACACACAGCGGGAAGGTGCGCGCTGGCCAGCTCCAAGTCTCGGCACATAGAAGCGCAAGCCAGGCACCTGCTCGCGGTTTGTCCCGGGCATGGGAAGCAGCATGCTGCGTGCCCAGAAGACATCCCGCACTGTCCTGCCTTCCTCGGGGCTGCTTCTGAGCACAGAGGCACGCCTACAAGCAAGCTGAGATGGGCTTTGCCTAAGAGTCAGGGAAGTGTCGAGCGGAACAAGGGATGTGCTGCACAGCTTCCCTCGCAGGCAGATTCCCTCCTGGGGCTCTTAGTTCTCTTGCCTTAGTGCCCTGCTTTGTTTGGAGGCTGTTTGCGGACAGCAGCACACACAGCGGGAAGGTGCGCGCTGGCCAGCTCCAAGTCTCGGCACATAGAAGCGCAAGCGAGGCACCTGCTCGCAGTTTGTCCCGGGCATGGGAAGCAGCATGCTGCATGCCCTGATTACTTCTCGCACTGTCCTGCCTTCCTCGGGGCTGCTTCTGAGCACGGAGGCACACCTACAAGCAAGCTGAGATGGGCTTTGCCTAAGAGTGAGGGAAGTGGCGAGCGGAACAAGGGATGTGCTACACAGCTTCCCTCGCAGGCAGATTCCCTCCTGGGGCTCTTAGTTCTCTTGCCTTAGTGCCCTGCTTTGTTTGGAGGCTGTTTGCGGACAGCAGCACACACAGCGGGAAGGTGCGCGCTGGTCAGCTCCAAGTCTCGGCAGATTGAAGCGCAAGCCAGGCACCAGCTCAAGGTTTGTCCCAGGCATGGGAAGCAGCATGCTGCGTGCCCAGAAGACATCCCGCACTGTCCTGCCTTCCTCGGGGCTGCTTCTGAGCACAGAGGCACGCCTACAAGCAAGCTGAGATGGGCTTTGCCTAAGAGTCAGGGAAGTGTCGAGCGGAACAAGGGATGTGCTGCACAGCTTCCCTCGCAGGCAGATTCCCTCCTGGGGCTCTTAGTTCTCTTGCCTTAGTGCCCTGCTTTGTTTGGAGGCTGTTTGCGGACAGCAGCACACACAGCGGGAAGGTGCGCGCTGGCCAGCTCCAAGTCTCGGCACATAGAAGCGCAAGCGAGGCACCTGCTCGCAGTTTGTCCCGGGCATGGGAAGCAGCATGCCGCATGCCCAGAGTACTTCTCGCACTGTCCTGCCTTCCTCGGGTCTGCTTCTGAGCACGGAGGCACGCCTACAAGCAAGCTGAGATGGGCTTTGCCTAAGAGTGAGGGAAGTGGCGAGCGGAACAAGGGATGTGCTGCACAGGTTCCCTCGCAGGCAAATTCCCTCCTGGGGCGCTTACTTCTCTTGCCTTAGTGCCCTGCTTTGTTTGGAGGCTCTTTGCGAACAGCAGCACAAACTGCGGGAAGGTGCGCGCTGGCCAGCTCCAAGTCTCGGCAGATTGAAGCGCAAGCCAGGCACCTGCTCGCAGTTTGTCCCGGGCATGGGAAGCAGCATGCTGCATGCCCTGATTACTTCTCGCACTGTCCTGCCTTCCTCGGGGCTGCTTCTGAGCACGGAGGCACACCTAAAAGCAAGCTGAGATGCGCTTTGCCTAAGAGTGAGGGAAGTGGCGAGCAGAACAAGGGATGTGCTGCACAGCTTCCCTCGCAGGCAGATTCCCTCCGGGGGGGCTTAGTTCTCTTGCCTTAGTGCCCTGCTTTGTTTGGAGGCTGTTTGCGGACAGCAGCACACACAGCGGGAAGGTGCGCGCTGGCCAGCTCCAAGTCTCGGCACATAGAAGCGCAAGCCAGGCACCTGCTCGCGGTTTGTCCCGGGCATGGGAAGCAGCATGCTGCATGCCCAGAGTACTTCTCGCACTGTCCTGCCTGCCACGGGGCTGCTTCTGAGCACGGAGGCACGCCTACAAGCCAGCTGAGATGGGCTTTGCCTAAGAGTGAGGGAAGTGGCGAGCGGAACAAGGGATGTGCTGCACAGCTTCCCTCGCAGGCAGATTCCCTCCGGGGGGGCTTAGTTCTCTTGCCTTAGTGCCCAGCTTTGTTTGGAGGCTGTTTGCGAACAGCAGCACACACAGCGGGAAGGTGCGCGCTGGCCAGCTCCAAGTCTCGGCAGATTGAAGCGAAAGCGAGGCACCTGCTCGCAGTTTGTCCCGGGCATGGGAAGCAGCATGCCGCGTGCCCAGAAGACATCCTGCACTGTCCTGCCTTCCTCGGGGCTGCTTCTGAGCACGGAGGCACACCTACAAGCAAGCTGAGATGGGCTTTGCCTAAGAGTCAGGGAAGTGTCGAGCGGAACAAGGGATGTGCTGCACAGCTTCCCTCGCAGGCAGATTCCCTCCTGGGGCTCTTAGTTCTGTTGCCTTAGTGCCCTGCTTTGTTTGGAGGCTGTTTGCGGACAGCAGCACACACAGCGGGAAGGTGCGCGCTGGTCAGCTTCAAGTCTCGGCACATAGAAGCGCAAGCGAGGCACCTGCTCGCAGTTTGTCCCGGGCATGGGAAGCAGCATGCTGCGTGCCCAGAAGACATCCCGCACTGTCCTGCCTTCCTCGGGGCTGCTTCTGAGCACGGAGGCACGCCTACAAGCAAGTTGAGATGGGCTTTGCCTAAGAGTTAGGGAAGTGGCGAGCGGAACAAGGGATGTGCTGCACAGCTTCCCTCGCAGGCAGATTCCCTCCGGGGGGGCTTAGTTCTCTTGCCTTAGTGCCCTGCTTTGTTTGGAGGCTCTTTGCGGACAGCAGCACACACAGCGGGAAGGTGCGCGCTGGCCAGCTCCAAGTCTCGGCACATAGAAGCGCAAGCCAGGCACCTGCTCGCGGTTTGTCCCGGGCATGGGAAGCAGCATGCTGCGTGCCCAGAAGACATCCCGCACTGTCCTGCCTTCCTCGGGGCTGCTTCTGAGCACAGAGGCACGCCTACAAGCAAGCTGAGATGGGCTTTGCCTAAGAGTCAGGGAAGTGTCGAGCGGAACAAGGGATGTGCTGCACAGCTTCCCTCGCAGGCAGATTCCCTCCTGGGGCTCTTAGTTCTCTTGCCTTAGTGCCCTGCTTTGTTTGGAGGCTGTTTGCGGACAGCAGCACACACAGCGGGAAGGTGCGCGCTGGCCAGCTCCAAGTCTCGGCACATAGAAGCGCAAGCCAGGCACCTGCTCGCGGTTTGTCCCGGGCATGGGAAGCAGCATGCTGCGTGCCCAGAAGACATCCCGCACTGTCCTGCCTTCCTCGGGGCTGCTTCTGAGCACAGAGGCACGCCTACAAGCAAGCTGAGATGGGCTTTGCCTAAGAGTGAGGGAAGTGTCGAGCGGAACAAGGGATGTGCTGCACAGCTTCCCTCGCAGGCAGATTCCCTCCTGGGGCTCTTAGTTCTCTTGCCTTAGTGCCCTGCTTTGTTTGGAGGCTGTTTGCGGACAGCAGCACACACAGCGGGAAGGTGCGCGCTGGTCAGCTTCAAGTCTCGGCACATAGAAGCGCAAGCGAGGCACCTGCTCGCAGTTTGTCCCGGGCATGGGAAGCAGCATGCTGCATGCCCAGAAGACATCCCGCACTCTCCTGCCTTCCTCGGGGCTGCTTCTGAGCACGGAGGCATGCCTACAAGCAAGTTGAGATGGGCTTTGCCTAAGAGTTAGGGAAGTGGCGAGCGGAACAAGGGATGTGCTGCACAGCTTCCCTCGCAGGCAGATTCCCTCCGGGGGGGCTTAGTTCTCTTGCCTTAGTGCCCTGCTTTGTTTGGAGGCTGTTTGCGGACAGCAGCACACACAGCGGGAAGGTGCGCGCTGGCCAGCTCCAAGTCTCGGCACATAGAAGCGCAAGCCAGGCACCTGCTCGCAGTTTGTCCCGGGCATGGGAAGCAGCATGCTGCATGCCCAGAAGACATCCCGCACTGTCCTGCCTTCCTCGGGGCTGCTTCTGAGCACGGAGGCACGCCTACAAGCCAGCTGAGATGGGCTTTGCCTAAGAGTGAGGGAAGTGGCGAGCGGAACAAGGGATGTGCTACACAGGTTCCCTCGCAGGCAGATTCCCTCCTTGGGCGCTTACTTCTCTTGCCTTAGTGCCCTGCTTTGTTTGGAGGCTCTTTGCGAACAGCAGCACAAACTGCGGGAAGGTGCGCGCTGGCCAGCTCCAAGTCTCGGCAGATTGAAGCGCAAGCGAGGCACGTGCTCGCAGTTTGTCCCGGGCATGGGAAGCAGCATGCTGCGTGCCCAGAAGACATCCTGCACTGTCCTGCCTTCCTCGGGGCTGCTTCTGAGCACGGAGGCACGCCTACAAGCAAGCTGAGATGGGCTTTGCCTAAGAGTGAGGGAAGTGGCGAGCGGAACAAGGGATGTGCTGCACAGGTTCCCTCGCAGGCAGATTCCCTCCTGGGGTGCTTACTTCTCTTGCCTTAGTGCCCTGCTTTGTTTGGAGGCTCTTTGCGAACAGCAGCACAAACTGCGGGAAGGTGCGCGCTGGCCAGCTCCAAGTCTCGGCAGATTGAAGCGAAAGCCAGGCACCTGCTCGCGGTTTGTCCCGGGCATGGGAAGCAGCATGCTGCATGCCCTGATTACTTCTCGCACTGTCCTGCCTTAATCGGGGCTGCTTCTGAGCACGGAGGCACACCTACAAGCAAGCTGAGATGCGCTTTGCCTAAGAGTGAGGGAAGTGGCGAGCAGAACAAGGGATGTGCTGCACAGCTTCCCTCGCAGGCAGATTCCCTCCGGGGGGGCTTAGTTCTCTTGCCTTAGTGCCCTGCTTTGTTTGGAGGCTGTTTGTGGACAGCAGCACACACAGCGGGAAGGTGCGCGCTGGCCAGCTCCAAGTCTCGGCACATAGAAGCGCAAGCCAGGCACCTGCTCGCGGTTTGTCCCGGGCATGGGAAGCAGCATGCTGCGTGCCCAGAAGACATCCCGCACTGTCCTGCCTTCCTCGGGGCTGCTTCTGAGCACAGAGGCACGCCTACAAGCAAGCTGAGATGGGCTTTGCCTAAGAGTCAGGGAAGTGTCGAGCGGAACAAGGGATGTGCTGCACAGCTTCCCTCGCAGGCAGATTCCCTCCTGGGGCTCTTAGTTCTCTTGCCTTAGTGCCCTGCTTTGTTTGGAGGCTGTTTGCGGACAGCAGCACACACAGCGGGAAGGTGCGCGCTGGCCAGCTCCAAGTCTCGGCACATAGAAGCGCAAGCGAGGCACCTGCTCGCAGTTTGTCCCGGGCATGGGAAGCAGCATGCTGCATGCCCTGATTACTTCTCGCACTGTCCTGCCTTCCTCGGGGCTGCTTCTGAGCACGGAGGCACACCTACAAGCAAGCTGAGATGCGCTTTGCCTAAGAGTGAGGGAAGTGGCGAGCGGAACAAGGGATGTGCTACACAGCTTCCCTCGCAGGCAGATTCCCTCCTGGGGCTCTTAGTTCTCTTGCCTTAGTGCCCTGCTTTGTTTGGAGGCTGTTTGCGGACAGCAGCACACACAGCGGGAAGGTGCGCGCTGGTCAGCTCCAAGTCTCGGCAGATTGAAGCGCAAGCCAGGCACCAGCTCAAGGTTTGTCCCAGGCATGGGAAGCAGCATGCTGCGTGCCCAGAAGACATCCCGCACTGTCCTGCCTTCCTCGGGGCTGCTTCTGAGCACAGAGGCACGCCTACAAGCAAGCTGAGATGGGCTTTGCCTAAGAGTCAGGGAAGTGTCGAGCGGAACAAGGGATGTGCTGCACAGCTTCCCTCGCAGGCAGATTCCCTCCTGGGGCTCTTAGTTCTCTTGCCTTAGTGCCCTGCTTTGTTTGGAGGCTGTTTGCGGACAGCAGCACACACAGCGGGAAGGTGCGCGCTGGCCAGCTCCAAGTCTCGGCACATAGAAGCGCAAGCGAGGCACCTGCTCGCAGTTTGTCCCGGGCATGGGAAGCAGCATGCCGCATGCCCAGAGTACTTCTCGCACTGTCCTGCCTTCCTCGGGTCTGCTTCTGAGCACGGAGGCACGCCTACAAGCAAGCTGAGATGGGCTTTGCCTAAGAGTGAGGGAAGTGGCGAGCGGAACAAGGGATGTGCTGCACAGGTTCCCTCGCAGGCAAATTCCCTCCTGGGGCGCTTACTTCTCTTGCCTTAGTGCCCTGCTTTGTTTGGAGGCTCTTTGCGAACAGCAGCACAAACTGCGGGAAGGTGCGCGCTGGCCAGCTCCAAGTCTCGGCAGATTGAAGCGCAAGCCAGGCACCTGCTCGCAGTTTGTCCCGGGCATGGGAAGCAGCATGCTGCATGCCCTGATTACTTCTCGCACTGTCCTGCCTTCCTCGGGGCTGCTTCTGAGCACGGAGGCACACCTACAAGCAAGCTGAGATGCGCTTTGCCTAAGAGTGAGGGAAGTGGCGAGCAGAACAAGGGATGTGCTGCACAGCTTCCCTCGCAGGCAGATTCCCTCCGGGGGGGCTTAGTTCTCTTGCCTTAGTGCCCTGCTTTGTTTGGAGGCTGTTTGCGGACAGCAGCACACACAGCGGGAAGGTGCGCGCTGGCCAGCTCCAAGTCTCGGCACATAGAAGCGCAAGCCAGGCACCTGCTCGCGGTTTGTCCCGGGCATGGGAAGCAGCATGCTGCATGCCCAGAGTACTTCTCGCACTGTCCTGCCTGCCACGGGGCTGCTTCTGAGCACGGAGGCACGCCTACAAGCCAGCTGAGATGGGCTTTGCCTAAGAGTCAGGGAAGTGGCGAGCGGAACAAGGGATGTGCTACACAGGTTCCCTCGCAGGCAGATTCCCTCCTGGGGCGCTTACTTCTCTTGCCTTAGTGCCCTGCTTTGTTTGGAGGCTGTTTGCGAACAGCAGCACAAACTGCGGGAAGGTGCGCGCTGGCCAGCTCCAAGTCTCGGCAGATTGAAGCGCAAGCGAGGCACGTGCTCGCAGTTTGTCCCGGGCATGGGAAGCAGCATGCTGCGTGCCCAGAAGACATCCTGCACTGTCCTGCCTTCCTCGGGGCTGCTTCTGAGCACGGAGGCACACCTACAAGCAAGCTGAGATGGGCTTTGCCTAAGAGTCAGGGAAGTGGCGAGCGGAACAAGGGATGTGCTGCACAGGTTCCCTCGCAGGCAGATTCCCTCCTGGGGCGCTTACTTCTCTTGCCTTAGTGCCCTGCTTTGTTTGGAGGCTCTTTGCGAACAGCAGCACAAACTGCGGGAAGGTGCGCGCTGGCCAGCTCCAAGTCTCGGCAGATTGAAGCGAAAGCCAGGCACCTGCTCGCGGTTTGTCCCGGGCATGGGAAGCAGCATGCTGCATGCCCTGATTACTTCTCGCACTGTTCTGCCTTCCTCGGGGCTGCTTCTGAGCACGGAGACACACCTACAAGCAAGCTGAGATGCGCTTTGCCTAAGAGTGAGGGAAGTGGCGAGCAGAACAAGGGATGTGCTGCACAGCTTCCCTCGCAGGCAGATTCCCTCCGGGGGGGCTTAGTTCTCTTGCCTTAGTGCCCTGCTTTGTTTGGAGGCTGTTTGCGGACAGCAGCACACACAGCGGGAAGGTGCGCGCTGGCCAGCTCCAAGTCTCGGCACATAGAAGCGCAAGCCAGGCACCTGCTCGCGGTTTGTCCCGGGCATGGGAAGCAGCATGCTGCGTGCCCAGAAGACATCCCGCACTGTCCTGCCTTCCTCGGGGCTGCTTCTGAGCACAGAGGCACGCCTACAAGCAAGCTGAGATGGGCTTTGCCTAAGAGTCAGGGAAGTGTCGAGCGGAACAAGGGATGTGCTGCACAGCTTCCCTCGCAGGCAGATTCCCTCCTGGGGCTCTTAGTTCTCTTGCCTTAGTGCCCTGCTTTGTTTGGAGGCTGTTTGCGGACAGCAGCACACACAGCGGGAAGGTGCGCGCTGGCCAGCTCCAAGTCTCGGCACATAGAAGCGCAAGCCAGGCACCTGCTCGCGGTTTGTCCCGGGCATGGGAAGCAGCATGCTGCGTGCCCAGAAGACATCCCGCACTGTCCTGCCTTCCTCGGGGCTGCTTCTGAGCACAGAGGCACGCCTACAAGCAAGCTGAGATGGGCTTTGCCTAAGAGTCAGGGAAGTGGCGAGCGGAACAAGGGATGTGCTGCACAGCTTCCCTCGCAGGCAGATTCCCTCCTGGGGCTCTTAGTTCTCTTGCCTTAGTGCCCTGCTTTGTTTGGAGGCTGTTTGCGGACAGCAGCACACACAGCGGGAAGGTGCGCGCTGGCCAGCTCCAAGTCTCGGCACATAGAAGCGCAAGCGAGGCACCTGCTCGCAGTTTGTCCCGGGCATGGGAAGCAGCATGCTGCATGCCCAGAGTACTTCTCGCACTGTCCTGCCTTCCTCGGGGCTGCTTCTGAGCACGGAGGCACACCTACAAGCAAGCTGAGATGGGCTTTGCCTAAGAGTGAGGGAAGTGGCGAGCGGAACAAGGGATGTGCTACACAGCTTCCCTCGCAGGCAGATTCCCTCCTGGGGCTCTTAGTTCTCTTGCCTTAGTGCCCTGCTTTGTTTGGAGGCTGTTTGCGGACAGCAGCACACACAGCGGGAAGGTGCGCGCTGGTCAGCTCCAAGTCTCGGCAGATTGAAGCGCAAGCCAGGCACCAGCTCAAGGTTTGTCCCAGGCATGGGAAGCAGCATGCTGCGTGCCCAGAAGACATCCCGCACTGTCCTGCCTTCCTCGGGGCTGCTTCTGAGCACAGAGGCACGCCTACAAGCAAGCTGAGATGGGCTTTGCCTAAGAGTCAGGGAAGTGTCGAGCGGAACAAGGGATGTGCTGCACAGCTTCCCTCGCAGGCAGATTCCCTCCTGGGGCTCTTAGTTCTCTTGCCTTAGTGCCCTGCTTTGTTTGGAGGCTGTTTGCGGACAGCAGCACACACAGCGGGAAGGTGCGCGCTGGCCAGCTCCAAGTCTCGGCACATAGAAGCGCAAGCGAGGCACCTGCTCGCAGTTTGTCCCGGGCATGGGAAGCAGCATGCTGCATGCCCTGATTACTTCTCGCACTGTCCTGCCTTCCTCGGGGCTGCTTCTGAGCACGGAGGCACACCTACAAGCAAGCTGAGATGGGCTTTGCCTAAGAGTGAGGGAAGTGGCGAGCGGAACAAGGGATGTGCTACACAGCTTCCCTCGCAGGCAGATTCCCTCCTGGGGCTCTTAGTTCTCTTGCCTTAGTGCCCTGCTTTGTTTGGAGGCTGTTTGCGGACAGCAGCACACACAGCGGGAAGGTGCGCGCTGGTCAGCTCCAAGTCTCGGCAGATTGAAGCGCAAGCCAGGCACCAGCTCAAGGTTTGTCCCAGGCATGGGAAGCAGCATGCTGCGTGCCCAGAAGACATCCCGCACTGTCCTGCCTTCCTCGGGGCTGCTTCTGAGCACAGAGGCACGCCTACAAGCAAGCTGAGATGGGCTTTGCCTAAGAGTGAGGGAAGTGTCGAGCGGAACAAGGGATGTGCTGCACAGCTTCCCTCGCAGGCAGATTCCCTCCTGGGGCTCTTAGTTCTCTTGCCTTAGTGCCCTGCTTTGTTTGGAGGCTGTTTGCGGACAGCAGCACACACAGCGGGAAGGTGCGCGCTGGCCAGCTCCAAGTCTCGGCACATAGAAGCGCAAGCCAGGCACCTGCTCGCAGTTTGTCCCGGGCATGGGAAGCAGCATGCTGCATGCCCAGAGTACTTCTCGCACTGTCCTGCCTTCCTCGGGGCTGCTTCTGAGCACAGAGGCACGCCTACAAGCAAGCTGAGATGGGCTTTGCCTAAGAGTGAGGGAAGTGGCGAGCGGAACAAGGGATGTGCTGCACAGGTTCCCTCGCAGGCAAATTCCCTCCTGGGGCGCTTACTTCTCTTGCCTTAGTGCCCTGCTTTGTTTGGAGGCTGTTTGCGGACAGCAGCACAAACTGCGGGAAGGTGCGCGCTGGCCAGCTCCAAGTCTCGGCAGATTGAAGCGCAAGCCAGGCAACTGCTCGCAGTTTGTCCCGGGCATGGGAAGCAGCATGCTGCATGCCCTGATTACTTCTCGCACTGTCCTGCCTTCCTCGGGGCTGCTTCTGAGCACGGAGGCACACCTACAAGCAAGCTGAGATGCGCTTTGCCTAAGAGTGAGGGAAGTGGCGAGCAGAACAAGGGATGTGCTGCACAGCTTCCCTCGCAGGCAGATTCCCTCCTGGGTTTCTTAGTTCTCTTGCCTTAGTGCCCTGCTTTGTTTGGAGGCTGTTTGCGGACAGCAGCACACACAGCGGGAAGGTGCGCGCTGGCCAGCTCCAAGTCTCGGCACATAGAAGCGCAAGCCAGGCACCTGCTCGCGGTTTGTCCCGGGCATGGGAAGCAGCATGCTGCGTGCCCAGAAGACATCCCGCACTGTCCTGCCTTCCTCGGGGCTGCTTCTGAGCACAGAGGCACGCCTACAAGCAAGCTGAGATGGGCTTTGCCTAAGAGTGAGGGAAGTGTCGAGCGGAACAAGGGATGTGCTGCACAGCTTCCCTCGCAGGCAGATTCCCTCCTGGGGCTCTTAGTTCTCTTGCCTTAGTGCCCTGCTTTGTTTGGAGGCTGTTTGCGGACAGCAGCACACACAGCGGGAAGGTGCGCGCTGGTCAGCTTCAAGTCTCGGCACATAGAAGCGCAAGCGAGGCACCTGCTCGCAGTTTGTCCCGGGCATGGGAAGCAGCATGCTGCGTGCCCAGAAGACATCCCGCACTCTCCTGCCTTCCTCGGGGCTGCTTCTGAGCACGGAGGCACGCCTACAAGCAAGTTGAGATGGGCTTTGCCTAAGAGTTAGGGAAGTGGCGAGCGGAACAAGGGATGTGCTGCACAGCTTTCCTCGCAGGCAGATTCCCTCCGGGGGGGCTTAGTTCTCTTGCCTTAGTGCCCTGCTTTGTTTGGAGGCTGTTTGCGGACAGCAGCACACACAGCGGGAAGGTGCGCGCTGGCCAGCTCCAAGTCTCGGCACATAGAAGCGCAAGCCAGGCACCTGCTCGCGGTTTGTCCCGGGCATGGGAAGCAGCATGCTGCATGCCCAGAGTACTTCTCGCACTGTCCTGCCTGCCACGGGGCTGCTTCTGAGCACGGAGGCACGCCTACAAGCCAGCTGAGATGGGCTTTGCCTAAGAGTCAGGGAAGTGGCGAGCGGAACAAGGGATGTGCTACACAGGTTCCCTCGCAGGCAGATTCCCTCCTGGGGCGCTTACTTCTCTTGCCTTAGTGCCCTGCTTTGTTTGGAGGCTGTTTGCGAACAGCAGCACAAACTGCGGGAAGGTGCGCGCTGGCCAGCTCCAAGTCTCGGCAGATTGAAGCGCAAGCGAGGCACGTGCTCGCAGTTTGTCCCGGGCATGGGAAGCAGCATGCTGCGTGCCCAGAAGACATCCTGCACTGTCCTGCCTTCCTCGGGGCTGCTTCTGAGCACGGAGGCACACCTACAAGCAAGCTGAGATGGGCTTTGCCTAAGAGTCAGGGAAGTGGCGAGCGGAACAAGGGATGTGCTGCACAGGTTCCCTCGCAGGCAGATTCCCTCCTGGGGCGCTTACTTCTCTTGCCTTAGTGCCCTGCTTTGTTTGGAGGCTCTTTGCGAACAGCAGCACAAACTGCGGGAAGGTGCGCGCTGGCCAGCTCCAAGTCTCGGCAGATTGAAGCGAAAGCCAGGCACCTGCTCGCGGTTTGTCCCGGGCATGGGAAGCAGCATGCTGCATGCCCTGATTACTTCTCGCACTGTTCTGCCTTCCTCGGGGCTGCTTCTGAGCACGGAGACACACCTACAAGCAAGCTGAGATGCGCTTTGCCTAAGAGTGAGGGAAGTGGCGAGCAGAACAAGGGATGTGCTGCACAGCTTCCCTCGCAGGCAGATTCCCTCCGGGGGGGCTTAGTTCTCTTGCCTTAGTGCCCTGCTTTGTTTGGAGGCTGTTTGCGGACAGCAGCACACACAGCGGGAAGGTGCGCGCTGGCCAGCTCCAAGTCTCGGCACATAGAAGCGCAAGCCAGGCACCTGCTCGCGGTTTGTCCCGGGCATGGGAAGCAGCATGCTGCGTGCCCAGAAGACATCCCGCACTGTCCTGCCTTCCTCGGGGCTGCTTCTGAGCACAGAGGCACGCCTACAAGCAAGCTGAGATGGGCTTTGCCTAAGAGTCAGGGAAGTGTCGAGCGGAACAAGGGATGTGCTGCACAGCTTCCCTCGCAGGCAGATTCCCTCCTGGGGCTCTTAGTTCTCTTGCCTTAGTGCCCTGCTTTGTTTGGAGGCTGTTTGCGGACAGCAGCACACACAGCGGGAAGGTGCGCGCTGGCCAGCTCCAAGTCTCGGCACATAGAAGCGCAAGCCAGGCACCTGCTCGCGGTTTGTCCCGGGCATGGGAAGCAGCATGCTGCGTGCCCAGAAGACATCCCGCACTGTCCTGCCTTCCTCGGGGCTGCTTCTGAGCACAGAGGCACGCCTACAAGCAAGCTGAGATGGGCTTTGCCTAAGAGTCAGGGAAGTGGCGAGCGGAACAAGGGATGTGCTGCACAGCTTCCCTCGCAGGCAGATTCCCTCCTGGGGCTCTTAGTTCTCTTGCCTTAGTGCCCTGCTTTGTTTGGAGGCTGTTTGCGGACAGCAGCACACACAGCGGGAAGGTGCGCGCTGGCCAGCTCCAAGTCTCGGCACATAGAAGCGCAAGCGAGGCACCTGCTCGCAGTTTGTCCCGGGCATGGGAAGCAGCATGCTGCATGCCCAGAGTACTTCTCGCACTGTCCTGCCTTCCTCGGGGCTGCTTCTGAGCACGGAGGCACACCTACAAGCAAGCTGAGATGGGCTTTGCCTAAGAGTGAGGGAAGTGGCGAGCGGAACAAGGGATGTGCTACACAGCTTCCCTCGCAGGCAGATTCCCTCCTGGGGCTCTTAGTTCTCTTGCCTTAGTGCCCTGCTTTGTTTGGAGGCTGTTTGCGGACAGCAGCACACACAGCGGGAAGGTGCGCGCTGGTCAGCTCCAAGTCTCGGCAGATTGAAGCGCAAGCCAGGCACCAGCTCAAGGTTTGTCCCAGGCATGGGAAGCAGCATGCTGCGTGCCCAGAAGACATCCCGCACTGTCCTGCCTTCCTCGGGGCTGCTTCTGAGCACAGAGGCACGCCTACAAGCAAGCTGAGATGGGCTTTGCCTAAGAGTCAGGGAAGTGTCGAGCGGAACAAGGGATGTGCTGCACAGCTTCCCTCGCAGGCAGATTCCCTCCTGGGGCTCTTAGTTCTCTTGCCTTAGTGCCCTGCTTTGTTTGGAGGCTGTTTGCGGACAGCAGCACACACAGCGGGAAGGTGCGCGCTGGCCAGCTCCAAGTCTCGGCACATAGAAGCGCAAGCGAGGCACCTGCTCGCAGTTTGTCCCGGGCATGGGAAGCAGCATGCTGCATGCCCTGATTACTTCTCGCACTGTCCTGCCTTCCTCGGGGCTGCTTCTGAGCACGGAGGCACACCTACAAGCAAGCTGAGATGGGCTTTGCCTAAGAGTGAGGGAAGTGGCGAGCGGAACAAGGGATGTGCTACACAGCTTCCCTCGCAGGCAGATTCCCTCCTGGGGCTCTTAGTTCTCTTGCCTTAGTGCCCTGCTTTGTTTGGAGGCTGTTTGCGGACAGCAGCACACACAGCGGGAAGGTGCGCGCTGGTCAGCTCCAAGTCTCGGCAGATTGAAGCGCAAGCCAGGCACCAGCTCAAGGTTTGTCCCAGGCATGGGAAGCAGCATGCTGCGTGCCCAGAAGACATCCCGCACTGTCCTGCCTTCCTCGGGGCTGCTTCTGAGCACAGAGGCACGCCTACAAGCAAGCTGAGATGGGCTTTGCCTAAGAGTGAGGGAAGTGTCGAGCGGAACAAGGGATGTGCTGCACAGCTTCCCTCGCAGGCAGATTCCCTCCTGGGGCTCTTAGTTCTCTTGCCTTAGTGCCCTGCTTTGTTTGGAGGCTGTTTGCGGACAGCAGCACACACAGCGGGAAGGTGCGCGCTGGCCAGCTCCAAGTCTCGGCACATAGAAGCGCAAGCCAGGCACCTGCTCGCAGTTTGTCCCGGGCATGGGAAGCAGCATGCTGCATGCCCAGAGTACTTCTCGCACTGTCCTGCCTTCCTCGGGGCTGCTTCTGAGCACAGAGGCACGCCTACAAGCAAGCTGAGATGGGCTTTGCCTAAGAGTGAGGGAAGTGGCGAGCGGAACAAGGGATGTGCTGCACAGGTTCCCTCGCAGGCAAATTCCCTCCTGGGGCGCTTACTTCTCTTGCCTTAGTGCCCTGCTTTGTTTGGAGGCTGTTTGCGGACAGCAGCACAAACTGCGGGAAGGTGCGCGCTGGCCAGCTCCAAGTCTCGGCAGATTGAAGCGCAAGCCAGGCAACTGCTCGCAGTTTGTCCCGGGCATGGGAAGCAGCATGCTGCATGCCCTGATTACTTCTCGCACTGTCCTGCCTTCCTCGGGGCTGCTTCTGAGCACGGAGGCACACCTACAAGCAAGCTGAGATGCGCTTTGCCTAAGAGTGAGGGAAGTGGCGAGCAGAACAAGGGATGTGCTGCACAGCTTCCCTCGCAGGCAGATTCCCTCCTGGGTTTCTTAGTTCTCTTGCCTTAGTGCCCTGCTTTGTTTGGAGGCTGTTTGCGGACAGCAGCACACACAGCGGGAAGGTGCGCGCTGGCCAGCTCCAAGTCTCGGCACATAGAAGCGCAAGCCAGGCACCTGCTCGCGGTTTGTCCCGGGCATGGGAAGCAGCATGCTGCGTGCCCAGAAGACATCCCGCACTGTCCTGCCTTCCTCGGGGCTGCTTCTGAGCACAGAGGCACGCCTACAAGCAAGCTGAGATGGGCTTTGCCTAAGAGTGAGGGAAGTGTCGAGCGGAACAAGGGATGTGCTGCACAGCTTCCCTCGCAGGCAGATTCCCTCCTGGGGCTCTTAGTTCTCTTGCCTTAGTGCCCTGCTTTGTTTGGAGGCTGTTTGCGGACAGCAGCACACACAGCGGGAAGGTGCGCGCTGGTCAGCTTCAAGTCTCGGCACATAGAAGCGCAAGCGAGGCACCTGCTCGCAGTTTGTCCCGGGCATGGGAAGCAGCATGCTGCGTGCCCAGAAGACATCCCGCACTCTCCTGCCTTCCTCGGGGCTGCTTCTGAGCACGGAGGCACGCCTACAAGGAAGTTGAGATGGGCTTTGCCTAAGAGTTAGGGAAGTGGCGAGCGGAACAAGGGATGTGCTGCACAGCTTTCCTCGCAGGCAGATTCCCTCCGGGGGGGCTTAGTTCTCTTGCCTTAGTGCCCTGCTTTGTTTGGAGGCTGTTTGCGGACAGCAGCACACACAGCGGGAAGGTGCGCGCTGGCCAGCTCCAAGTCTCGGCACATAGAAGCGCAAGCCAGGCACCTGCTCGCGGTTTGTCCCGGGCATGGGAAGCAGCATGCTGCATGCCCAGAGTACTTCTCGCACTGTCCTGCCTGCCACGGGGCTGCTTCTGAGCACGGAGGCACGCCTACAAGCCAGCTGAGATGGGCTTTGCCTAAGAGTGAGGGAAGTGGCGAGCGGAACAAGGGATGTGCTACACAGGTTCCCTCGCAGGCAGATTCCCTCCTTGGGCGCTTACTTCTCTTGCCTTAGTGCCCTGCTTTGTTTGGAGGCTCTTTGCGAACAGCAGCACAAACTGCGGGAAGGTGCGCGCTGGCCAGCTCCAAGTCTCGGCAGATTGAAGCGCAAGCCAGGCACCTGCTCGCAGTTTGTCCCGGGCATGGGAAGCAGCATGCTGCGTGCCCAGAAGACATCCTGCACTGTCCTGCCTTCCTCGGGGCTGCTTCTGAGCACGGAGGCACGCCTACAAGCAAGCTGAGATGGGCTTTGCCTAAGAGTGAGGGAAGTGGCGAGCGGAACAAGGGATGTGCTGCACAGGTTCCCTCGCAGGCAGATTCCCTCCTGGGGCGCTTACTTCTCTTGCCTTAGTGCCCTGCTTTGTTTGGAGGCTCTTTGCGAACAGCAGCACAAACTGCGGGAAGGTGCGCGCTGGCCAGCTCCAAGTCTCGGCAGATTGAAGCGAAAGCCAGGCACCTGCTCGCGGTTTGTCCCGGGCATGGGAAGCAGCATGCTGCATGCCCTGATTACTTCTCGCACTGTCCTGCCTTCCTCGGGGCTGCTTCTGAGCACGGAGGCACACCTACAAGCAAGCTGAGATGCGCTTTGCCTAAGAGTGAGGGAAGTGGCGAGCAGAACAAGGGATGTGCTGCACAGCTTCCCTCGCAGGCAGATTCCCTCCGGGGGGGCTTAGTTCTCTTGCCTTAGTGCCCTGCTTTGTTTGGAGGCTGTTTGCGGACAGCAGCACACACAGCGGGAAGGTGCGCGCTGGCCAGCTCCAAGTCTCGGCACATAGAAGCGCAAGCCAGGCACCTGCTCGCGGTTTGTCCCGGGCATGGGAAGCAGCATGCTGCGTGCCCAGAAGACATCCCGCACTGTCCTGCCTTCCTCGGGGCTGCTTCTGAGCACAGAGGCACGCCTACAAGCAAGCTGAGATGGGCTTTGCCTAAGAGTCAGGGAAGTGTCGAGCGGAACAAGGGATGTGCTGCACAGCTTCCCTCGCAGGCAGATTCCCTCCTGGGGCTCTTAGTTCTCTTGCCTTAGTGCCCTGCTTTGTTTGGAGGCTGTTTGCGGACAGCAGCACACACAGCGGGAAGGTGCGCGCTGGCCAGCTCCAAGTCTCGGCACATAGAAGCGCAAGCCAGGCACCTGCTCGCGGTTTGTCCCGGGCATGGGAAGCAGCATGCTGCGTGCCCAGAAGACATCCCGCACTGTCCTGCCTTCCTCGGGGCTGCTTCTGAGCACAGAGGCACGCCTACAAGCAAGCTGAGATGGGCTTTGCCTAAGAGTCAGGGAAGTGGCGAGCGGAACAAGGGATGTGCTGCACAGCTTCCCTCGCAGGCAGATTCCCTCCTGGGGCTCTTAGTTCTCTTGCCTTAGTGCCCTGCTTTGTTTGGAGGCTGTTTGCGGACAGCAGCACACACAGCGGGAAGGTGCGCGCTGGCCAGCTCCAAGTCTCGGCACATAGAAGCGCAAGCGAGGCACCTGCTCGCAGTTTGTCCCGGGCATGGGAAGCAGCATGCTGCATGCCCAGAGTACTTCTCGCACTGTCCTGCCTTCCTCGGGGCTGCTTCTGAGCACGGAGGCACACCTACAAGCAAGCTGAGATGGGCTTTGCCTAAGAGTGAGGGAAGTGGCGAGCGGAACAAGGGATGTGCTACACAGCTTCCCTCGCAGGCAGATTCCCTCCTGGGGCTCTTAGTTCTCTTGCCTTAGTGCCCTGCTTTGTTTGGAGGCTGTTTGCGGACAGCAGCACACACAGCGGGAAGGTGCGCGCTGGTCAGCTCCAAGTCTCGGCAGATTGAAGCGCAAGCCAGGCACCAGCTCAAGGTTTGTCCCAGGCATGGGAAGCAGCATGCTGCGTGCCCAGAAGACATCCCGCACTGTCCTGCCTTCCTCGGGGCTGCTTCTGAGCACAGAGGCACGCCTACAAGCAAGCTGAGATGGGCTTTGCCTAAGAGTCAGGGAAGTGTCGAGCGGAACAAGGGATGTGCTGCACAGCTTCCCTCGCAGGCAGATTCCCTCCTGGGGCTCTTAGTTCTCTTGCCTTAGTGCCCTGCTTTGTTTGGAGGCTGTTTGCGGACAGCAGCACACACAGCGGGAAGGTGCGCGCTGGCCAGCTCCAAGTCTCGGCACATAGAAGCGCAAGCGAGGCACCTGCTCGCAGTTTGTCCCGGGCATGGGAAGCAGCATGCTGCATGCCCTGATTACTTCTCGCACTGTCCTGCCTTCCTCGGGGCTGCTTCTGAGCACGGAGGCACACCTACAAGCAAGCTGAGATGGGCTTTGCCTAAGAGTGAGGGAAGTGGCGAGCGGAACAAGGGATGTGCTACACAGCTTCCCT
This sequence comes from Rhea pennata, assembly GCF_028389875.1. NCBI lineage: Eukaryota > Metazoa > Chordata > Aves > Rheiformes > Rheidae > Rhea > Rhea pennata. The sequence continues at coordinate 87,878 of NW_026907710.1, forward strand.
CGCAGGCAGATTCCCTCCTGGGGCTCTTAGTTCTCTTGCCTTAGTGCCCTGCTTTGTTTGGAGGCTGTTTGCGGACAGCAGCACACACAGCGGGAAGGTGCGCGCTGGTCAGCTCCAAGTCTCGGCAGATTGAAGCGCAAGCCAGGCACCAGCTCAAGGTTTGTCCCAGGCATGGGAAGCAGCATGCTGCGTGCCCAGAAGACATCCCGCACTGTCCTGCCTTCCTCGGGGCTGCTTCTGAGCACAGAGGCACGCCTACAAGCAAGCTGAGATGGGCTTTGCCTAAGAGTGAGGGAAGTGTCGAGCGGAACAAGGGATGTGCTGCACAGCTTCCCTCGCAGGCAGATTCCCTCCTGGGGCTCTTAGTTCTCTTGCCTTAGTGCCCTGCTTTGTTTGGAGGCTGTTTGCGGACAGCAGCACACACAGCGGGAAGGTGCGCGCTGGCCAGCTCCAAGTCTCGGCACATAGAAGCGCAAGCCAGGCACCTGCTCGCAGTTTGTCCCGGGCATGGGAAGCAGCATGCTGCATGCCCAGAGTACTTCTCGCACTGTCCTGCCTTCCTCGGGGCTGCTTCTGAGCACAGAGGCACGCCTACAAGCAAGCTGAGATGGGCTTTGCCTAAGAGTGAGGGAAGTGGCGAGCGGAACAAGGGATGTGCTGCACAGGTTCCCTCGCAGGCAAATTCCCTCCTGGGGCGCTTACTTCTCTTGCCTTAGTGCCCTGCTTTGTTTGGAGGCTGTTTGCGGACAGCAGCACAAACTGCGGGAAGGTGCGCGCTGGCCAGCTCCAAGTCTCGGCAGATTGAAGCGCAAGCCAGGCAACTGCTCGCAGTTTGTCCCGGGCATGGGAAGCAGCATGCTGCATGCCCTGATTACTTCTCGCACTGTCCTGCCTTCCTCGGGGCTGCTTCTGAGCACGGAGGCACACCTACAAGCAAGCTGAGATGCGCTTTGCCTAAGAGTGAGGGAAGTGGCGAGCAGAACAAGGGATGTGCTGCACAGCTTCCCTCGCAGGCAGATTCCCTCCTGGGTTTCTTAGTTCTCTTGCCTTAGTGCCCTGCTTTGTTTGGAGGCTGTTTGCGGACAGCAGCACACACAGCGGGAAGGTGCGCGCTGGCCAGCTCCAAGTCTCGGCACATAGAAGCGCAAGCCAGGCACCTGCTCGCGGTTTGTCCCGGGCATGGGAAGCAGCATGCTGCGTGCCCAGAAGACATCCCGCACTGTCCTGCCTTCCTCGGGGCTGCTTCTGAGCACAGAGGCACGCCTACAAGCAAGCTGAGATGGGCTTTGCCTAAGAGTGAGGGAAGTGTCGAGCGGAACAAGGGATGTGCTGCACAGCTTCCCTCGCAGGCAGATTCCCTCCTGGGGCTCTTAGTTCTCTTGCCTTAGTGCCCTGCTTTGTTTGGAGGCTGTTTGCGGACAGCAGCACACACAGCGGGAAGGTGCGCGCTGGTCAGCTTCAAGTCTCGGCACATAGAAGCGCAAGCGAGGCACCTGCTCGCAGTTTGTCCCGGGCATGGGAAGCAGCATGCTGCGTGCCCAGAAGACATCCCGCACTCTCCTGCCTTCCTCGGGGCTGCTTCTGAGCACGGAGGCACGCCTACAAGCAAGTTGAGATGGGCTTTGCCTAAGAGTTAGGGAAGTGGCGAGCGGAACAAGGGATGTGCTGCACAGCTTTCCTCGCAGGCAGATTCCCTCCGGGGGGGCTTAGTTCTCTTGCCTTAGTGCCCTGCTTTGTTTGGAGGCTGTTTGCGGACAGCAGCACACACAGCGGGAAGGTGCGCGCTGGCCAGCTCCAAGTCTCGGCACATAGAAGCGCAAGCCAGGCACCTGCTCGCGGTTTGTCCCGGGCATGGGAAGCAGCATGCTGCATGCCCAGAGTACTTCTCGCACTGTCCTGCCTGCCACGGGGCTGCTTCTGAGCACGGAGGCACGCCTACAAGCCAGCTGAGATGGGCTTTGCCTAAGAGTGAGGGAAGTGGCGAGCGGAACAAGGGATGTGCTACACAGGTTCCCTCGCAGGCAGATTCCCTCCTTGGGCGCTTACTTCTCTTGCCTTAGTGCCCTGCTTTGTTTGGAGGCTCTTTGCGAACAGCAGCACAAACTGCGGGAAGGTGCGCGCTGGCCAGCTCCAAGTCTCGGCAGATTGAAGCGCAAGCCAGGCACCTGCTCGCAGTTTGTCCCGGGCATGGGAAGCAGCATGCTGCGTGCCCAGAAGACATCCTGCACTGTCCTGCCTTCCTCGGGGCTGCTTCTGAGCACGGAGGCACGCCTACAAGCAAGCTGAGATGGGCTTTGCCTAAGAGTGAGGGAAGTGGCGAGCGGAACAAGGGATGTGCTGCACAGGTTCCCTCGCAGGCAGATTCCCTCCTGGGGCGCTTACTTCTCTTGCCTTAGTGCCCTGCTTTGTTTGGAGGCTCTTTGCGAACAGCAGCACAAACTGCGGGAAGGTGCGCGCTGGCCAGCTCCAAGTCTCGGCAGATTGAAGCGAAAGCCAGGCACCTGCTCGCGGTTTGTCCCGGGCATGGGAAGCAGCATGCTGCATGCCCTGATTACTTCTCGCACTGTCCTGCCTTCCTCGGGGCTGCTTCTGAGCACGGAGGCACACCTACAAGCAAGCTGAGATGCGCTTTGCCTAAGAGTGAGGGAAGTGGCGAGCAGAACAAGGGATGTGCTGCACAGCTTCCCTCGCAGGCAGATTCCCTCCGGGGGGGCTTAGTTCTCTTGCCTTAGTGCCCTGCTTTGTTTGGAGGCTGTTTGCGGACAGCAGCACACACAGCGGGAAGGTGCGCGCTGGCCAGCTCCAAGTCTCGGCACATAGAAGCGCAAGCCAGGCACCTGCTCGCGGTTTGTCCCGGGCATGGGAAGCAGCATGCTGCGTGCCCAGAAGACATCCCGCACTGTCCTGCCTTCCTCGGGGCTGCTTCTGAGCACAGAGGCACGCCTACAAGCAAGCTGAGATGGGCTTTGCCTAAGAGTCAGGGAAGTGTCGAGCGGAACAAGGGATGTGCTGCACAGCTTCCCTCGCAGGCAGATTCCCTCCTGGGGCTCTTAGTTCTCTTGCCTTAGTGCCCTGCTTTGTTTGGAGGCTGTTTGCGGACAGCAGCACACACAGCGGGAAGGTGCGCGCTGGCCAGCTCCAAGTCTCGGCACATAGAAGCGCAAGCCAGGCACCTGCTCGCGGTTTGTCCCGGGCATGGGAAGCAGCATGCTGCGTGCCCAGAAGACATCCCGCACTGTCCTGCCTTCCTCGGGGCTGCTTCTGAGCACAGAGGCACGCCTACAAGCAAGCTGAGATGGGCTTTGCCTAAGAGTCAGGGAAGTGGCGAGCGGAACAAGGGATGTGCTGCACAGCTTCCCTCGCAGGCAGATTCCCTCCTGGGGCTCTTAGTTCTCTTGCCTTAGTGCCCTGCTTTGTTTGGAGGCTGTTTGCGGACAGCAGCACACACAGCGGGAAGGTGCGCGCTGGCCAGCTCCAAGTCTCGGCACATAGAAGCGCAAGCGAGGCACCTGCTCGCAGTTTGTCCCGGGCATGGGAAGCAGCATGCTGCATGCCCAGAGTACTTCTCGCACTGTCCTGCCTTCCTCGGGGCTGCTTCTGAGCACGGAGGCACACCTACAAGCAAGCTGAGATGGGCTTTGCCTAAGAGTGAGGGAAGTGGCGAGCGGAACAAGGGATGTGCTACACAGCTTCCCTCGCAGGCAGATTCCCTCCTGGGGCTCTTAGTTCTCTTGCCTTAGTGCCCTGCTTTGTTTGGAGGCTGTTTGCGGACAGCAGCACACACAGCGGGAAGGTGCGCGCTGGTCAGCTCCAAGTCTCGGCAGATTGAAGCGCAAGCCAGGCACCAGCTCAAGGTTTGTCCCAGGCATGGGAAGCAGCATGCTGCGTGCCCAGAAGACATCCCGCACTGTCCTGCCTTCCTCGGGGCTGCTTCTGAGCACAGAGGCACGCCTACAAGCAAGCTGAGATGGGCTTTGCCTAAGAGTCAGGGAAGTGTCGAGCGGAACAAGGGATGTGCTGCACAGCTTCCCTCGCAGGCAGATTCCCTCCTGGGGCTCTTAGTTCTCTTGCCTTAGTGCCCTGCTTTGTTTGGAGGCTGTTTGCGGACAGCAGCACACACAGCGGGAAGGTGCGCGCTGGCCAGCTCCAAGTCTCGGCACATAGAAGCGCAAGCGAGGCACCTGCTCGCAGTTTGTCCCGGGCATGGGAAGCAGCATGCTGCATGCCCTGATTACTTCTCGCACTGTCCTGCCTTCCTCGGGGCTGCTTCTGAGCACGGAGGCACACCTACAAGCAAGCTGAGATGGGCTTTGCCTAAGAGTGAGGGAAGTGGCGAGCGGAACAAGGGATGTGCTACACAGCTTCCCTCGCAGGCAGATTCCCTCCTGGGGCTCTTAGTTCTCTTGCCTTAGTGCCCTGCTTTGTTTGGAGGCTGTTTGCGGACAGCAGCACACACAGCGGGAAGGTGCGCGCTGGTCAGCTCCAAGTCTCGGCAGATTGAAGCGCAAGCCAGGCACCAGCTCAAGGTTTGTCCCAGGCATGGGAAGCAGCATGCTGCGTGCCCAGAAGACATCCCGCACTGTCCTGCCTTCCTCGGGGCTGCTTCTGAGCACAGAGGCACGCCTACAAGCAAGCTGAGATGGGCTTTGCCTAAGAGTGAGGGAAGTGTCGAGCGGAACAAGGGATGTGCTGCACAGCTTCCCTCGCAGGCAGATTCCCTCCTGGGGCTCTTAGTTCTCTTGCCTTAGTGCCCTGCTTTGTTTGGAGGCTGTTTGCGGACAGCAGCACACACAGCGGGAAGGTGCGCGCTGGCCAGCTCCAAGTCTCGGCACATAGAAGCGCAAGCCAGGCACCTGCTCGCAGTTTGTCCCGGGCATGGGAAGCAGCATGCTGCATGCCCAGAGTACTTCTCGCACTGTCCTGCCTTCCTCGGGGCTGCTTCTGAGCACAGAGGCACGCCTACAAGCAAGCTGAGATGGGCTTTGCCTAAGAGTGAGGGAAGTGGCGAGCGGAACAAGGGATGTGCTGCACAGGTTCCCTCGCAGGCAAATTCCCTCCTGGGGCGCTTACTTCTCTTGCCTTAGTGCCCTGCTTTGTTTGGAGGCTGTTTGCGGACAGCAGCACAAACTGCGGGAAGGTGCGCGCTGGCCAGCTCCAAGTCTCGGCAGATTGAAGCGCAAGCCAGGCAACTGCTCGCAGTTTGTCCCGGGCATGGGAAGCAGCATGCTGCATGCCCTGATTACTTCTCGCACTGTCCTGCCTTCCTCGGGGCTGCTTCTGAGCACGGAGGCACACCTACAAGCAAGCTGAGATGCGCTTTGCCTAAGAGTGAGGGAAGTGGCGAGCAGAACAAGGGATGTGCTGCACAGCTTCCCTCGCAGGCAGATTCCCTCCTGGGTTTCTTAGTTCTCTTGCCTTAGTGCCCTGCTTTGTTTGGAGGCTGTTTGCGGACAGCAGCACACACAGCGGGAAGGTGCGCGCTGGCCAGCTCCAAGTCTCGGCACATAGAAGCGCAAGCCAGGCACCTGCTCGCGGTTTGTCCCGGGCATGGGAAGCAGCATGCTGCGTGCCCAGAAGACATCCCGCACTGTCCTGCCTTCCTCGGGGCTGCTTCTGAGCACAGAGGCACGCCTACAAGCAAGCTGAGATGGGCTTTGCCTAAGAGTGAGGGAAGTGTCGAGCGGAACAAGGGATGTGCTGCACAGCTTCCCTCGCAGGCAGATTCCCTCCTGGGGCTCTTAGTTCTCTTGCCTTAGTGCCCTGCTTTGTTTGGAGGCTGTTTGCGGACAGCAGCACACACAGCGGGAAGGTGCGCGCTGGTCAGCTTCAAGTCTCGGCACATAGAAGCGCAAGCGAGGCACCTGCTCGCAGTTTGTCCCGGGCATGGGAAGCAGCATGCTGCGTGCCCAGAAGACATCCCGCACTCTCCTGCCTTCCTCGGGGCTGCTTCTGAGCACGGAGGCACGCCTACAAGCAAGTTGAGATGGGCTTTGCCTAAGAGTTAGGGAAGTGGCGAGCGGAACAAGGGATGTGCTGCACAGCTTTCCTCGCAGGCAGATTCCCTCCGGGGGGGCTTAGTTCTCTTGCCTTAGTGCCCTGCTTTGTTTGGAGGCTGTTTGCGGACAGCAGCACACACAGCGGGAAGGTGCGCGCTGGCCAGCTCCAAGTCTCGGCACATAGAAGCGCAAGCCAGGCACCTGCTCGCGGTTTGTCCCGGGCATGGGAAGCAGCATGCTGCATGCCCAGAGTACTTCTCGCACTGTCCTGCCTGCCACGGGGCTGCTTCTGAGCACGGAGGCACGCCTACAAGCCAGCTGAGATGGGCTTTGCCTAAGAGTGAGGGAAGTGGCGAGCGGAACAAGGGATGTGCTACACAGGTTCCCTCGCAGGCAGATTCCCTCCTTGGGCGCTTACTTCTCTTGCCTTAGTGCCCTGCTTTGTTTGGAGGCTCTTTGCGAACAGCAGCACAAACTGCGGGAAGGTGCGCGCTGGCCAGCTCCAAGTCTCGGCAGATTGAAGCGCAAGCCAGGCACCTGCTCGCAGTTTGTCCCGGGCATGGGAAGCAGCATGCTGCGTGCCCAGAAGACATCCTGCACTGTCCTGCCTTCCTCGGGGCTGCTTCTGAGCACGGAGGCACGCCTACAAGCAAGCTGAGATGGGCTTTGCCTAAGAGTGAGGGAAGTGGCGAGCGGAACAAGGGATGTGCTGCACAGGTTCCCTCGCAGGCAGATTCCCTCCTGGGGCGCTTACTTCTCTTGCCTTAGTGCCCTGCTTTGTTTGGAGGCTCTTTGCGAACAGCAGCACAAACTGCGGGAAGGTGCGCGCTGGCCAGCTCCAAGTCTCGGCAGATTGAAGCGAAAGCCAGGCACCTGCTCGCGGTTTGTCCCGGGCATGGGAAGCAGCATGCTGCATGCCCTGATTACTTCTCGCACTGTCCTGCCTTCCTCGGGGCTGCTTCTGAGCACGGAGGCACACCTACAAGCAAGCTGAGATGCGCTTTGCCTAAGAGTGAGGGAAGTGGCGAGCAGAACAAGGGATGTGCTGCACAGCTTCCCTCGCAGGCAGATTCCCTCCGGGGGGGCTTAGTTCTCTTGCCTTAGTGCCCTGCTTTGTTTGGAGGCTGTTTGCGGACAGCAGCACACACAGCGGGAAGGTGCGCGCTGGCCAGCTCCAAGTCTCGGCACATAGAAGCGCAAGCCAGGCACCTGCTCGCGGTTTGTCCCGGGCATGGGAAGCAGCATGCTGCGTGCCCAGAAGACATCCCGCACTGTCCTGCCTTCCTCGGGGCTGCTTCTGAGCACAGAGGCACGCCTACAAGCAAGCTGAGATGGGCTTTGCCTAAGAGTCAGGGAAGTGTCGAGCGGAACAAGGGATGTGCTGCACAGCTTCCCTCGCAGGCAGATTCCCTCCTGGGGCTCTTAGTTCTCTTGCCTTAGTGCCCTGCTTTGTTTGGAGGCTGTTTGCGGACAGCAGCACACACAGCGGGAAGGTGCGCGCTGGCCAGCTCCAAGTCTCGGCACATAGAAGCGCAAGCCAGGCACCTGCTCGCAGTTTGTCCCGGGCATGGGAAGCAGCATGCTGCATGCCCTGATTACTTCTCGCACTGTCCTGCCTTCCTCGGGGCTGCTTCTGAGCACGGAGGCACACCTACAAGCAAACTGAGATGGGCTTTGCCTAAGAGTGAGGGAAGTGGCGAGCGGAACAAGGGATGTGCTACACAGCTTCCCTCGCAGGCAGATTCCCTCCTGGGGCTCTTAGTTCTCTTGCCTTAGTGCCCTGCTTTGTTTGGAGGCTGTTTGCGGACAGCAGCACACACAGCGGGAAGGTGCGCGCTGGTCAGCTCCAAGTCTCGGCAGATTGAAGCGCAAGCCAGGCACCAGCTCAAGGTTTGTCCCAGGCATGGGAAGCAGCATGCTGCGTGCCCAGAAGACATCCCGCACTGTCCTGCCTTCCTCGGGGCTGCTTCTGAGCACAGAGGCACGCCTACAAGCAAGCTGAGATGGGCTTTGCCTAAGAGTGAGGGAAGTGGCGAGCGGAACAAGGGATGTGCTGCACAGCTTCCCTCGCAGGCAGATTCCCTCCTGGGGCTCTTAGTTCTCTTGCCTTAGTGCCCTGCTTTGTTTGGAGGCTGTTTGCGGACAGCAGCACACACAGCGGGAAGGTGCGCGCTGGCCAGCTCCAAGTCTCGGCACATAGAAGCGCAAGCGAGGCACCTGCTCGCAGTTTGTCCCGGGCATGGGAAGCAGCATGCTGCATGCCCAGAGTACTTCTCGCACTGTCCTGCCTTCCTCGGGGCTGCTTCTGAGCACGGAGGCACGCCTACAAGCAAGCTGAGATGGGCTTTGCCTAAGAGTGAGGGAAGTGGCGAGCGGAACAAGGGATGTGCTGCACAGGTTCCCTCGCAGGCAAATTCCCTCCTGGGGCGCTTACTTCTCTTGCCTTAGTGCCCTGCTTTGTTTGGAGGCTGTTTGCGGACAGCAGCACAAACTGCGGGAAGGTGCGCGCTGGCCAGCTCCAAGTCTCGGCAGATTGAAGCGCAAGCGAGGCACCTGCTCGCGGTTTGTCCCGGGCATGGGAAGCAGCATGCTGCATGCCCTGATTACTTCTCGCACTGTCCTGCCTTCCTCGGGGCTGCTTCTGAGCACGGAGGCACACCTACAAGCAAGCTGAGATGCGCTTTGCCTAAGAGTGAGGGAAGTGGCGAGCAGAACAAGGGATGTGCTGCACAGCTTCCCTCGCAGGCAGATTCCCTCCAGGGGGGCTTAGTTCTCTTGCCTTAGTGCCCTGCTTTGTTTGGAGGCTGTTTGCGGACAGCAGCACACACAGCGGGAAGGTGCGCGCTGGCCAGCTCCAAGTCTCGGCACATAGAAGCGCAAGCCAGGCACCTGCTCGCGGTTTGTCCCGGGCATGGGAAGCAGCATGCTGCATGCCCAGAGTACTTCTCGCACTGTCCTGCCTGCCACGGGGCTGCTTCTGAGCACGGAGGCACGCCTACAAGCCAGCTGAGATGGGCTTTGCCTAAGAGTGAGGGAAGTGGCGAGCGGAACAAGGGATGTGCTGCACAGGTTCCCTCGCAGGCAGATTCCCTCCTTGGGCGCTTACTTCTCTTGCCTTAGTGCCCTGCTTTGTTTGGAGGCTCTTTGCGAACAGCAGCACAAACTGCGGGAAGGTGCGCGCTGGCCAGCTCCAAGTCTCGGCAGATTGAAGCGCAAGCGAGGCACGTGTTCGCAGTTTGTCCCGGGCATGGGAAGCAGCATGCTGCGTGCCCAGAAGACATCCTGCACTGTCCTGCCTTCCTCGGGGCTGCTTCTGAGCACGGAGGCACACCTACAAGCAAGCTGAGATGGGCTTTGCCTAAGAGTCAGGGAAGTGTCGAGCGGAACAAGGGATGTGCTGCACAGGTTCCCTCGCAGGCAGATTCCCTCCTGGTGCGCTTACTTCTCTTGCCTTAGTGCCCTGCTTTGTTTGGAGGCTCTTTGCGAACAGCAGCACAAACTGCGGGAAGGTGCGCGCTGGCCAGCTCCAAGTCTCGACAGATTGAAGCGCAAGCCAGGCACCTGCTCGCGGTTTGTCCCGGGCATGGGAAGCAGCATGCTGCATGCCCTGATTACTTCTCGCACTGTCCTGCCTTCCTCGGGGCTGCTTCTGAGCACGGAGGCACACCTACAAGCAAGCTGAGATGCGCTTTGCCTAAGAGTGAAGGAAGTGGCGAGCAGAACAAGGGATGTGCTGCACAGCTTCCCTCGCAGGCAGATTCCCTCCGGGGGGGCTTAGTTCTCTTGCCTTAGTGCCCTGCTTTGTTTGGAGGCTGTTTGCGGACAGCAGCACACACAGCGGGAAGGTGCGCGCTGGCCAGCTCCAAGTCTCGGCACATAGAAGCGCAAGCCAGGCACCTGCTCGCGGTTTGTCCCGGGCATGGGAAGCAGCATGCTGCGTGCCCAGAAGACATCCCGCACTGTCCTGCCTTCCTCGGGGCTGCTTCTGAGCACAGAGGCACGCCTACAAGCAAGCTGAGATGGGCTTTGCCTAAGAGTCAGGGAAGTGTCGAGCGGAACAAGGGATGTGCTGCACAGCTTCCCTCGCAGGCAGATTCCCTCCTGGGGCTCTTAGTTCTCTTGCCTTAGTGCCCTGCTTTGTTTGGAGGCTGTTTGCGGACAGCAGCACACACAGCGGGAAGGTGCGCGCTGGCCAGCTCCAAGTCTCGGCACATAGAAGCGCAAGCCAGGCACCTGCTCGCGGTTTGTCCCGGGCATGGGAAGCAGCATGCTGCGTGCCCAGAAGACATCCCGCACTGTCCTGCCTTCCTCGGGGCTGCTTCTGAGCACAGAGGCACGCCTACAAGCAAGCTGAGATGGGCTTTGCCTAAGAGTCAGGGAAGTGTCGAGCGGAACAAGGGATGTGCTGCACAGCTTCCCTCGCAGGCAGATTCCCTCCGGGGGGGCTTAGTTCTCTTGCCTTAGTGCCCTGCTTTGTTTGGAGGCTGTTTGCGGACAGCAGCACACACAGCGGGAAGGTGCGCGCTGGCCAGCTCCAAGTCTCGGCACATAGAAGCGCAAGCGAGGCACCTGCTCGCAGTTTGTCCCGGGCATGGGAAGCAGCATGCTGCATGCCCTGATTACTTCTCGCACTGTCCTGCCTTCCTCGGGGCTGCTTCTGAGCACGGAGGCACACCTACAAGCAAGCTGAGATGGGCTTTGCCTAAGAGTCAGGGAAGTGGCGAGCGGAACAAGGGATGTGCTACACAGCTTCCCTCGCAGGCAGATTCCCTCCTGGGGCTCTTAGTTCTCTTGCCTTAGTGCCCTGCTTTGTTTGGAGGCTGTTTGCGGACAGCAGCACACACAGCGGGAAGGTGCGCGCTGGCCAGCTCCAAGTCTCGGCACATAGAAGCGCAAGCCAGGCACCTGCTCGCGGTTTGTCCCGGGCATGGGAAGCAGCATGCTGCGTGCCCAGAAGACATCCCGCACTGTCCTGCCTTCCTCGGGGCTGCTTCTGAGCACAGAGGCACGCCTACAAGCAAGCTGAGATGGGCTTTGCCTAAGAGTGAGGGAAGTGTCGAGCGGAACAAGGGATGTGCTGCACAGCTTCCCTCGCAGGCAGATTCCCTCCTGGGGCTCTTAGTTCTGTTGCCTTAGTGCCCTGCTTTGTTTGGAGGCTGTTTGCGGACAGCAGCACACACAGCGGGAAGGTGCGCGCTGGCCAGCTCCAAGTCTCGGCACATAGAAGCGCAAGCGAGGCACCTGCTCGCAGTTTGTCCCGGGCATGGGAAGCAGCATGCTGCATGCCCTGATTACTTCTCGCACTGTCCTGCCTTCCTCGGGGCTGCTTCTGAGCACGGAGGCACACCTACAAGCAAGCTGAGATGGGCTTTGCCTAAGAGTGAGGGAAGTGGCGAGCGGAACAAGGGATGTGCTGCACAGCTTCCCTCGCAGGCAGATTCCCTCCTGGGGCTCTTAGTTCTCTTGCCTTAGTGCCCTGCTTTGTTTGGAGGCTGTTTGCGGACAGCAGCACAAACAGCGGGAAGGTGCGCGCTGGCCAGCTCCAAGTCTCGGCACATAGAAGCGCAAGCGAGGCACCTGCTCGCAGTTTGTCCCGGGCATGGGAAGCAGCATGCTGCATGCCCAGAGTACTTCTCGCACTGTCCTGCCTTCCTCGGGGCTGCTTCTGAGCACGGAGGCACGCCTACAAGCAAGCTGAGATGGGCTTTGCCTAAGAGTGAGGGAAGTGGCGAGCGGAACAAGGGATGTGCTGCACAGGTTCCCTCGCAGGCAAATTCCCTCCTGGGGCGCTTACTTCTCTTGCCTTAGTGCCCTGCTTTGTTTGGAGGCTCTTTGCGAACAGCAGCACAAACTGCGGGAAGGTGCGCGCTGGCCAGCTCCAAGTCTCGGCAGATTGAAGCGCAAGCCAGGCACCTGCTCGCAGTTTGTCCCGGGCATGGGAAGCAGCATGCTGCATGCCCTGATTACTTCTCGCACTGTCCTGCCTTCCTCGGGGCTGCTTCTGAGCACGGAGGCACACCTACAAGCAAGCTGAGATGCGCTTTGCCTAAGAGTGAGGGAAGTGGCGAGCAGAACAAGGGATGTGCTGCACAGCTTCCCTCGCAGGCAGATTCCCTCCGGGGGGGCTTAGTTCTCTTGCCTTAGTGCCCTGCTTTGTTTGGAGGCTGTTTGCGGACAGCAGCACACACAGCGGGAAGGTGCGCGCTGGCCAGCTCCAAGTCTCGGCACATAGAAGCGCAAGCCAGGCACCTGCTCGCGGTTTGTCCCGGGCATGGGAAGCAGCATGCTGCATGCCCAGAGTACTTCTCGCACTGTCCTGCCTTCCTCGGGGCTGCTTCTGAGCACGGAGGCACGCCTACAAGCCAGCTGAGATGGGCTTTGCCTAAGAGTGAGGGAAGTGTCGAGCGGAACAAGGGATGTGCTACACAGGTTCCCTCGCAGGCAGATTCCCTCCTTGGGCGCTTACTTCTCTTGCCTTAGTGCCCTGCTTTGTTTGGAGGCTCTTTGCGAACAGCAGCACACACAGCGGGAAGGTGCGCGCTGGCCAGCTCCAAGTCTCGGCAGATTGAAGCGCAAGCGAGGCACGTGCTCGCAGTTTGTCCCGGGCATGGGAAGCAGCATGCTGCGTGCCCAGAAGACATCCTGCACTGTCCTGCCTTCCTCGGGGCTGCTTCTGAGCACGGAGGCACACCTACAAGCAAGCTGAGATGGGCTTTGCCTAAGAGTCAGGGAAGTGGCGAGCGGAACAAGGGATGTGCTGCACAGCTTCCCTCGCAGGCAGATTCCCTCCTGGGGCGCTTACTTCTCTTGCCTTAGTGCCCTGCTTTGTTTGGAGGCTCTTTGCGAACAGCAGCACAAACTGCGGGAAGGTGCGCGCTGGCCAGCTCCAAGTCTCGGCAGATTGAAGCGAAAGCCAGGCACCTGCTCGCGGTTTGTCCCGGGCATGGGAAGCAGCATGCTGCATGCCCTGATTACTTCTCGCACTGTCCTGCCTTCCTCGGGGCTGCTTCTGAGCACGGAGGCACACCTACAAGCAAGCTGAGATGCGCTTTGCCTAAGAGTGAGGGAAGTGGCGAGCAGAACAAGGGATGTGCTGCACAGCTTCCCTGGCAGGCAGATTCCCTCCGGGGGGGCTTAGTTCTCTTGCCTTAGTGCCCTGCTTTGTTTGGAGGCTGTTTGCGGACAGCAGCACACACAGCGGGAAGGTGCGCGCTGGCCAGCTCCAAGTCTCGGCACATAGAAGCGCAAGCCAGGCACCTGCTCGCGGTTTGTCCCGGGCATGGGAAGCAGCATGCTGCGTGCCCAGAAGACATCCCGCACTGTCCTGCCTTCCTCGGGGCTGCTTCTGAGCACAGAGGCACGGCTACAAGCAAGCTGAGATGGGCTTTGCCTAAGAGTCAGGGAAGTGTCGAGCGGAACAAGGGATGTGCTGCACAGGTTCCCTCGCAGGCAGATTCCCTCCTGGGGCTCTTAGTTCTCTTGCCTTAGTGCCCTGCTTTGTTTGGAGGCTGTTTGCGGACAGCAGCACACACAGCGGGAAGGTGCGCGCTGGCCAGCTCCAAGTCTCGGCACATAGAAGCGCAAGCCAGGCACCTGCTCGCGGTTTGTCCCGGCATGGGAAGCAGCATGCTGCGTGCCCAGAAGACATCCCGCACTGTCCTGCCTTCCTCGGGGCTGCTTCTGAGCACAGAGGCACGCCTACAAGCAAGCTGAGATGGGCTTTGCCTAAGAGTCAGGGAAGTGTCGAGCGGAACAAGGGATGTGCTGCACAGCTTCCCTCGCAGGCAGATTCCCTCCTGGGGCTCTTAGTTCTCTTGCCTTAGTGCCCTGCTTTGTTTGGAGGCTGTTTGCGGACAGCAGCACACACAGCGGGAAGGTGCGCGCTGGCCAGCTCCAAGTCTCGGCACATAGAAGCGCAAGCGAGGCACCTGCTCGCAGTTTGTCCCGGGCATGGGAAGCAGCATGCTGCATGCCATGATTACTTCTCGCACTGTCCTGCCTTCCTCGGGGCTGCTTCTGAGCACGGAGGCACACCTACAAGCAAGCTGAGATGGGCTTTGCCTAAGAGTGAGGGAAGTGGCGAGCGGAACAAGGGATGTGCTACACAGCTTCCCTCGCAGGCAGATTCCCTCCTGGGGCTCTTAGTTCTCTTGCCTTAGTGCCCTGCTTTGTTTGGAGGCTGTTTGCGGACAGCAGCACACACAGCGGGAAGGTGCGCGCTGGTCAGCTCCAAGTCTCGGCAGATTGAAGCGCAAGCCAGGCACCAGCTCAAGGTTTGTCCCAGGCATGGGAAGCAGCATGCTGCGTGCCCAGAAGACATCCCGCACTGTCCTGCCTTCCTCGGGGCTGCTTCTGAGCACAGAGGCACGCCTACAAGCAAGCTGAGATGGGCTTTGCCTAAGAGTCAGGGAAGTGTCGAGCGGAACAAGGGATGTGCTGCACAGCTTCCCTCGCAGGCAGATTCCCTCCTGGGGCTCTTAGTTCTCTTGCCTTAGTGCCCTGCTTTGTTTGGAGGCTGTTTGCGGACAGCAGCACACACAGCGGGAAGGTGCGCGCTGGCCAGCTCCAAGTCTCGGCACATAGAAGCGCAAGCGAGGCACCTGCTCGCAGTTTGTCCCGGGCATGGGAAGCAGCATGCTGCATGCCCTGATTACTTCTCGCACTGTCCTGCCTTCCTCGGGGCTGCTTCTGAGCACGGAGGCACACCTACAAGCAAGCTGAGATGGGCTTTGCCTAAGAGTCAGGGAAGTGGCGAGCGGAACAAGGGATGTGCTACACAGCTTCCCTCGCAGGCAGATTCCCTCCTGGGGCTCTTAGTTCTCTTGCCTTAGTGCCCTGCTTTGTTTGGAGGCTGTTTGCGGACAGCAGCACACACAGCGGGAAGGTGCGCGCTGGTCAGCTCCAAGTCTCGGCAGATTGAAGCGCAAGCCAGGCACCAGCTCAAGGTTTGTCCCAGGCATGGGAAGCAGCATGCTGCGTGCCCAGAAGACATCCCGCACTGTCCTGCCTTCCTCGGGGCTGCTTCTGAGCACAGAGGCACGCCTACAAGCAAGCTGAGATGGGCTTTGCCTAAGAGTGAGGGAAGTGTCGAGCGGAACAAGGGATGTGCTGCACAGCTTCCCTCGCAGGCAGATTCCCTCCTGGGGCTCTTAGTTCTCTTGCCTTAGTGCCCTGCTTTGTTTGGAGGCTGTTTGCGGACAGCAGCACACACAGCGGGAAGGTGCGCGCTGGCCAGCTCCAAGTCTCGGCACATAGAAGCGCAAGCGAGGCACCTGCTCGCAGTTTGTCCCGGGCATGGGAAGCAGCATGCTGCGTGCCCAGAAGACATCCCGCACTGTCCTGCCTTCCTCGGGGCTGCTTCTGAGCACAGAGGCACGCCTACAAGCAAGCTGAGATGGGCTTTGCCTAAGAGTCAGGGAAGTGTCGAGCGGAACAAGGGATGTGCTGCACAGCTTCCCTCGCAGGCAGATTCCCTCCTGGGGCTCTTAGTTCTCTTGCCTTAGTGCCCTGCTTTGTTTGGAGGCTGTTTGCGGACAGCAGCACACACAGCGGGAAGGTGCGCGCTGGCCAGCTCCAAGTCTCGGCACATAGAAGCGCAAGCGAGGCACCTGCTCGCAGTTTGTCCCGGGCATGGGAACCAGCATGCTGCATGCCCTGATTACTTCTCGCACTGTCCTGCCTTCCTCGGGGCTGCTTCTGAGCACGGAGGCACACCTACAAGCAAGCTGAGATGGGCTTTGCCTAAGAGTGAGGGAAGTGGCGAGCGGAACAAGGGATGTGCTACACAGCTTCCCTCGCAGGCAGATTCCCTCCTGGGGCTCTTAGTTCTCTTGCCTTAGTGCCCTGCTTTGTTTGGAGGCTGTTTGCGGACAGCAGCACACACAGCGGGAAGGTGCGCGCTGGTCAGCTCCAAGTCTCGGCAGATTGAAGCGCAAGCCAGGCACCAGCTCAAGGTTTGTCCCAGGCATGGGAAGCAGCATGCTGCGTGCCCAGAAGACATCCCGCACTGTCCTGCCTTCCTCGGGGCTGCTTCTGAGCACAGAGGCACGCCTACAAGCAAGCTGAGATGGGCTTTGCCTAAGAGTCAGGGAAGTGTCGAGCGGAACAAGGGATGTGCTGCACAGCTTCCCTCGCAGGCAGATTCCCTCCTGGGGCTCTTAATTCTCTTGCCTTAGTGCCCTGCTTTGTTTGGAGGCTGTTTGCGGACAGCAGCACACACAGCGGGAAGGTGCGCGCTGGCCAGCTCCAAGTCTCGGCACATAGAAGCGCAAGCCAGGCACCTGCTCGCAGTTTGTCCCGGGCATGGGAAGCAGCATGCTGCATGCCCAGAGTACTTCTCGCACTGTCCTGCCTTCCTCGGGGCTGCTTCTGAGCACGGAGGCACGCCTACAAGCAAGCTGAGATGGGCTTTGCCTAAGAGTGAGGGAAGTGGCGAGCGGAACAAGGGATGTGCTGCACAGGTTCCCTCGCAGGCAAATTCCCTCCTGGGGCGCTTACTTCTCTTGCCTTAGTGCCCTGCTTTGTTTGGAGGCTCTTTGCGAACAGCAGCACAAACTGCGGGAAGGTGCGCGCTGGCCAGCTCCAAGTCTCGGCAGATTGAAGCGCAAGCCAGGCAACTGCTCGCAGTTTGTCCCGGGCATGGGAAGCAGCATGCTGCATGCCCTGATTACTTCTCGCACTGTCCTGCCTTCCTCGGGGCTGCTTCTGAGCACGGAGGCACACCTACAAGCAAGCTGAGATGCGCTTTGCCTAAGAGTGAGGGAAGTGGCGAGCAGAACAAGGGATGTGCTGCACAGCTTCCCTCGCAGGCAGATTCCCTCCGGGGGGGCTTAGTTCTCTTGCCTTAGTGCCCTGCTTTGTTTGGAGGCTGTTTGCGGACAGCAGCACACACAGCGGGAAGGTGCGCGCTGGCCAGCTCCAAGTCTCGGCACATAGAAGCGAAAGCCAGGCACCTGCTCGCGGTTTGTCCCGGGCATGGGAAGCAGCATGCTGCGTGCCCAGAAGACATCCCGCACTGTCCTGCCTTCCTCGGGGCTGCTTCTGAGCACAGAGGCACGGCTACAAGCAAGCTGAGATGGGCTTTGCCTAAGAGTCAGGGAAGTGTCGAGCGGAACAAGGGATGTGCTGCACAGCTTCCCTCGCAGGCAGATTCCCTCCTGGGGCTCTTAGTTCTCTTGCCTTAGTGCCCTGCTTTGTTTGGAGGCTGTTTGCGGACAGCAGCACACACAGCGGGAAGGTGCGCGCTGGTCAGCTCCAAGTCTCGGCACATAGAAGCGCAAGCGAGGCACCTGCTCGCAGTTTGTCCCGGGCATGGGAAGCAGCATGCTGCATGCCCTGATTACTTCTCGCACTGTCCTGCCTTCCTCGGGGCTGCTTCTGAGCACGGAGGCACACCTACAAGCAAGCTGAGATGGGCTTTGCCTAAGAGTGAGGGAAGTGGCGAGCGGAACAAGGGATGTGCTACACAGCTTCCCTCGCAGGCAGATTCCCTCCTGGGGCTCTTAGTTCTCTTGCCTTAGTGCCCTGCTTTGTTTGGAGGCTGTTTGCGGACAGCAGCACAAACAGCGGGAAGGTGCGCGCTGGTCAGCTCCAAGTCTCGGCAGATTGAAGCGCAAGCCAGGCACCAGCTCAAGGTTTGTCCCGGGCATGGGAAGCAGCATGCTGCGTGCCCAGAAGACATCCCGCACTGTCCTGCCTTCCTCGGGGCTGCTTCTGAGCACAGAGGCACGCCTACAAGCAAGCTGAGATGGGCTTTGCCTAAGAGTCAGGGAAGTGGCGAGCGGAACAAGGGATGTGCTGCACAGCTTCCCTCGCAGGCAGATTCCCTCCTGGGGCTCTTAGTTCTGTTGCCTTAGTGCCCTGCTTTGTTTGGAGGCTGTTTGCGGACAGCAGCACACACAGCGGGAAGGTGCGCGCTGGCCAGCTCCAAGTCTCGGCACATAGAAGCGCAAGCCAGGCACCTGCTCGCAGTTTGTCCCGGGCATGGGAAGCAGCATGCTGCATGCCCTGATTACTTCTCGCACTGTCCTGCCTTCCTCGGGGCTGCTTCTGAGCACGGAGGCACACCTACAAGCAAGCTGAGATGCGCTTTGCCTAAGAGTGAGGGAAGTGGCGAGCAGAACAAGGGATGTGCTGCACAGCTTCCCTCGCAGGCAGATTCCCTCCGGGGGGGCTTAGTTCTCTTGCCTTAGTGCCCTGCTTTGTTTGGAGGCTGTTTGCGGACAGCAGCACACACAGCGGGAAGGTGCGCGCTGGCCAGCTCCAAGTCTCGGCACATAGAAGCGCAAGCCAGGCACCTGCTCGCGGTTTGTCCCGGGCATGGGAAGCAGCATGCTGCATGCCCAGAGTACTTCTCGCACTGTCCTGCCTGCCACGGGGCTGCTTCTGAGCACGGAGGCACGCCTACAAGCCAGCTGAGATGGGCTTTGCCTAAGAGTGAGGGAAGTGTCGAGCGGAACAAGGGATGTGCTACACAGGTTCCCTCGCAGGCAGATTCCCTCCTTGGGCGCTTAGTTCTCTTGCCTTAGTGCCCTGCTTTGTTTGGAGGCTCTTTGCGAACAGCAGCACAAACTGCGGGAAGGTGCGCGCTGGCCAGCTCCAAGTCTCGGCAGATTGAAGCGCAAGCGAGGCACGTGCTCGCAGTTTGTCCCGGGCATGGGAAGCAGCATGCTGCGTGCCCAGAAGACATCCTGCACTGTCCTGCCTTCCTCGGGGCTGCTTCTGAGCACGGAGGCACACCTACAAGCAAGCTGAGATGGGCTTTGCCTAAGAGTCAGGGAAGTGGCGAGCGGAACAAGGGATGTGCTGCACAGCTTCCCTCGCAGGCAGATTCCCTCCTGGGGCGCTTACTTCTCTTGCCTTAGTGCCCTGCTTTGTTTGGAGGCTCTTTGCGAACAGCAGCACAAACTGCGGGAAGGTGCGCGCTGGCCAGCTCCAAGTCTCGGCAGATTGAAGCGCAAGCCAGGCACCTGCTCGCGGTTTGTCCCGGGCATGGGAAGCAGCATGCTGCATGCCCTGATTACTTCTCGCACTGTCCTGCCTTCCTCGGGGCTGCTTCTGAGCACGGAGGCACACCTACAAGCAAGCTGAGATGGGCTTTGCCTAAGAGTCAGGGAAGTGTCGAGCGGAACAAGGGATGTGCTGCACAGCTTCCCTCGCAGGCAGATTCCCTCCGGGGGGGCTTAGTTCTCTTGCCTTAGTGCCCTGCTTTGTTTGGAGGCTGTTTGCGGACAGCAGCACACACAGCGGGAAGGTGCGCGCTGGCCAGCTCCAAGTCTCGGCACATAGAAGCGCAAGCCAGGCACCTGCTCGCGGTTTTGTCCCGGGCATGGGAAGCAGCATGCTGCGTGCCCAGAAGACATCCCGCACTGTCCTGCCTTCCTCGGGGCTGCTTCTGAGCACAGAGGCACGGCTACAAGCCAGCTGAGATGGGCTTTGCCTAAGAGTCAGGGAAGTGTCGAGCGGAACAAGGGATGTGCTGCACAGGTTCCCTCGCAGGCAGATTCCCTCCTGGGGCTCTTAGTTCTCTTGCCTTAGTGCCCTGCTTTGTTTGGAGGCTGTTTGCGGACAGCAGCACACACAGCGGGAAGGTGCGCGCTGGCCAGCTCCAAGTCTCTGCACATAGAAGCGCAAGCCAGGCACCTGCTCGCGGTTTGTCCCGGGCATGGGAAGCAGCATGCTGCGTGCCCAGAAGACATCCCGCACTGTCCTGCCTTCCTCGGGGCTGCTTCTGAGCAGGGAGGCACGCCTACAAGCAAGCTGAGATGGGCTTTGCCTAAGAGTCAGGGAAGTGTCGAGCGGAACAAGGGATGTGCTGCACAGCTTCCCTCGCAGGCAGATTCCCTCCTGGGGCTCTTAGTTCTCTTGCCTTAGTGCCCTGCTTTGTTTGGAGGCTGTTTGCGGACAGCAGCACACACAGCGGGAAGGTGCGCGCTGGCCAGCTCCAAGTCTCGGCACATAGAAGCGCAAGCCAGGCACCTGCTCGCAGTTTGTCCCGGGCATGGGAAGCAGCATGCTGCATGCCATGATTACTTCTCGCACTGTCCTGCCTTCCTCGGGGCTGCTTCTGAGCACGGAGGCACACCTACAAGCAAGCTGAGATGGGCTTTGCCTAAGAGTGAGGGAAGTGGCGAGCGGAACAAGGGATGTGCTACACAGCTTCCCTCGCAGGCAGATTCCCTCCTGGGGCTCTTAGTTCTCTTGCCTTAGTGCCCTGCTTTGTTTGGAGGCTGTTTGCGGACAGCAGCACACACAGCGGGAAGGTGCGCGCTGGTCAGCTCCAAGTCTCGGCAGATTGAAGCGCAAGCCAGGCACCAGCTCAAGGTTTGTCCCAGGCATGGGAAGCAGCATGCTGCGTGCCCAGAAGACATCCCGCACTGTCCTGCCTTCCTCGGGGCTGCTTCTGAGCACAGAGGCACGCCTACAAGCAAGCTGAGATGGGCTTTGCCTAAGAGTCAGGGAAGTGTCGAGCGGAACAAGGGATGTGCTGCACAGCTTCCCTCGCAGGCAGATTCCCTCCTGGGGCTCTTAGTTCTCTTGCCTTAGTGCCCTGCTTTGTTTGGAGGCTGTTTGCGGACAGCAGCACACACAGCGGGAAGGTGCGCGCTGGCCAGCTCCAAGTCTCGGCAGATTGAAGCGCAAGCCAGGCAACTGCTCGCAGTTTGTCCCGGGCATGGGAAGCAGCATGCTGCATGCCCTGATTACTTCTCGCACTGTCCTGCCTTCCTCGGGGCTGCTTCTGAGCACGGAGGCACACCTACAAGCAAGCTGAGATGCGCTTTGCCTAAGAGTGAGGGAAGTGGCGAGCAGAACAAGGGATGTGCTGCACAGCTTCCCTCGCAGGCAGATTCCCTCCGGGGGGGCTTAGTTCTCTTGCCTTAGTGCCCTGCTTTGTTTGGAGGCTGTTTGCGGACAGCAGCACACACAGCGGGAAGGTGCGCGCTGGCCAGCTCCAAGTCTCGGCACATAGAAGCGCAAGCCAGGCACCTGCTCGCGGTTTGTCCCGGGCATGGGAAGCAGCATGCTGCGTGCCCAGAAGACATCCCGCACTCTCCTGCCTTCCTCGGGGCTGCTTCTGAGCACAGAGGCACGCCTACAAGCAAGCTGAGATGGGCTTTGCCTAAGAGTTAGGGAAGTGGCGAGCGGAACAAGGGATGTGCTGCACAGCTTCCCTCGCAGGCAGATTCCCTCCGGGGGGGCTTAGTTCTCTTGCCTTAGTGCCCAGCTTTGTTTGGAGGCTGTTTGCGAACAGCAGCACACACAGCGGGAAGGTGCGCGCTCGCCAGCTCCAAGTCTCGGCACATAGAAGCGCAAGCGAGGCACCTGCTCGCAGTTTGTCCCGGGCATGGGAAGCAGCATGCTGCGTGCCCAGAAGACATCCCGCACTGTCCTGCCTTCCTCGGGGCTGCTTCTGAGCACGGAGGCACGCCTACAAGCAAGTTGAGATGGGCTTTGCCTAAGAGTTAGGGAAGTGGAGAGCGGAACAAGGGATGTGCTGCACAGCTTCCCTCGCAGGCAGATTCCCTCCTTGGGCGCTTACTTCTCTTGCCTTAGTGCCCTGCTTTGTTTGGAGGCTCTTTGCGAACAGCAGCACAAACTGCGGGAAGGTGCGCGCTGGCCAGCTCCAAGTCTCGGCAGATTGAAGCGCAAGCGAGGCACCTGCTCGCAGTTTGTCCCGGGCATGGGAAGCAGCATGCTGCGTGCCCAGAAGACATCCTGCACTGTCCTGCCTTCCTCGGGGCTGCTTCTGAGCACGGAGGCACACCTACAAGCAAGCTGAGATGCGCTTTGCCTAAGAGTGAGGGAAGTGGCGAGCAGAACAAGGGATGTGCTGCACAGCTTCCCTCGCAGGCAGATTCCCTCCTGGGACGCTTAGTTCTCTTGCCTTAGTGCCCTGCTTTGTTTGGAGGCTGTTTGCGGACAGCAGCACACACAGCGGGAAGGTGCGCGCTGGTCAGCTCCAAGTCTCGGCAGATTGAAGCGCAAGCCAGGCACCTGCTCGCAGTTTGTCCCGGGCATGGGAAGCAGCATGCTGCATGCCCTGATTACTTCTCGCACTGTCCTGCCTTCCTCGGGGCTGCTTCTGAGCACGGAGGCACACCTACAAGCAAGCTGAGATGCGCTTTGCCTAAGAGTGAGGGAAGTGGCGAGCAGAACAAGGGATGTGCTGCACAGCTTCCCTCGCAGGCAGATTCCCTCCGGGGGGGCTTAGTTCTCTTGCCTTAGTGCCCTGCTTTGTTTGGAGGCTGTTTGCGGACAGCAGCACACACAGCGGGAAGGTGCGCGCTGGCCAGCTCCAAGTCTCGGCACATAGAAGCGCAAGCCAGGCACCTGCTCGCGGTTTGTCCCGGGCATGGGAAGCAGCATGCTGCATGCCCAGAGTACTTCTCGCACTGTCCTGCCTGCCACGGGGCTGCTTCTGAGCACGGAGGCACGCCTACAAGCCAGCTGAGATGGGCTTTGCCTAAGAGTGAGGGAAGTGTCGAGCGGAACAAGGGATGTGCTACACAGGTTCCCTCGCAGGCAGATTCCCTCCTTGGGCGCTTAGTTCTCTTGCCTTAGTGCCCTGCTTTGTTTGGAGGCTCTTTGCGAACAGCAGCACAAACTGCGGGAAGGTGCGCGCTGGCCAGCTCCAAGTCTCGGCAGATTGAAGCGCAAGCGAGGCACGTGCTCGCAGTTTGTCCCGGGCATGGGAAGCAGCATGCTGCGTGCCCAGAAGACATCCTGCACTGTCCTGCCTTCCTCGGGGCTGCTTCTGAGCACGGAGGCACACCTACAAGCAAGCTGAGATGGGCTTTGCCTAAGAGTCAGGGAAGTGGCGAGCGGAACAAGGGATGTGCTGCACAGCTTCCCTCGCAGGCAGATTCCCTCCTGGGGCGCTTACTTCTCTTGCCTTAGTGCCCTGCTTTGTTTGGAGGCTCTTTGCGAACAGCAGCACAAACTGCGGGAAGGTGCGCGCTGGCCAGCTCCAAGTCTCGGCAGATTGAAGCGCAAGCCAGGCACCTGCTCGCGGTTTGTCCCGGGCATGGGAAGCAGCATGCTGCATGCCCTGATTACTTCTCGCACTGTCCTGCCTTCCTCGGGGCTGCTTCTGAGCACGGAGGCACACCTACAAGCAAGCTGAGATGGGCTTTGCCTAAGAGTCAGGGAAGTGTCGAGCGGAACAAGGGATGTGCTGCACAGCTTCCCTCGCAGGCAGATTCCCTCCGGGGGGGCTTAGTTCTCTTGCCTTAGTGCCCTGCTTTGTTTGGAGGCTGTTTGCGGACAGCAGCACACACAGCGGGAAGGTGCGCGCTGGCCAGCTCCAAGTCTCGGCACATAGAAGCGCAAGCCAGGCACCTGCTCGCGGTTTGTCCCGGGCATGGGAAGCAGCATGCTGCGTGCCCAGAAGACATCCCGCACTGTCCTGCCTTCCTCGGGGCTGCTTCTGAGCACAGAGGCACGGCTACAAGCCAGCTGAGATGGGCTTTGCCTAAGAGTCAGGGAAGTGTCGAGCGGAACAAGGGATGTGCTGCACAGGTTCCCTCGCAGGCAGATTCCCTCCTGGGGCTCTTAGTTCTCTTGCCTTAGTGCCCTGCTTTGTTTGGAGGCTGTTTGCGGACAGCAGCACACACAGCGGGAAGGTGCGCGCTGGCCAGCTCCAAGTCTCTGCACATAGAAGCGCAAGCCAGGCACCTGCTCGCGGTTTGTCCCGGGCATGGGAAGCAGCATGCTGCGTGCCCAGAAGACATCCCGCACTGTCCTGCCTTCCTCGGGGCTGCTTCTGAGCAGGGAGGCACGCCTACAAGCAAGCTGAGATGGGCTTTGCCTAAGAGTCAGGGAAGTGTCGAGCGGAACAAGGGATGTGCTGCACAGCTTCCCTCGCAGGCAGATTCCCTCCTGGGGCTCTTAGTTCTCTTGCCTTAGTGCCCTGCTTTGTTTGGAGGCTGTTTGCGGACAGCAGCACACACAGCGGGAAGGTGCGCGCTGGCCAGCTCCAAGTCTCGGCACATAGAAGCGCAAGCCAGGCACCTGCTCGCAGTTTGTCCCGGGCATGGGAAGCAGCATGCTGCATGCCATGATTACTTCTCGCACTGTCCTGCCTTCCTCGGGGCTGCTTCTGAGCACGGAGGCACACCTACAAGCAAGCTGAGATGGGCTTTGCCTAAGAGTGAGGGAAGTGGCGAGCGGAACAAGGGATGTGCTACACAGCTTCCCTCGCAGGCAGATTCCCTCCTGGGGCTCTTAGTTCTCTTGCCTTAGTGCCCTGCTTTGTTTGGAGGCTGTTTGCGGACAGCAGCACACACAGCGGGAAGGTGCGCGCTGGTCAGCTCCAAGTCTCGGCAGATTGAAGCGCAAGCCAGGCACCAGCTCAAGGTTTGTCCCAGGCATGGGAAGCAGCATGCTGCGTGCCCAGAAGACATCCCGCACTGTCCTGCCTTCCTCGGGGCTGCTTCTGAGCACAGAGGCACGCCTACAAGCAAGCTGAGATGGGCTTTGCCTAAGAGTCAGGGAAGTGTCGAGCGGAACAAGGGATGTGCTGCACAGCTTCCCTCGCAGGCAGATTCCCTCCTGGGGCTCTTAGTTCTCTTGCCTTAGTGCCCTGCTTTGTTTGGAGGCTGTTTGCGGACAGCAGCACACACAGCGGGAAGGTGCGCGCTGGCCAGCTCCAAGTCTCGGCAGATTGAAGCGCAAGCCAGGCAACTGCTCGCAGTTTGTCCCGGGCATGGGAAGCAGCATGCTGCATGCCCTGATTACTTCTCGCACTGTCCTGCCTTCCTCGGGGCTGCTTCTGAGCACGGAGGCACACCTACAAGCAAGCTGAGATGCGCTTTGCCTAAGAGTGAGGGAAGTGGCGAGCAGAACAAGGGATGTGCTGCACAGCTTCCCTCGCAGGCAGATTCCCTCCGGGGGGGCTTAGTTCTCTTGCCTTAGTGCCCTGCTTTGTTTGGAGGCTGTTTGCGGACAGCAGCACACACAGCGGGAAGGTGCGCGCTGGCCAGCTCCAAGTCTCGGCACATAGAAGCGCAAGCCAGGCACCTGCTCGCGGTTTGTCCCGGGCATGGGAAGCAGCATGCTGCGTGCCCAGAAGACATCCCGCACTCTCCTGCCTTCCTCGGGGCTGCTTCTGAGCACAGAGGCACGCCTACAAGCAAGCTGAGATGGGCTTTGCCTAAGAGTTAGGGAAGTGGCGAGCGGAACAAGGGATGTGCTGCACAGCTTCCCTCGCAGGCAGATTCCCTCCGGGGGGGGCTTAGTTCTCTTGCCTTAGTGCCCAGCTTTGTTTGGAGGCTGTTTGCGAACAGCAGCACACACAGCGGGAAGGTGCGCGCTCGCCAGCTCCAAGTCTCGGCACATAGAAGCGCAAGCGAGGCACCTGCTCGCAGTTTGTCCCGGGCATGGGAAGCAGCATGCTGCGTGCCCAGAAGACATCCCGCACTGTCCTGCCTTCCTCGGGGCTGCTTCTGAGCACGGAGGCACGCCTACAAGCAAGTTGAGATGGGCTTTGCCTAAGAGTTAGGGAAGTGGAGAGCGGAACAAGGGATGTGCTGCACAGCTTCCCTCGCAGGCAGATTCCCTCCTTGGGCGCTTACTTCTCTTGCCTTAGTGCCCTGCTTTGTTTGGAGGCTCTTTGCGAACAGCAGCACAAACTGCGGGAAGGGTGCGCGCTGGCCAGCTCCAAGTCTCGGCAGATTGAAGCGCAAGCGAGGCACCTGCTCGCAGTTTGTCCCGGGCATGGGAAGCAGCATGCTGCGTGCCCAGAAGACATCCTGCACTGTCCTGCCTTCCTCGGGGCTGCTTCTGAGCACGGAGGCACACCTACAAGCAAGCTGAGATGCGCTTTGCCTAAGAGTGAGGGAAGTGGCGAGCAGAACAAGGGATGTGCTGCACAGCTTCCCTCGCAGGCAGATTCCCTCCTGGGACGCTTAGTTCTCTTGCCTTAGTGCCCTGCTTTGTTTGGAGGCTGTTTGCGGACAGCAGCACACACAGCGGGAAGGTGCGCGCTGGTCAGCTCCAAGTCTCGGCAGATTGAAGCGCAAGCCAGGCACCAGCTCAAGGTTTGTCCCAGGCATGGGAAGCAGCATGCTGCATGCCCTGATTACTTCTCGCACTGTCCTGCCTTCCTCGGGGCTGCTTCTGAACACGGAGGCACGCCTACAAGCAAGTTGAGATGGGCTTTGCCTAAGAGTGAGGGAAGTGGCGAGCGGAACAAGGGATGTGCTGCACAGCTTCCCTCGCAGGCAGATTCCCTCCTGGGGCTCTTAGTTCTCTTGCCTTAGTGCCCTGCTTCGTTTGGAGGCTGTTTGCGGACAGCAGCACACACAGCGGGAAGGTGCGCGCTGGCCAGCTCCAAGTCTCGGCACATAGAAGCGCAAGCGAGGCACCTGCTCGCAGTTTGTCCCCGGGCATGGGAAGCAGCATGCTGCATGCCCAGAGTACTTCTCGCACTGTCCTGCCTTCCTCGGGGCTGCTTCTGAGCACGGAGGCACGCCTACAAGCAAGCTGAGATGGGCTTTGCCTAAGAGTGAGGGAAGTGGCGAGCGGAACAAGGGATGTGCTGCACAGGTTCCCTCGCAGGCAAATTCCCTCCTGGGGCGCTTACTTCTCTTGCCTTAGTGCCCTGCTTTGTTTGGAGGCTCTTTGCGAACAGCAGCACAAACTGCGGGAAGGTGCGCGCTGGCCAGCTCCAAGTCTCGGCAGATTGAAGCGCAAGCCAGGCACCTGCTCGCAGTTTGTCCCGGGCATGGGAAGCAGCATGCTGCATGCCCTGATTACTTCTCGCACTGTCCTGCCTTCCTCGGGGCTGCTTCTGAGCACGGAGGCACACCTACAAGCAAGCTGAGATGCGCTTTGCCTAAGAGTGAGGGAAGTGGCGAGCAGAACAAGGGATGTGCTGCACAGCTTCCCTCGCAGGCAGATTCCCTCCGGGGGGACTTAGTTCTCTTGCCTTAGTGCCCTGCTTTGTTTGGAGGCTGTTTGCGGACAGCAGCACACACAGCGGGAAGGTGCGCGCTGGCCAGCTCCAAGTCTCGGCACATAGAAGCGCAAGCCAGGCACCTGCTCGCGGTTTGTCCCGGGCATGGGAAGCAGCATGCTGCGTGCCCAGAAGACATCCCGCACTGTCCTGCCTTCCTCGGGGCTGCTTCTGAGCACAGAGGCACGCCTACAAGCAAGCTGAGATGGGCTTTGCCTAAGAGTCAGGGAAGTGTCGAGCGGAACAAGGGATGTGCTGCACAGCTTCCCTCGCAGGCAGATTCCCTCCTGGGGCTCTTAGTTCTCTTGCCTTAGTGCCCTGCTTTGTTTGGAAGCTGTTTGCGGACAGCAGCACACACAGCGGGAAGGTGCGCGCTGGCCAGCTCCAAGTCTCGGCACATAGAAGCGCAAGCCAGGCACCTGCTCGCGGTTTGTCCCGGGCATGGGAAGCAGCATGCTGCGTGCCCAGAAGACATCCCGCACTGTCCTGCCTTCCTCGGGGCTGCTTCTGAGCACGGAGGCACGCCTACAAGCAAGCTGAGATGGGCTTTGCCTAAGAGTCAGGGAAGTGTCGAGCGGAACAAGGGATGTGCTGCACAGCTTCCCTCGCAGGCAGATTCCCTCCTGGGGCTCTTAGTTCTCTTGCCTTAGTGCCCTGCTTTGTTTGGAGGCTGTTTGCGGACAGCAGCACACACAGCGGGAAGGTGCGCGCTGGCCAGCTCCAAGTCTCGGCACATAGAAGCGCAAGCGAGGCACCTGCTCGCAGTTTGTCCCGGGCATGGGAAGCAGCATGCTGCATGCCCTGATTACTTCTCGCACTGTCCTGCCTTCCTCGGGGCTGCTTCTGAGCACGGAGGCACACCTACAAGCAAGCTGAGATGCGCTTTGCCTAAGAGTGAGGGAAGTGTCGAGCGGAACAAGGGATGTGCTGCACAGCTTCCCTCGCAGGCAGATTCCCTCCGGGGGGGCTTAGTTCTCTTGCCTTAGTGCCCTGCTTTGTTTGGAGGCTGTTTGCGGACAGCAGCACACACAGCGGGAAGGTGCGCGCTGGCCAGCTCCAAGTCTCGGCACACAGAAGCGCAAGCCAGGCACCTGCTCGCGGTTTGTCCCGGGCATGGGAAGCAGCATGCTGCGTGCCCAGAAGACATCCCGCACTGTCCTGCCTTCCTCGGGGCTGCTTCTGAGCACAGAGGCACGCCTACAAGCAAGCTGAGATGGGCTTTGCCTAAGAGTCAGGGAAGTGTCGAGCGGAACAAGGGATGTGCTGCACAGCTTCCCTCGCAGGCAGATTCCCTCCTGGGGCTCTTAGTTCTCTTGCCTTAGTGCCCTGCTTTGTTTGGAGGCTCTTTGCGGACAGCAGCACACACAGCGGGAAGGTGCGCGCTGGCCAGCTCCAAGTCTCGGCGGATTGAAGCGCAAGCCAGGCACCAGCTCAAGGTTTGTCCCAGGCATGGGAAGCAGCATGCTGCATGCCCCGATTACTTCTCGCACTGTCCTGCCTGCCACGGGGCTGCTTCTGAGCACGGAGGCACGCCTACAAGCAAGTTGAGATGGGCTTTGCCTAAGAGTTAGGGAAGTGGCGAGCGGAACAAGGGATGTGCTGCACAGCTTCCCTCGCAGGCAGATTCCCTCCGGGGGGGCTTAGTTCTCTTGCCTTAGTGCCCTGCTTTGTTTGGAGGCTGTTTGCGGACAGCAGCACACACAGCGGGAAGGTGCGCGCTGGCCAGCTCCAAGTCTCGGCACATAGAAGCGCAAGCCAGGCACCTGCTCGCGGTTTGTCCCGGGCATGGGAAGCAGCATGCTGCGTGCCCAGAAGACATCCCGCACTGTCCTGCCTTCCTCGGGGCTGCTTCTGAGCACAGAGGCACGCCTACAAGCAAGCTGAGATGGGCTTTGCCTAAGAGTCAGGGAAGTGTCGAGCGGAACAAGGGATGTGCTGCACAGCTTCCCTCGCAGGCAGATTCCCTCCTGGGGCTCTTAGTTCTCTTGCCTTAGTGCCCTGCTTCGTTTGGAGGCTGTTTGCGGACAGCAGCACACACAGCGGGAAGGTGCGCGCTGGTCAGCTTCAAGTCTCGGCACATAGAAGCGCAAGCCAGGCACCTGCTCGCAGTTTGTCCCGGGCATGGGAAGCAGCATGCTGCGTGCCCAGAAGACATCCTGCACTGTCCTGCCTTCCTCGGGGCTGCTTCTGAGCATGGAGGCACGCCTACAAGCAAGCTGAGATGGGCTTTGCCTAAGAGTCAGGGAAGTGTCGAGCGGAACAAGGGATGTGCTGCACAGCTTCCCTCGCAGGCAGATTCCCTCCTGTGATGCTTAGTTCTCCTGCCTTAGTGCCCTGATTTGTTTGGAGGCTGTTTGCGGACAGCAGCACACACAGCGGGAAGGTGCGCGCTGGCCAGCTCCAAGTCTCTGCACATAGAAGCGCAAGCGAGGCACCTGCTCGCAGTTTGTCCCGGGCATGGGAAGCAGCATGCTGCATGCCCTGATTACTTCTCGCACTGTCCTGCCTTCCTCGGGGCTGCTTCTGAGCACGGAGGCACACCTACAAGCAAGCTGAGATGGGCTTTGCCTAAGAGTGAGGGAAGTGTCGAGCGGAACAAGGGATGTGCTGCACAGCTTCCCTCGCAGGCAGATTCCCTCCGGGGGGGCTTAGTTCTCTTGCCTTAGTGCCCTGCTTTGTTTGGAGGCTGTTTGCGGACAGCAGCACACACAGCGGGAAGGTGCGCGCTGGCCAGCTCCAAGTCTCGGCACACAGAAGCGCAAGCCAGGCACCTGCTCGCGGTTTGTCCCGGGCATGGGAAGCAGCATGCTGCGTGCCCAGAAGACATCCCGCACTGTCCTGCCTTCCTCGGGGCTGCTTCTGAGCACAGAGGCACGCCTACAAGCAAGCTGAGATGGGCTTTGCCTAAGAGTCAGGGAAGTGTCGAGCGGAACAAGGGATGTGCTGCACAGCTTCCCTCGCAGGCAGATTCCCTCCTGGGGCTCTTAGTTCTCTTGCCTTAGTGCCCTGCTTTGTTTGGAGGCTCTTTGCGGACAGCAGCACACACAGCGGGAAGGTGCGCGCTGGCCAGCTCCAAGTCTCGGCACATAGAAGCGCAAGCCAGGCACCTGCTCGCGGTTTGTCCCGGGCATGGGAAGCAGCATGCTGCGTGCCCAGAAGACATCCCGCACTGTCCTGCCTTCCTCGGGGCTGCTTCTGAGCACGGAGGCACGCCTACAAGCAAGCTGAGATGGGCTTTGCCTAAGAGTCAGGGAAGTGTCGAGCGGAACAAGGGATGTGCTGCACAGCTTCCCTCGCAGGCAGATTCCCTCCTGGGGCTCTTAGTTCTCCTGCCTTAGTGCCCTGCTTTGTTTGGAGGCTGTTTGCGGACAGCAGCACACACAGCGGGAAGGTGCGCGCTGGCCAGCTCCAAGTCTCGGCGGATTGAAGCGCAAGCCAGGCACCAGCTCAAGGTTTGTCCCAGGCATGGGAAGCAGCATGCTGCATGCCCCGATTACTTCTCGCACTGTCCTGCCTGCCACGGGGCTGCTTCTGAGCACGGAGGCACGCCTACAAGCAAGTTGAGATGGGCTTTGCCTAAGAGTTAGGGAAGTGGCGAGCGGAACAAGGGATGTGCTGCACAGCTTCCCTCGCAGGCAGATTCCCTCCGGGGGGGCTTAGTTCTCTTGCCTTAGTGCCCTGCTTTGTTTGGAGGCTGTTTGCGGACAGCAGCACACACAGCGGGAAGGTGCGCGCTGGCCAGCTCCAAGTCTCGGCACATAGAAGCGCAAGCCAGGCACCTGCTCGCGGTTTGTCCCGGGCATGGGAAGCAGCATGCTGCGTGCCCAGAAGACATCCCGCACTGTCCTGCCTTCCTCGGGGCTGCTTCTGAGCACAGAGGCACGCCTACAAGCAAGCTGAGATGGGCTTTGCCTAAGAGTCAGGGAAGTGTCGAGCGGAACAAGGGATGTGCTGCACAGCTTCCCTCGCAGGCAGATTCCCTCCTGGGGCTCTTAGTTCTCTTGCCTTAGTGCCCTGCTTCGTTTGGAGGCTGTTTGCGGACAGCAGCACACACAGCGGGAAGGTGCGCGCTGGTCAGCTTCAAGTCTCGGCACATAGAAGCGCAAGCCAGGCACCTGCTCGCAGTTTGTCCCGGGCATGGGAAGCAGCATGCTGCGTGCCCAGAAGACATCCTGCACTGTCCTGCCTTCCTCGGGGCTGCTTCTGAGCATGGAGGCACGCCTACAAGCAAGCTGAGATGGGCTTTGCCTAAGAGTCAGGGAAGTGTCGAGCGGAACAAGGGATGTGCTGCACAGCTTCCCTCGCAGGCAGATTCCCTCCTGTGATGCTTAGTTCTCCTGCCTTAGTGCCCTGATTTGTTTGGAGGCTGTTTGCGGACAGCAGCACACACAGCGGGAAGGTGCGCGCTGGCCAGCTCCAAGTCTCTGCACATAGAAGCGCAAGCGAGGCACCTGCTCGCAGTTTGTCCCGGGCATGGGAAGCAGCATGCTGCATGCCCTGATTACTTCTCGCACTGTCCTGCCTTCCTCGGGGCTGCTTCTGAGCACGGAGGCACACCTACAAGCAAGCTGAGATGCGCTTTGCCTAAGAGTGAGGGAAGTGTCGAGCGGAACAAGGGATGTGCTGCACAGCTTCCCTCGCAGGCAGATTCCCTCCGGGGGGGCTTAGTTCTCTTGCCTTAGTGCCCTGCTTTGTTTGGAGGCTGTTTGCGGACAGCAGCACACACAGCGGGAAGGTGCGCGCTGGCCAGCTCCAAGTCTCGGCACACAGAAGCGCAAGCCAGGCACCTGCTCGCGGTTTGTCCCGGGCATGGGAAGCAGCATGCTGCGTGCCCAGAAGACATCCCGCACTGTCCTGCCTTCCTCGGGGCTGCTTCTGAGCACAGAGGCACGCCTACAAGCAAGCTGAGATGGGCTTTGCCTAAGAGTCAGGGAAGTGTCGAGCGGAACAAGGGATGTGCTGCACAGCTTCCCTCGCAGGCAGATTCCCTCCTGGGGCTCTTAGTTCTCTTGCCTTAGTGCCCTGCTTTGTTTGGAGGCTCTTTGCGGACAGCAGCACACACAGCGGGAAGGTGCGCGCTGGCCAGCTCCAAGTCTCGGCACATAGAAGCGCAAGCCAGGCACCTGCTCGCGGTTTGTCCCGGGCATGGGAAGCAGCATGCTGCGTGCCCAGAAGACATCCCGCACTGTCCTGCCTTCCTCGGGGCTGCTTCTGAGCACGGAGGCACGCCTACAAGCAAGCTGAGATGGGCTTTGCCTAAGAGTCAGGGAAGTGTCGAGCGGAACAAGGGATGTGCTGCACAGCTTCCCTCGCAGGCAGATTCCCTCCTGGGGCTCTTAGTTCTCCTGCCTTAGTGCCCTGCTTTGTTTGGAGGCTGTTTGCGGACAGCAGCACACACAGCGGGAAGGTGCGCGCTGGCCAGCTCCAAGTCTCGGCGGATTGAAGCGCAAGCCAGGCACCAGCTCAAGGTTTGTCCCAGGCATGGGAAGCAGCATGCTGCATGCCCCGATTACTTCTCGCACTGTCCTGCCTGCCACGGGGCTGCTTCTGAGCACGGAGGCACGCCTACAAGCAAGTTGAGATGGGCTTTGCCTAAGAGTTAGGGAAGTGGCGAGCGGAACAAGGGATGTGCTGCACAGCTTCCCTCGCAGGCAGATTCCCTCCGGGGGGGCTTAGTTCTCTTGCCTTAGTGCCCTGCTTTGTTTGGAGGCTGTTTGCGGACAGCAGCACACACAGCGGGAAGGTGCGCGCTGGCCAGCTCCAAGTCTCGGCACATAGAAGCGCAAGCCAGGCACCTGCTCGCGGTTTGTCCCGGGCATGGGAAGCAGCATGCTGCGTGCCCAGAAGACATCCCGCACTGTCCTGCCTTCCTCGGGGCTGCTTCTGAGCACAGAGGCACGCCTACAAGCAAGCTGAGATGGGCTTTGCCTAAGAGTCAGGGAAGTGTCGAGCGGAACAAGGGATGTGCTGCACAGCTTCCCTCGCAGGCAGATTCCCTCCTGGGGCTCTTAGTTCTCTTGCCTTAGTGCCCTGCTTCGTTTGGAGGCTGTTTGCGGACAGCAGCACACACAGCGGGAAGGTGCGCGCTGGTCAGCTCCAAGTCTCGGCACATAGAAGCGCAAGCCAGGCACCTGCTCGCAGTTTGTCCCGGGCATGGGAAGCAGCATGCTGCGTGCCCAGAAGACATCCTGCACTGTCCTGCCTTCCTCGGGGCTGCTTCTGAGCATGGAGGCACGCCTACAAGCAAGCTGAGATGGGCTTTGCCTAAGAGTCAGGGAAGTGGCGAGCGGAACAAGGGATGTGCTGCACAGCTTCACTCGCAGGCAGATTCCCTCCTGTGATGCTTAGTTCTCCTGCCTTAGTGCCCTGCTTTGTTTGGAGGCTGTTTGCGGACAGCAGCACACACTGCGGGAAGGTGCGCGCTGGCCAGCTCCAAGTCTCGGCACATAGAAGCGCAAGCGAGGCACCTGCTCGCAGTTTGTCGCGGGCATGGGAAGCAGCATGCTGCATGCCCAGAGTACTTCTCGCACTGTCCTGCCTGCCACGGGGCTGCTTCTGAGCACGGAGGCACGCCTACAAGCCAGCTGAGATGGGCTTTGCCTAAGAGTCAGGGAAGTGGCGAGCGGAACAAGGGATGTGCTGCACAGCTTCCCTCGCAGGCAGATTCCCTCCTGGGGCGCTTACTTCTCTTGCCTTAGTGCCCTGCTTTGTTTGGAGGCTGTTTGCGGACAGCAGCACACACAGCGGGAAGGTGCGCGCTGGCCAGCTCCAAGTCTCGGCACATAGAAGCGCAAGCCAGGCACCTGCTCGCGGTTTGTCCCGGGCATGGGAAGCAGCATGCTGCGTGCCCAGAAGACATCCCGCACTGTCCTGCCTTCCTCGGGGCTGCTTCTGAGCACGGAGGCACGCCTACAAGCAAGCTGAGATGGGCTTTGCCTAAGAGTCAGAGAAGTGTCGAGCGGAACAAGGGATGTGCTGCACAGCTTCCCTCGCAGGCAGATTCCCTCCTGGGGCTCTTAGTTCTCTTGCCTTAGTGCCCTGCTTTGTTTGGAGGCTGTTTGCGGACAGCAGCACACACAGCGGGAAGGTGCGCGCTGGCCAGCTCCAAGTCTCGGCACATAGAAGCGCAAGCGAGGCACCTGCTCGCAGTTTGTCCCGGGCATGGGAAGCAGCATGCTGCATGCCCAGAGTACTTCTCGCACTGTCCTGCCTTCCTCGGGGCTGCTTCTGAGCACGGAGGCACACCTACAAGCAAGCTGAGATGCGCTTTGCCTAAGAGTGAGGGAAGTGGCGAGCAGAACAAGGGATGTGCTGCACAGCTTCCCTCGCAGGCAGATTCCCTCCTGGGGCTCTTAGTTCTCTTGCCTTAGTGCCCTGCTTTGTTTGGAGGCTGTTTGCGGACAGCAGCACACACAGCGGGAAGGTGCGCGCTGGTCAGCTCCAAGTCTCGGCAGATTGAAGCGCAAGCCAGGCACCAGCTCAAGGTTTGTCCCAGGCATGGGAAGCAGCATGCTGCATGCCCCGATTACTTCTCGCACTGTCCTGCCTGCCACGGGGCTGCTTCTGAGCACGGAGGCACGCCTACAAGCAAGCTGAGATG
Organism: Rhea pennata; assembly: GCF_028389875.1. Taxonomy (NCBI): domain Eukaryota; kingdom Metazoa; phylum Chordata; class Aves; order Rheiformes; family Rheidae; genus Rhea; species Rhea pennata. Next base: position 122,427 of record NW_026907710.1, read on the forward strand.
GGCTTTGCCTAAGAGTGAGGGAAGTGTCGAGCGGAACAAGGGATGTGCTGCACAGCTTCCCTCGCAGGCAGATTCCCTCCTGGGGCTCTTAGTTCTCTTGCCTTAGTGCCCTGCTTTGTTTGGAGGCTCTTTGCGAACAGCAGCACAAACTGCGGGAAGGTGCGCGCTGGCCAGCTCCAAGTCTCGGCAGATTGAAGCGCAAGCGAGTCACCTGCTCGCAGTTTGTCCCGGGCATGGGAAGCAGCATGCTGCGTGCCCAGAAGACATCCCGCACTGTCCTGCCTTCCTCGGGGCTGCTTCTGAGCACGGAGGCACGCCTACAAGCAAGCTGAGATGGGCTTTGCCTAAGAGTCAGGGAAGTGGCGAGCGGAACAAGGGATGTGCTGCACAGGTTCCCTCGCAGGCAGATTCCCTCCTGGGACGCTTAGTTCTCCTGCCTTAGTGCCCTGATTTGTTTGGAGGCTGTTTGCGGACAGCAGCACACACAGCGGGAAGGTGCGCGCTGGCCAGCTCCAAGTCTCGGCACATAGAAGCGCAAGCCAGGCACCTGCTCGCGGTTTGTCCCGGGCATGGGAAGCAGCATGCTGCGTGCCCAGAAGACATCCTGCACTGTCCTGCCTTCCTCGGGGCTGCTTCTGAGCACAGAGGCACGCCTACAAGCAAGCTGAGATGGGCTTTGCCTAAGAGTCAGGGAAGTGTCGAGCGGAACAAGGGATGTGCTGCACAGCTTCCCTCGCAGGCAGATTCCCTCCTGGGGCTCTTAGTTCTCTTGCCTTAGTGCCCTGCTTCGTTTGGAGGCTGTTTGCGGACAGCAGCACACACAGCGGGAAGGTGCGCGCTGGTCAGCTTCAAGTCTCGGCACATAGAAGCGCAAGCCAGGCACCTGCTCGCAGTTTGTCCCGGGCATGGGAAGCAGCATGCTGCGTGCCCAGAAGACATCCCGCACTGTCCTGCCTTCCTCGGGGCTGCTTCTGAGCACGGAGGCACGCCTACAAGCAAGCTGAGATGGGCTTTGCCTAAGAGTCAGGGAAGTGTCGAGCGGAACAAGGGATGTGCTGCACAGGTTCCCTCGCAGGCAAATTCCCTCCTGGGGCGCTTACTTCTCTTGCCTTAGTGCCCTGCTTTGTTTGGAGGCTCTTTGCGAACAGCAGCACAAACTGCGGGAAGGTGCGCGCTGGCCAGCTCCAAGTCTCGGCAGATTGAAGCGCAAGCGAGGCACCTGCTCGCAGTTTGTCCCGGGCATGGGAAGCAGCATGCTGCATGCCCTGATTACTTCTCGCACTGTCCTGCCTTCCTCGGGGCTGCTTCTGAGCACGGAGGCACACCTACAAGCAAGCTGAGATGCGCTTTGCCTAAGAGTGAGGGAAGTGGCGAGCAGAACAAGGGATGTGCTGCACAGCTTCCCTCGCAGGCAGATTCCCTCCGGGGGGGCTTAGTTCTCTTGCCTTAGTGCCCTGCTTTGTTTGGAGGCTGTTTGCGGACAGCAGCACACACAGCGGGAAGGTGCGCGCTGGCCAGCTCCAAGTCTCGGCACATAGAAGCGCAAGCCAGGCACCTGCTCGCGGTTTGTCCCGGGCATGGGAAGCAGCATGCTGCGTGCCCAGAAGACATCCCGCACTGTCCTGCCTTCCTCGGGGCTGCTTCTGAGCACAGAGGCACGCCTACAAGCAAGCTGAGATGGGCTTTGCCTAAGAGTGAGGGAAGTGGCGAGCGGAACAAGGGATGTGCTGCACAGCTTCCCTCGCAGGCAGATTCCCTCCTGGGGCGCTTAGTTCTCTTGCCTTAGTGCCCTGCTTTGTTTGGAGGCTGTTTGCGGACAGCAGCACACACAGCGGGAAGGTGCGCGCTGGCCAGCTCCAAGTCTCGGCACATAGAAGCGCAAGCCAGGCACCTGCTCGCGGTTTGTCCCGGGCATGGGAAGCAGCATGCTGCGTGCCCAGAAGACATCCCGCACTGTCCTGCCTTCCTCGGGGCTGCTTCTGAGCACGGAGGCACGCCTACAAGCAAGCTGAGATGGGCTTTGCCTAAGAGTCAGGGAAGTGTCGAGCGGAACAAGGGATGTGCTGCACAGCTTCCCTCGCAGGCAGATTCCCTCCTGGGGCTCTTAGTTCTCTTGCCTTAGTGCCCTGCTTTGTTTGGAGGCTGTTTGCGGACAGCAGCACACACAGCGGGAAGGTGCGCGCTGGCCAGCTCCAAGTCTCGGCACATAGAAGCGCAAGCCAGGCACCTGCTCGCAGTTTGTCCCGGGCATGGGAAGCAGCATGCTGCATGCCCTGATTACTTCTCGCACTGTCCTGCCTTCCTCGGGGCTGCTTCTGAGCACGGAGGCACACCTACAAGCAAGCTGACATGCGCTTTGCCTAAGAGTGAGGGAAGTGGCGAGCGGAACAAGGGATGTGCTGCACAGCTTCCCTCGCAGGCAGATTCCCTCCTGGGGCTCTTAGTTCTCTTGCCTTAGTGCCCTGCTTTGTTTGGAGGCTGTTTGCGGACAGCAGCACACACAGCGGGAAGGTGCGCGCTGGTCAGCTCCAAGTCTCGGCAGATTGAAGCGCAAGCCAGGCACCAGCTCAAGGTTTGTCCCAGGCATGGGAAGCAGCATGCTGCATGCCCCGATTACTTCTCGCACTGTCCTGCCTTCCACGGGGCTGCTTCTGAGCACGGAGGCACGCCTACAAGCAAGCTGAGATGGGCTTTGCCTAAGAGTGAGGGAAGTGTCGAGCGGAACAAGGGATGTGCTGCACAGCTTCCCTCGCAGGCAGATTCCCTCCTGGGGCTCTTAGTTCTCTTGCCTTAGTGCCCTGCTTTGTTTGGAGGCTCTTTGCGAACAGCAGCACAAACTGCGGGAAGGTGCGCGCTGGCCAGCTCCAAGTCTCGGCAGATTGAAGCGCAAGCGAGTCACCTGCTCGCAGTTTGTCCCGGGCATGGGAAGCAGCATGCTGCGTGCCCAGAAGACATCCTGCACTGTCCTGCCTTCCTCGGGGCTGCTTCTGAGCACGGAGGCACGCCTACAAGCAAGCTGAGATGGGCTTTGCCTAAGAGTCAGAGAAGTGTCGAGCGGAACAAGGGATGTGCTGCACAGGTTCCCTCGCAGGCAGATTCCCTCCTGGGGCTCTTAGTTCTCTTGCCTTAGTGCCCTGCTTCGTTTGGAGGCTGTTTGCGGACAGCAGCACACACAGCGGGAAGGTGCGCGCTGGTCAGCTTCAAGTCTCGGCACATAGAAGCGCAAGCCAGGCACCTGCTCGCAGTTTGTCCCGGGCATGGGAAGCAGCATGCTGCATGCCCTGATTACTTCTCGCACTGTCCTGCCTTCCTCGGGGCTGCTTCTGAGCACGGAGGCACACCTACAAGCAAGCTGACATGCGCTTTGCCTAAGAGTGAGGGAAGTGGCGAGCGGAACAAGGGATGTGCTGCACAGCTTCCCTCGCAGGCAGATTCCCTCCTGGGGCTCTTAGTTCTCTTGCCTTAGTGCCCTGCTTTGTTTGGAGGCTGTTTGCGGACAGCAGCACACACAGCGGGAAGGTGCGCGCTGGCCAGCTCCAAGTCTCGGCAGATTGAAGCGCAAGCCAGGCACCAGCTCAAGGTTTGTCCCAGGCATGGGAAGCAGCATGCTGCATGCCCCGATTACTTCTCGCACTGTCCTGCCTGCCACGGGGCTGCTTCTGAGCACGGAGGCACGCCTACAAGCAAGCTGAGATGGGCTTTGCCTAAGAGTGAGGGAAGTGTCGAGCGGAACAAGGGATGTGCTGCACAGCTTCCCTCGCAGGCAGATTCCCTCCTGGGGCTCTTAGTTCTCTTGCCTTAGTGCCCTGCTTTGTTTGGAGGCTCTTTGCGAACAGCAGCACAAACTGCGGGAAGGTGCGCGCTGGCCAGCTCCAAGTCTCGGCAGATTGAAGCGCAAGCGAGTCACCTGCTCGCAGTTTGTCCCGGGCATGGGAAGCAGCATGCTGCGTGCCCAGAAGACATCCTGCACTGTCCTGCCTTCCTCGGGGCTGCTTCTGAGCACGGAGGCACGCCTACAAGCAAGCTGAGATGGGCTTTGCCTAAGAGTCAGAGAAGTGTCGAGCGGAACAAGGGATGTGCTGCACAGCTTCCCTCGCAGGCAGATTCCCTCCTGGGGCTCTTAGTTCTCTTGCCTTAGTGCCCTGCTTTGTTTGGAGGCTGTTTGCGGACAGCAGCACACACAGCGGGAAGGTGCGCGCTGGCCAGCTCCAAGTCTCGGCACATAGAAGCGCAAGCGAGGCACCTGCTCGCAGTTTGTCCCGGGCATGGGAAGCAGCATGCTGCATGCCCAGATTACTTCTCGCACTGTCCTGCCTTCCTCGGGGCTGCTTCTGAGCACGGAGGCACACCTACAAGCAAGCTGAGATGCGCTTTGCCTAAGAGTGAGGGAAGTGGCGAGCAGAACAAGGGATGTGCTGCACAGCTTCCCTCGCAGGCAGATTCCCTCCTGGGGCTCTTAGTTCTCTTGCCTTAGTGCCCTGCTTTGTTTGGAGGCTGTTTGCGGACAGCAGCACACACAGCGGGAAGGTGCGCGCTGGTCAGCTCCAAGTCTCGGCAGATTGAAGCGCAAGCCAGGCACCAGCTCAAGGTTTGTCCCAGGCATGGGAAGCAGCATGCTGCATGCCCCGATTACTTCTCGCACTGTCCTGCCTGCCACGGGGCTGCTTCTGAGCACGGAGGCACGCCTACAAGCAAGCTGAGATGGGCTTTGCCTAAGAGTGAGGGAAGTGTCGAGCGGAACAAGGGATGTGCTGCACAGCTTCCCTCGCAGGCAGATTCCCTCCTGGGGCTCTTAGTTCTCTTGCCTTAGTGCCCTGCTTTGTTTGGAGGCTCTTTGCGAACAGCAGCACACACAGCGGGAAGGTGCGCGCTGGCCAGCTCCAAGTCTCGGCAGATTGAAGCGCAAGCGAGTCACCTGCTCGCAGTTTGTCCCGGGCATGGGAAGCAGCATGCTGCGTGCCCAGAAGACATCCTGCACTGTCCTGCCTTCCTCGGGGCTGCTTCTGAGCACGGAGGCACGCCTACAAGCAAGCTGAGATGGGCTTTGCCTAAGAGTCAGGGAAGTGTCGAGCGGAACAAGGGATGTGCTGCACAGGTTCCCTCGCAGGCAGATTCCCTCCTGGGGCTCTTAGTTCTCTTGCCTTAGTGCCCTGCTTCGTTTGGAGGCTGTTTGCGGACAGCAGCACACACAGCGGGAAGGTGCGCGCTGGTCAGCTTCAAGTCTCGGCAGATTGAAGCGCAAGCCAGGCACCTGCTCGCAGTTTGTCCCGGGCATGGGAAGCAGCATGCTGCGTGCCCAGAAGACATCCCGCACTGTCCTGCCTTCCTCGGGGCTGCTTCTGAGCACGGAGGCACGCCTACAAGCAAGCTGAGATGGGCTTTGCCTAAGAGTGAGGGAAGTGTCGAGCGGAACAAGGGATGTGCTGCACAGCTTCCCTCGCAGGCAGATTCCCTCCTGGGGCTCTTAGTTCTCTTGCCTTAGTGCCCTGCTTTGTTTGGAGGCTGTTTGCGGACAGCAGCACAAACTGCGGGAAGGTGCGCGCTGGCCAGCTCCAAGTCTCGGCAGATTGAAGCGCAAGCCAGGCACCTGCTCGCGGTTTGTCCCGGGCATGGGAAGCAGCATGCTGCGTGCCCAGAAGACATCCCGCACTGTCCTGCCTTCCTCGGGGCTGCTTCTGAGCACGGAGGCACGCCTACAAGCAAGCTGAGATGGGCTTTGCCTAAGAGTGAGGGAAGTGTCGAGCGGAACAAGGGATGTGCTGCACAGCTTCCCTCGCAGGCAGATTCCCTCCTGGGGCTCTTAGTTCTCTTGCCTTAGTGCCCTGCTTTGTTTGGAGGCTGTTTGCGGACAGCAGCACACACAGCGGGAAGGTGCGCGCTGGTCAGCTCCAAGTCTCGGCAGATTGAAGCGCAAGCCAGGCACCAGCTCGCAGTTTGTCCCGGGCATGGGAAGCAGCATGCTGCATGCCCTGATTACTTCTCGCACTGTCCTGCCTTCCTCGGGGCTGCTTCTGAGCACGGAGGCACACCTACAAGCAAGCTGACATGCGCTTTGCCTAAGAGTGAGGGAAGTGGCGATCGGAACAAGGGATGTGCTACACAGCTTCCCTCGCAGGCAGATTCCCTCCTGGGGCTCTTAGTTCTCTTGCCTTAGTGCCCTGCTTTGTTTGGAGGCTGTTTGCGGACAGCAGCACACACAGCGGGAAGGTGCGCGCTGGTCAGCTCCAAGTCTCGGCAGATTGAAGCGCAAGCCAGGCACCAGCTCAAGGTTTGTCCCAGGCATGGGAAGCAGCATGCTGCATGCCCCGATTACTTCTCGCACTGTCCTTCCTGCCACGGGGCTGCTTCTGAGCACGGAGGCACGCCTACAAGCAAGTTGAGATGGGCTTTGCCTAAGAGTGAGGGAAGTGTCGAGCGGAACAAGGGATGTGCTGCACAGCTTCCCTCGCAGGCAGATTCCCTCCTGGGGCGCTTAGTTCTCCTGCCTTAGTGCCCTGCTGTGTTTGGAGGCTGTTTGCGGACAGCAGCACACACAGCGGGAAGGTGCGCGCTGGCCAGCTCCAAGTCTCGGCACATAGAAGCGCAAGCCAGGCACCTGCTCGCGGTTTGTCCCGGGCATGAGAAGCAGCATGCTGCGTGCCCAGAAGACATCCCGCACTGTCCTGCCTTCCTCGGGGCTGCTTCTGAGCACAGAGGCACGCCTACAAGCAAGCTGAGATGGGCTTTGCCTAAGAGTCAGGGAAGTGTCGAGCGGAACAAGGGATGTGCTGCACAGCTTCCCTCGCAGGCAGATTCCCTCCTGGGGCTCTTAGTTCTCTTGCCTTAGTGCCCTGCTTTGTTTGGAGGCTGTTTGCGGACAGCAGCACACACAGCGGGAAGGTGCGCGCTGGCCAGCTCCAAGTCTCGGCACATAGAAGCGCAAGCGAGGCACCTGCTCGCGGTTTGTCCCGGGCATGGGAAGCAGCATGCTGCGTGCCCAGAAGACATCCCGCACTGTCCTGCCTTCCTCGGGGCTGCTTCTGAGCACGGAGGCACGCCTACAAGCAAGCTGAGATGGGCTTTGCCTAAGAGTCAGGGAAGTGTCGAGCGGAACAAGGGATGTGCTGCACAGCTTCCCTCGCAGGCAGATTCCCTCCTGGGGCTCTTAGTTCTCTTGCCTTAGTGCCCTGCTTTGTTTGGAGGCTGTTTGCGGACAGCAGCACACACAGCGGGAAGGTGCGCGCTGGCCAGCTCCAAGTCTCGGCACATAGAAGCGCAAGCGAGGCACCTGCTCGCAGTTTGTCCCGGGCATGGGAAGCAGCATGCTGCATGCCCAGAGTACTTCTCGCACTGTCCTGCCTTCCTCGGGGCTGCTTCTGAGCACGGAGGCACGCCTACAAGCAAGCTGAGATGGGCTTTGCCTAAGAGTGAGGGAAGTGGCGAGCGGAACAAGGGATGTGCTGCACAGGTTCCCTCGCAGGCAAATTCCCTCCTGGGGCGCTTACTTCTCTTGCCTTAGTGCCCTGCTTTGTTTGGAGGCTCTTTGCGAACAGCAGCACAAACTGCGGGAAGGTGCGCGCTGGCCAGCTCCAAGTCTCGGAAGATTGAAGCGCAAGCCAGGCACCTGCTCGCAGTTTGTCCCGGGCATGGGAAGCAGCATGCTGCATGCCCTGATTACTTCTCGCACTGTCCTGCCTTCCTCGGGGCTGCTTCTGAGCACGGAGGCACACCTACAAGCAAGCTGAGATGCGCTTTGCCTAAGAGTGAGGGAAGTGGCGAGCAGAACAAGGGATGTGCTGCACAGCTTCCCTCGCAGGCAGATTCCCTCCGGGGGGGCTTAGTTCTCTTGCCTTAGTGCCCTGCTTTGTTTGGAGGCTGTTTGCGGACAGCAGCACACACAGCGGGAAGGTGCGCGCTGGCCAGCTCCAAGTCTCGGCACATAGAAGCGCAAGCCAGGCACCTGCTCGCGGTTTGTCCCGGGCATGGGAAGCAGCATGCTGCGTGCCCAGAAGACATCCCGCACTGTCCTGCCTTCCTCGGGGCTGCTTCTGAGCACAGAGGCACGCCTACAAGCAAGCTGAGATGGGCTTTGCCTAAGAGTGAGGGAAGTGTCGAGCGGAACAAGGGATGTGCTGCACAGCTTCCCTCGCAGGCAGATTCCCTCCTGGGGCTCTTAGTTCTCTTGCCTTAGTGCCCTGCTTTGTTTGGAGGCTGTTTGCGGACAGCAGCACACACAGCGGGAAGGTGCGCGCTGGCCAGCTCCAAGTCTCGGCACATAGAAGCGCAAGCCAGGCACCTGCTCGCGGTTTGTCCCGGGCATGGGAAGCAGCATGCTGCGTGCCCAGAAGACATCCCGCACTGTCCTGCCTTCCTCGGGGCTGCTTCTGAGCACGGAGGCACGCCTACAAGCAAGCTGAGATGGGCTTTGCCTAAGAGTCAGGGAAGTGTCGAGCGGAACAAGGGATGTGCTGCACAGCTTCCCTCGCAGGCAGATTCCCTCCTGGGGCTCTTAGTTCTCTTGCCTTAGTGCCCTGCTTTGTTTGGAGGCTGTTTGCGGACAGCAGCACACACAGCGGGAAGGTGCGCGCTGGCCAGCTCCAAGTCTCGGCACATAGAAGCGCAAGCCAGGCACCTGCTCGCAGTTTGTCCCGGGCATGGGAAGCAGCATGCTGCATGCCCTGATTACTTCTCGCACTGTCCTGCCTTCCTCGGGGCTGCTTCTGAGCACGGAGGCACACCTACAAGCAAGCTGAGATGCGCTTTGCCTAAGAGTGAGGGAAGTGGCGAGCAGAACAAGGGATGTGCTGCACAGCTTCCCTCGCAGGCAGATTCCCTCCGGGGGGGCTTAGTTCTCTTGCCTTAGTGCCCTGCTTTGTTTGGAGGCTGTTTGCGGACAGCAGCACACACAGCGGGAAGGTGCGCGCTGGCCAGCTCCAAGTCTCGGCACATAGAAGCGCAAGCCAGGCACCTGCTCGCGGTTTGTCCCGGGCATGGGAAGCAGCATGCTGCGTGCCCAGAAGACATCCCGCACTGTCCTGCCTTCCTCGGGGCTGCTTCTGAGCACAGAGGCACGCCTACAAGCAAGCTGAGATGGGCTTTGCCTAAGAGTCAGGGAAGTGTCGAGCGGAACAAGGGATGTGCTGCACAGCTTCCCTCGCAGGCAGATTCCCTCCTGGGGCTCTTAGTTCTCTTGCCTTAGTGCCCTGCTTTGTTTGGAGGCTGTTTGCGGACAGCAGCACACACAGCGGGAAGGTGCGCGCTGGCCAGCTCCAAGTCTCGGCACATAGAAGCGCAAGCCAGGCACCTGCTCGCAGTTTGTCCCGGGCATGGGAAGCAGCATGCTGCATGCCCTGATTACTTCTCGCACTGTCCTGCCTTCCTCGGGGCTGCTTCTGAGCACGGAGGCACACCTACAAGCAAGCTGAGATGCGCTTTGCCTAAGAGTCAGGGAAGTGGCGAGCAGAACAAGGGATGTGCTGCACAGCTTCCCTCGCAGGCAGATTCCTTCCGGGGGGGCTTAGTTCTCTTGCCTTAGTGCCCTGCTTTGTTTGGAGGCTGTTTGCGGACAGCAGCACACACAGCGGGAAGGTGCGCGCTGGCCAGCTCCAAGTCTCGGCACATAGAAGCGCAAGCCAGGCACCTGCTCGCGGTTTGTCCCGGGCATGGGAAGCAGCATGCTGCGTGCCCAGAAGACATCCCGCACTGTCCTGCCTTCCTCGGGGCTGCTTCTGAGCACGGAGGCACGCCTACAAGCAAGCTGAGATGGGCTTTGCCTAAGAGTCAGGGAAGTGTCGAGCGGAACAAGGGATGTGCTGCACAGCTTCCCTCGCAGGCAGATTCCCTCCTGGGGCTCTTAGTTCTCTTGCCTTAGTGCCCTGCTTTGTTTGGAGGCTGTTTGCGGACAGCAGCACACACAGCGGGAAGGTGCGCGCTGGCCAGCTCCAAGTCTCGGCAGATTGAAGCGAAAGCCAGGCACCTGCTCGCGGTTTGTCCCGGGCATGGGAAGCAGCATGCTGCATGCCCTGATTACTTCTCGCACTGTCCTGCCTTCCTCGGGGCTGCTTCTGAGCACGGAGGCACACCTACAAGCAAGCTGAGATGCGCTTTGCCTAAGAGTGAGGGAAGTGGCGAGCAGAACAAGGGATGTGCTGCACAGCTTCCCTCGCAGGCAGATTCCCTCCGGGGGGGCTTAGTTCTCTTGCCTTAGTGCCCTGCTTTGTTTGGAGGCTGTTTGCGGACAGCAGCACACACAGCGGGAAGGTGCGCGCTGGCCAGCTCCAAGTCTCGGCACATAGAAGCGCAAGCCAGGCACCTGCTCGCGGTTTGTCCCGGGCATGGGAAGCAGCATGCTGCGTGCCCAGAAGACATCCCGCACTGTCCTGCCTTCCTCGGGGCTGCTTCTGAGCACAGAGGCACGCCTACAAGCAAGCTGAGATGGGCTTTGCCTAAGAGTCAGGGAAGTGTCGAGCGGAACAAGGGATGTGCTGCACAGCTTCCCTCGCAGGCAGATTCCCTCCTGGGGCTCTTAGTTCTCTTGCCTTAGTGCCCTGCTTTGTTTGGAGGCTGTTTGCGGACAGCAGCACACACAGCGGGAAGGTGCGCGCTGGCCAGCTCCAAGTCTCGGCACATAGAAGCGCAAGCGAGGCACCTGCTCGCAGTTTGTCCCGGGCATGGGAAGCAGCATGCTGCATGCCCTGATTACTTCTCGCACTGTCCTGCCTTCCTCGGGGCTGCTTCTGAGCACGGAGGCACACCTACAAGCAAGCTGAGATGGGCTTTGCCTAAGAGTGAGGGAAGTGGCGAGCGGAACAAGGGATGTGCTACACAGCTTCCCTCGCAGGCAGATTCCCTCCTGGGGCTCTTAGTTCTCTTGCCTTAGTGCCCTGCTTTGTTTGGAGGCTGTTTGCGGACAGGAGCACACACAGCGGGAAGGTGCGCGCTGGCCAGCTCCAAGTCTCGGCACATAGAAGCGCAAGCCAGGCACCTGCTCGCGGTTTGTCCCGGGCATGGGAAGCAGCATGCTGCGTGCCCAGAAGACATCCCGCACTCTCCTGCCTTCCTCGGGGCTGCTTCTGAGCACGGAGGCACGCCTACAAGCAAGCTGAGATGGGCTTTGCCTAAGAGTTAGGGAAGTGGCGAGCGGAACAAGGGATGTGCTGCACAGCTTCCCTCGCAGGCAGATTCCCTCCGGGGGGGCTTAGTTCTCTTGCCTTAGTGCCCAGCTTTGTTTGGAGGCTGTTTGCGAACAGCAGCACACACAGCGGGAAGGTGCGCGCTGGCCAGCTCCAAGTCTCGGCAGATTGAAGCGAAAGCGAGGCACCTGCTCGCAGTTTGTCCCGGGCATGGGAAGCAGCATGCCGCGTGCCCAGAAGACATCCTGCACTGTCCTGCCTTCCTCGGGGCTGCTTCTGAGCACGGAGGCACACCTACAAGCAAGCTGAGATGGGCTTTGCCTAAGAGTCAGGGAAGTGTCGAGCGGAACAAGGGATGTGCTGCACAGCTTCCCTCGCAGGCAGATTCCCTCCTGGGGCTCTTAGTTCTCTTGCCTTAGTGCCCTGCTTTGTTTGGAGGCTGTTTGCGGACAGCAGCACACACAGCGGGAAGGTGCGCGCAGGTCAGCTTCAAGTCTCGGCACATAGAAGCGCAAGCGAGGCACCTGCTCGCAGTTTGTCCCGGGCATGGGAAGCAGCATGCTGCGTGCCCAGAAGACATCCCGCACTGTCCTGCCTTCCTCGGGGCTGCTTCTGAGCACGGAGGCACGCCTACAAGCAAGTTGAGATGGGCTTTGCCTAAGAGTTAGGGAAGTGGAGAGCGGAACAAGGGATGTGCTGCACAGCTTCCCTCGCAGGCAGATTCCCTCCTTGGGCGCTTACTTCTCTTGCCTTAGTGCCCTGCTTTGTTTGGAGGCTCTTTGCGAACAGCAGCACAAACTGCGGGAAGGTGCGCGCTGGCCAGCTCCAAGTCTCGGCAGATTGAAGCGCAAGCGAGGCACCTGCTCGCGGTTTGTCCCGGGCATGGGAAGCAGCATGCTGCGTGCCCAGAAGACATCCTGCACTGTCCTGCCTTCCTCGGGGCTGCTTCTGAGCACGGAGGCACACCTACAAGCAAGCTGAGATGCGCTTTGCCTAAGAGTGAGGGAAGTGGCGAGCGGAACAAGGGATGTGCTGCACAGCTTCCCTCGCAGGCAGATTCCCTCCTGGGGCGCTTACTTCTCCTGCCTTAGTGCCCTGCTTTGTTTGGAGGCTGTTTGCGGACAGCAGCACACACAGCGGGAAGGTGCGCGCTGGTCAGCTCCAAGTCTCGGCAGATTGAAGCGCAAGCCAGGCACCAGCTCAAGGTTTGTCCCAGGCATGGGAAGCAGCATGCTGCATGCCCCGATTACTTCTCGCACTGTCCTGCCTGCCACGGGGCTGCTTCTGAGCACGGAGGCACGCCTACAAGCAAGTTGAGATGGGCTTTGCCTAAGAGTGAGGGAAGTGGCGAGCGGAACAAGGGATGTGCTGCACAGCTTCCCTCGCAGGCAGATTCCCTCCTGGGGCTCTTAGTTCTCCTGCCTTAGTGCCCTGCTTTGTTTGGAGGCTGTTTGCGGACAGCAGCACACACAGCGGGAAGGTGCGCGCTGGCCAGCTCCAAGTCTCGGCACATAGAAGCGTAAGCCAGGCACCTGCTCGCGGTTTGTTCCGGGCATGGGAAGCAGCATGCTGCGTGCCCAGAAGACATCCCGCACTGTCCTGCCTTCCTCGGGGCTGCTTCTGAGCACAGAGGCACACCTACAAGCCAGCTGAGATGGGCTTTGCATAAGAGTCAGGGAAGTGGCGAGCGGAACAAGGGATGTGCTGCACAGCTTCCCTCGCAGGCAGATTCCCTCCTGGGGCTCTTAGTTCTCTTGCCTTAGTGCCCTGCTTCGTTTGGAGGCTGTTTGCGGACAGCAGCACACACAGCGGGAAGGTGCGCGCTGGCCAGCTCCAAGTCTCGGCACATAGAAGCGCAAGCGAGGCACCTGCTCGCAGTTTGTCCCGGGCATGGGAAGCAGCATGCTGCATGCCCAGAGTACTTCTCGCACTGTCCTGCCTTCCTCGGGGCTGCTTCTGAGCACGGAGGCACGCCTACAAGCCAGCTGAGATGGGCTTTGCCTAAGAGTGAGGGAAGTGGCGAGCGGAACAAGGGATGTGCTACACAGGTTCCCTCGCAGGCAGATTCCCTCCTTGGGCGCTTACTTCTCTTGCCTTAGTGCCCTGCTTTGTTTGGAGGCTCTTTGCGAACAGCAGCACAAACTGCGGGAAGGTGCGCGCTGGCCAGCTCCAAGTCTCGGCAGATTGAAGCGCAAGCGAGGCACCTGCTCGCAGTTTGTCCCGGGCATGGGAAGCAGCATGCTGCGTGCCCAGAAGACATCCTGCACTGTCCTGCCTTCCTCGGGGCTGCTTCTGAGCACGGAGGCACGCCTACAAGCAAGCTGAGATGGGCTTTGCCTAAGAGTCAGGGAAGTGGCGAGCGGAACAAGGGATGTGCTGCACAGGTTCCCTCGCAGGCAGATTCCCTCCTGGGGCGCTTACTTCTCTTGCCTTAGTGCCCTGCTTTGTTTGGAGGCTCTTTGCGAACAGCAGCACAAACTGCGGGAAGGTGCGCGCTGGCCAGCTCCAAGTCTCGGCAGATTTGAAGCGCAAGCCAGGCACCTGCTTGCAGTTTGTCCCGGGCATGGGAAGCAGCATGCTGCATGCCCTGATTACTTCTCGCACTGTCCTGCCTTCCTCGGGGCTGCTTCTGAGCACGGAGGCACACCTACAAGCAAGCTGAGATGCGCTTTGCCTAAGAGTGAGGGAAGTGGCGAGCAGAACAAGGGATGTGCTGCACAGCTTCCCTCGCAGGCAGATTCCCTCCGGGGGGGCTTAGTTCTCTTGCCTTAGTGCCCTGCTTTGTTTGGAGGCTGTTTGCGGACAGCAGCACACACAGCGGGAAGGTGCGCGCTGGCCAGCTCCAAGTCTCGGCACATAGAAGCGCAAGCCAGGCACCTGCTCGCGGTTTGTCCCGGGCATGGGAAGCAGCATGCTGCGTGCCCAGAAGACATCCCGCACTGTCCTGCCTTCCTCGGGGCTGCTTCTGAGCACAGAGGCACGCCTACAAGCAAGCTGAGATGGGCTTTGCCTAAGAGTCAGGGAAGTGTCGAGCGGAACAAGGGATGTGCTGCACAGCTTCCCTCGCAGGCAGATTCCCTCCTGGGGCTCTTAGTTCTCTTGCCTTAGTGCCCTGCTTTGTTTGGAGGCTGTTTGCGGACAGCAGCACACACAGCGGGAAGGTGCGCGCTGGCCAGCTCCAAGTCTCGGCAGATAGAAGCGCAAGCCAGGCACCTGCTCGCGGTTTGTCCCGGGCATGGGAAGCAGCATGCTGCGTGCCCAGAAGACATCCCGCACTGTCCTGCCTTCCTCGGGGCTGCTTCTGAGCACGGAGGCACGCCTACAAGCAAGCTGAGATGGGCTTTGCCTAAGAGTCAGGGAAGTGTCGAGCGGAACAAGGGATGTGCTGCACAGCTTCCCTCGCAGGCAGATTCCCTCCTGGGGCTCTTAGTTCTCTTGCCTTAGTGCCCTGCTTTGTTTGGAGGCTGTTTGCGGACAGCAGCACACACAGCGGGAAGGTGCGCGCTGGCCAGCTCCAAGTCTCGGCACATAGAAGCGCAAGCCAGGCACCTGCTCGCAGTTTGTCCCGGGCATGGGAAGCAGCATGCTGCATGCCCTGATTACTTCTCGCACTGTCCTGCCTTCCTCGGGGCTGCTTCTGAGCACGGAGGCACACCTACAAGCAAGCTGAGATGCGCTTTGCCTAAGAGTGAGGGAAGTGGCGAGCAGAACAAGGGATGTGCTGCACAGCTTCCCTCGCAGGCAGATTCCCTCCGGGCGGGCTTAGTTCTCTTGCCTTAGTGCCCTGCTTTGTTTGGAGGCTGTTTGCGGACAGCAGCACACACAGCGGGAAGGTGCGCGCTGGTCAGCTCCAAGTCTCGGCACATAGAAGCGCAAGCCAGGCACCTGCTCGCGGTTTGTCCCGGGCATGGGAAGCAGCATGCTGCGTGCCCAGAAGACATCCCGCACTGTCCTGCCTTCCTCGGGGCTGCTTCTGAGCACAGAGGCACGCCTACAAGCAAGCTGAGATGGGCTTTGCCTAAGAGTCAGGGAAGTGTCGAGCGGAACAAGGGATGTGCTGCACAGCTTCCCTCGCAGGCAGATTCCCTCCTGGGGCTCTTAGTTCTCTTGCCTTAGTGCCCTGCTTTGTTTGGAGGCTGTTTGCGGACAGCAGCACACACAGCGGGAAGGTGCGCGCTGGCCAGCTCCAAGTCTCGGCACATAGAAGCGCAAGCCAGGCACCTGCTCGCAGTTTGTCCCGGGCATGGGAAGCAGCATGCTGCATGCCCTGATTACTTCTCGCACTGTCCTGCCTTCCTCGGGGCTGCTTCTGAGCACGGAGGCACACCTACAAGCAAGCTGAGATGCGCTTTGCCTAAGAGTGAGGGAAGTGGCGAGCAGAACAAGGGATGTGCTGCACAGCTTCCCTCGCAGGCAGATTCCTTCCGGGGGGGCTTAGTTCTCTTGCCTTAGTGCCCTGCTTTGTTTGGAGGCTGTTTGCGGACAGCAGCACACACAGCGGGAAGGTGCGCGCTGGCCAGCTCCAAGTCTCGGCACATAGAAGCGCAAGCCAGGCACCTGCTCGCGGTTTGTCCCGGGCATGGGAAGCAGCATGCTGCGTGCCCAGAAGACATCCCGCACTGTCCTGCCTTCCTCGGGGCTGCTTCTGAGCAGGGAGGCACGCCTACAAGCAAGCTGAGATGGGCTTTGCCTAAGAGTCAGGGAAGTGTCGAGCGGAACAAGGGATGTGCTGCACAGCTTCCCTCGCAGGCAGATTCCCTCCTGGGGCTCTTAGTTCTCTTGCCTTAGTGCCCTGCTTTGTTTGGAGGCTGTTTGCGGACAGCAGCACACACAGCGGGAAGGTGCGCGCTGGCCAGCTCCAAGTCTCGGCACATAGAAGCGCAAGCCAGGCACCTGCTCGCGGTTTGTCCCGGGCATGGGAAGCAGCATGCTGCGTGCCCAGAAGACATCCCGCACTGTCCTGCCTTCCTCGGGGCTGCTTCTGAGCACGGAGGCACGCCTACAAGCAAGCTGAGATGGGTTTTGCCTAAGAGTCAGGGAAGTGTCGAGCGGAACAAGGGATGTGCTGCACAGCTTCCCTCGCAGGCAGATTCCCTCCTGGGGCTCTTAGTTCTCTTGCCTTAGTGCCCTGCTTTGTTTGGAGGCTGTTTGCGGACAGCAGCACACACAGCGGGAAGGTGCGCGCTGGCCAGCTCCAAGTCTCGGCACATAGAAGCGCAAGCCAGGCACCTGCTCGCAGTTTGTCCCGGGCATGGGAAGCAGCATGCTGCATGCCCTGATTACTTCTCGCACTGTCCTGCCTTCCTCGGGGCTGCTTCTGAGCACGGAGGCACACCTACAAGCAAGCTGAGATGGGCTTTGCCTAAGAGTGAGGGAAGTGGCGAGCAGAACAAGGGATGTGCTGCACAGCTTCCCTCGCAGGCAGATTCCCTCCGGGGGGGCTTAGTTCTCTTGCCTTAGTGCCCTGCTTTGTTTGGAGGCTGTTTGCGGACAGCAGCACACACAGCGGGAAGGTGCGCGCTGGCCAGCTCCAAGTCTCGGCACATAGAAGCGCAAGCCAGGCACCTGCTCGCGGTTTGTCCCGGGCATGGGAAGCAGCATGCTGCGTGCCCAGAAGACATCCCGCACTGTCCTGCCTTCCTCGGGGCTGCTTCTGAGCACAGAGGCACGCCTACAAGCAAGCTGAGATGGGCTTTGCCTAAGAGTCAGGGAAGTGTCGAGCGGAACAAGGGATGTGCTGCACAGCTTCCCTCGCAGGCAGATTCCCTCCTGGGGCTCTTAGTTCTCTTGCCTTAGTGCCCTGCTTTGTTTGGAGGCTGTTTGCGGACAGCAGCACACACAGCGGGAAGGTGCGCGCTGGCCAGCTCCAAGTCTCGGCACATAGAAGCGCAAGCGAGGCACCTGCTCGCAGTTTGTCCCGGGCATGGGAAGCAGCATGCTGCATGCCCTGATTACTTCTCGCACTGTCCTGCCTTCCTCGGGGCTGCTTCTGAGCACGGAGGCACACCTACAAGCAAGCTGAGATGGGCTTTGCCTAAGAGTGAGGGAAGTGGCGAGCGGAACAAGGGATGTGCTACACAGCTTCCCTCGCAGGCAGATTCCCTCCTGGGGCTCTTAGTTCTCTTGCCTTAGTGCCCTGCTTTGTTTGGAGGCTGTTTGCGGACAGCAGCACACACAGCGGGAAGGTGCGCGCTGGTCAGCTCCAAGTCTCGGCAGATTGAAGCGCAAGCCAGGCACCAGCTCAAGGTTTGTCCCAGGCATGGGAAGCAGCATGCTGCGTGCCCAGAAGACATCCCGCACTGTCCTGCCTTCCTCGGGGCTGCTTCTGAGCACAGAGGCACGCCTACAAGCAAGCTGAGATGGGCTTTGCCTAAGAGTCAGGGAAGTGTCGAGCGGAACAAGGGATGTGCTGCACAGCTTCCCTCGCAGGCAGATTCCCTCCTGGGGCTCTTAGTTCTCTTGCCTTAGTGCCCTGCTTTGTTTGGAGGCTGTTTGCGGACAGCAGCACACACAGCGGGAAGGTGCGCGCTGGCCAGCTCCAAGTCTCGGCAGATAGAAGCGCAAGCCAGGCACCTGCTCGCAGTTTGTCCCGGGCATGGGAAGCAGCATGCTGCATGCCCAGAGTACTTCTCGCACTGTCCTGCCTTCCTCGGGGCTGCTTCTGAGCACGGAGGCACGCCTACAAGCCAGCTGAGATGGGCTTTGCCTAAGAGTGAGGGAAGTGGCGAGCGGAACAAGGGATGTGCTACACAGGTTCCCTCGCAGGCAGATTCCCTCCTTGGGCGCTTACTTCTCTTGCCTTAGTGCCCTGCTTTGTTTGGAGGCTCTTTGCGAACAGCAGCACAAACTGCGGGAAGGTGCGCGCTGGCCAGCTCCAAGTCTCGGCAGATTGAAGCGCAAGCGAGGCACCTGCTCGCAGTTTGTCCCGGGCATGGGAAGCAGCATGCTGCGTGCCCAGAAGACATCCCGCACTGTCCTGCCTTCCTCGGGGCTGCTTCTGAGCACGGAGGCACACCTACAAGCAAGCTGAGATGGGCTTTGCCTAAGAGTGAGGGAAGTGGCGAGCGGAACAAGGGATGTGCTGCACAGCTTCCCTCGCAGGCAGATTCCCTCCTGGGGCGCTTACTTCTCCTGCCTTAGTGCCCTGCTTTGTTTGGAGGCTGTTTGCGGACAGCAGCACACACAGCGGGAAGGTGCGCGCTGGTCAGCTCCAAGTCTCGGCAGATTGAAGCGCAAGCCAGGCACCAGCTCAAGGTTTGTCCCAGGCATGGGAAGCAGCATGCTGCATGCCCCGATTACTTCTCGCACTGTCCTGCCTGCCACGGGGCTGCTTCTGAGCACGGAGGCACGCCTACAAGCAAGTTGAGATGGGCTTTGCCTAAGAGTGAGGGAAGTGGCGAGCGGAACAAGGGATGTGCTGCACAGCTTCCCTCGCAGGCAGATTCCCTCCTGGGGCTCTTAGTTCTCCTGCCTTAGTGCCCTGCTTTGTTTGGAGGCTGTTTGCGGACAGCAGCACACACAGCGGGAAGGTGCGCGCTGGCCAGCTCCAAGTCTCGGCACATAGAAGCGTAAGCCAGGCACCTGCTCGCGGTTTGTTCCGGGCATGGGAAGCAGCATGCTGCGTGCCCAGAAGACATCCCGCACTGTCCTGCCTTCCTCGGGGCTGCTTCTGAGCACAGAGGCACACCTACAAGCCAGCTGAGATGGGCTTTGCATAAGAGTCAGGGAAGTGGCGAGCGGAACAAGGGATGTGCTGCACAGCTTCCCTCGCAGGCAGATTCCCTCCTGGGGCTCTTAGTTCTCTTGCCTTAGTGCCCTGCTTCGTTTGGAGGCTGTTTGCGGACAGCAGCACACACAGCGGGAAGGTGCGCGCTGGCCAGCTCCAAGTCTCGGCACATAGAAGCGCAAGCGAGGCACCTGCTCGCAGTTTGTCCCGGGCATGGGAAGCAGCATGCTGCATGCCCAGAGTACTTCTCGCACTGTCCTGCCTTCCTCGGGGCTGCTTCTGAGCACGGAGGCACGCCTACAAGCCAGCTGAGATGGGCTTTGCCTAAGAGTGAGGGAAGTGGCGAGCGGAACAAGGGATGTGCTACACAGGTTCCCTCGCAGGCAGATTCCCTCCTTGGGCGCTTACTTCTCTTGCCTTAGTGCCCTGCTTTGTTTGGAGGCTCTTTGCGAACAGCAGCACAAACTGCGGGAAGGTGCGCGCTGGCCAGCTCCAAGTCTCGGCAGATTGAAGCGCAAGCGAGGCACCTGCTCGCAGTTTGTCCCGGGCATGGGAAGCAGCATGCTGCATGCCCTGATTACTTCTCGCACTGTCCTGCCTTCCTCGGGGCTGCTTCTGAGCACGGAGGCACACCTACAAGCAAGCTGAGATGCGCTTTGCCTAAGAGTGAGGGAAGTGGCGAGCAGAACAAGGGATGTGCTGCACAGCTTCCCTCGCAGGCAGATTCCCTCCGGGGGGGCTTAGTTCTCTTGCCTTAGTGCCCTGCTTTGTTTGGAGGCTGTTTGCGGACAGCAGCACACACAGCGGGAAGGTGCGCGCTGGCCAGCTCCAAGTCTCGGCACATAGAAGCGCAAGCCAGGCACCTGCTCGCGGTTTGTCCCGGGCATGGGAAGCAGCATGCTGCGTGCCCAGAAGACATCCCGCACTGTCCTGCCTTCCTCGGGGCTGCTTCTGAGCACAGAGGCACGCCTACAAGCAAGCTGAGATGGGCTTTGCCTAAGAGTCAGGGAAGTGTCGAGCGGAACAAGGGATGTGCTGCACAGCTTCCCTCGCAGGCAGATTCCCTCCTGGGGCTCTTAGTTCTCTTGCCTTAGTGCCCTGCTTTGTTTGGAGGCTGTTTGCGGACAGCAGCACACACAGCGGGAAGGTGCGCGCTGGCCAGCTCCAAGTCTCGGCAGATAGAAGCGCAAGCCAGGCACCTGCTCGCGGTTTGTCCCGGGCATGGGAAGCAGCATGCTGCGTGCCCAGAAGACATCCCGCACTGTCCTGCCTTCCTCGGGGCTGCTTCTGAGCACGGAGGCACGCCTACAAGCAAGCTGAGATGGGCTTTGCCTAAGAGTCAGGGAAGTGTCGAGCGGAACAAGGGATGTGCTGCACAGCTTCCCTCGCAGGCAGATTCCCTCCTGGGGCTCTTAGTTCTCTTGCCTTAGTGCCCTGCTTTGTTTGGAGGCTGTTTGCGGACAGCAGCACACACAGCGGGAAGGTGCGCGCTGGCCAGCTCCAAGTCTCGGCACATAGAAGCGCAAGCCAGGCACCTGCTCGCAGTTTGTCCCGGGCATGGGAAGCAGCATGCTGCATGCCCTGATTACTTCTCGCACTGTCCTGCCTTCCTCGGGGCTGCTTCTGAGCACGGAGGCACACCTACAAGCAAGCTGAGATGCGCTTTGCCTAAGAGTGAGGGAAGTGGCGAGCAGAACAAGGGATGTGCTGCACAGCTTCCCTCGCAGGCAGATTCCCTCCGGGGGGGCTTAGTTCTCTTGCCTTAGTGCCCTGCTTTGTTTGGAGGCTGTTTGCGGACAGCAGCACACACAGCGGGAAGGTGCGCGCTGGTCAGCTCCAAGTCTCGGCACATAGAAGCGCAAGCCAGGCACCTGCTCGCGGTTTGTCCCGGGCATGGGAAGCAGCATGCTGCGTGCCCAGAAGACATCCCGCACTGTCCTGCCTTCCTCGGGGCTGCTTCTGAGCACAGAGGCACGCCTACAAGCAAGCTGAGATGGGCTTTGCCTAAGAGTCAGGGAAGTGTCGAGCGGAACAAGGGATGTGCTGCACAGCTTCCCTCGCAGGCAGATTCCCTCCTGGGGCTCTTAGTTCTCTTGCCTTAGTGCCCTGCTTTGTTTGGAGGCTGTTTGCGGACAGCAGCACACACAGCGGGAAGGTGCGCGCTGGCCAGCTCCAAGTCTCGGCACATAGAAGCGCAAGCCAGGCACCTGCTCGCAGTTTGTCCCGGGCATGGGAAGCAGCATGCTGCATGCCCTGATTACTTCTCGCACTGTCCTGCCTTCCTCGGGGCTGCTTCTGAGCACGGAGGCACACCTACAAGCAAGCTGAGATGCGCTTTGCCTAAGAGTGAGGGAAGTGGCGAGCAGAACAAGGGATGTGCTGCACAGCTTCCCTCGCAGGCAGATTCCTTCCGGGGGGGCTTAGTTCTCTTGCCTTAGTGCCCTGCTTTGTTTGGAGGCTGTTTGCGGACAGCAGCACACACAGCGGGAAGGTGCGCGCTGGCCAGCTCCAAGTCTCGGCACATAGAAGCGCAAGCCAGGCACCTGCTCGCGGTTTGTCCCGGGCATGGGAAGCAGCATGCTGCGTGCCCAGAAGACATCCCGCACTGTCCTGCCTTCCTCGGGGCTGCTTCTGAGCAGGGAGGCACGCCTACAAGCAAGCTGAGATGGGCTTTGCCTAAGAGTCAGGGAAGTGTCGAGCGGAACAAGGGATGTGCTGCACAGCTTCCCTCGCAGGCAGATTCCCTCCTGGGGCTCTTAGTTCTCTTGCCTTAGTGCCCTGCTTTGTTTGGAGGCTGTTTGCGGACAGCAGCACACACAGCGGGAAGGTGCGCGCTGGCCAGCTCCAAGTCTCGGCACATAGAAGCGCAAGCCAGGCACCTGCTCGCGGTTTGTCCCGGGCATGGGAAGCAGCATGCTGCGTGCCCAGAAGACATCCCGCACTGTCCTGCCTTCCTCGGGGCTGCTTCTGAGCACGGAGGCACGCCTACAAGCAAGCTGAGATGGGTTTTGCCTAAGAGTCAGGGAAGTGTCGAGCGGAACAAGGGATGTGCTGCACAGCTTCCCTCGCAGGCAGATTCCCTCCTGGGGCTCTTAGTTCTCTTGCCTTAGTGCCCTGCTTTGTTTGGAGGCTGTTTGCGGACAGCAGCACACACAGCGGGAAGGTGCGCGCTGGCCAGCTCCAAGTCTCGGCACATAGAAGCGCAAGCCAGGCACCTGCTCGCAGTTTGTCCCGGGCATGGGAAGCAGCATGCTGCATGCCCTGATTACTTCTCGCACTGTCCTGCCTTCCTCGGGGCTGCTTCTGAGCACGGAGGCACACCTACAAGCAAGCTGAGATGCGCTTTGCCTAAGAGTGAGGGAAGTGGCGAGCAGAACAAGGGATGTGCTGCACAGCTTCCCTCGCAGGCAGATTCCCTCCGGGGGGGCTTAGTTCTCTTGCCTTAGTGCCCTGCTTTGTTTGGAGGCTGTTTGCGGACAGCAGCACACACAGCGGGAAGGTGCGCGCTGGCCAGCTCCAAGTCTCGGCACATAGAAGCGCAAGCCAGGCACCTGCTCGCGGTTTGTCCCGGGCATGGGAAGCAGCATGCTGCGTGCCCAGAAGACATCCCGCACTGTCCTGCCTTCCTCGGGGCTGCTTCTGAGCACAGAGGCACGCCTACAAGCAAGCTGAGATGGGCTTTGCCTAAGAGTCAGGGAAGTGTCGAGCGGAACAAGGGATGTGCTGCACAGCTTCCCTCGCAGGCAGATTCCCTCCTTGGGCTCTTAGTTCTCTTGCCTTAGTGCCCTGCTTTGTTTGGAGGCTGTTTGCGGACAGCAGCACACACAGCGGGAAGGTGCGCGCTGGCCAGCTCCAAGTCTCGGCACATAGAAGCGCAAGCGAGGCACCTGCTCGCAGTTTGTCCCGGGCATGGGAAGCAGCATGCTGCATGCCCTGATTACTTCTCGCACTGTCCTGCCTTCCTCGGGGCTGCTTCTGAGCACGGAGGCACACCTACAAGCAAGCTGAGATGGGCTTTGCCTAAGAGTGAGGGAAGTGGCGAGCGGAACAAGGGATGTGCTACACAGCTTCCCTCGCAGGCAGATTCCCTCCTGGGGCTCTTAGTTCTCTTGCCTTAGTGCCCTGCTTTGTTTGGAGGCTGTTTGCGGACAGCAGCACACACAGCGGGAAGGTGCGCGCTGGTCAGCTCCAAGTCTCGGCAGATTGAAGCGCAAGCCAGGCACCAGCTCAAGGTTTGTCCCAGGCATGGGAAGCAGCATGCTGCGTGCCCAGAAGACATCCCGCACTGTCCTGCCTTCCTCGGGGCTGCTTCTGAGCACAGAGGCACGCCTACAAGCAAGCTGAGATGGGCTTTGCCTAAGAGTCAGGGAAGTGTCGAGCGGAACAAGGGATGTGCTGCACAGCTTCCCTCGCAGGCAGATTCCCTCCTGGGGCTCTTAGTTCTCTTGCCTTAGTGCCCTGCTTTGTTTGGAGGCTGTTTGCGGACAGCAGCACACACAGCGGGAAGGTGCGCGCTGGCCAGCTCCAAGTCTCGGCACATAGAAGCGCAAGCGAGGCACCTGCTCGCAGTTTGTCCCGGGCATGGGAAGCAGCATGCTGCATGCCCAGAGTACTTCTCGCACTGTCCTGCCTTCCTCGGGGCTGCTTCTGAGCACGGAGGCACGCCTACAAGCCAGCTGAGATGGGCTTTGCCTAAGAGTGAGGGAAGTGGCGAGCGGAACAAGGGATGTGCTACACAGGTTCCCTCGCAGGCAGATTCCCTCCTTGGGCGCTTACTTCTCTTGCCTTAGTGCCCTGCTTTGTTTGGAGGCTCTTTGCGAACAGCAGCACAAACTGCGGGAAGGTGCGCGCTGGCCAGCTCCAAGTCTCGGCAGATTGAAGCGCAAGCGAGGCACCTGCTCGCAGTTTGTCCCGGGCATGGGAAGCAGCATGCTGCGTGCCCAGAAGACATCCCGCACTGTCCTGCCTTCCTCGGGGCTGCTTCTGAGCACGGAGGCACACCTACAAGCAAGCTGAGATGGGCTTTGCCTAAGAGTCAGGGAAGTGGCGAGCGGAACAAGGGATGTGCTGCACAGGTTCCCTCGCAGGCAGATTCCCTCCTGGGGCGCTTACTTCTCTTGCCTTAGTGCCCTGCTTTGTTTGGAGGCTCTTTGCGAACAGCAGCACAAACTGCGGGAAGGTGCGCGCTGGCCAGCTCCAAGTCTCGGCAGATTGAAGCGAAAGCCAGGCACCTGCTCGCGGTTTGTCCCGGGCATGGGAAGCAGCATGCTGCATGCCCTGATTACTTCTCGCACTGTCCTGCCTTCCTCGGGGCTGCTTCTGAGCACGGAGGCACACCTACAAGCAAGCTGAGATGCGCTTTGCCTAAGAGTGAGGGAAGTGGCGAGCAGAACAAGGGATGTGCTGCACAGCTTCCCTCGCAGGCAGATTCCCTCCGGGGGGGCTTAGTTCTCTTGCCTTAGTGCCCTGCTTTGTTTGGAGGCTGTTTGCGGACAGCAGCACACACAGCGGGAAGGTGCGCGCTGGCCAGCTCCAAGTCTCGGCACATAGAAGCGCAAGCCAGGCACCTGCTCGCGGTTTGTCCCGGGCATGGGAAGCAGCATGCTGCGTGCCCAGAAGACATCCCGCACTGTCCTGCCTTCCTCGGGGCTGCTTCTGAGCACAGAGGCACGCCTACAAGCAAGCTGAGATGGGCTTTGCCTAAGAGTCAGGGAAGTGTCGAGCGGAACAAGGGATGTGCTGCACAGCTTCCCTCGCAGGCAGATTCCCTCCTGGGGCTCTTAGTTCTCTTGCCTTAGTGCCCTGCTTTGTTTGGAGGCTGTTTGCGGACAGCAGCACACACAGCGGGAAGGTGCGCGCTGGCCAGCTCCAAGTCTCGGCACATAGAAGCGCAAGCCAGGCACCTGCTCGCAGTTTGTCCCGGGCATGGGAAGCAGCATGCTGCATGCCCTGATTACTTCTCGCACTGTCCTGCCTTCCTCGGGGCTGCTTCTGAGCACGGAGGCACACCTACAAGCAAGCTGAGATGGGCTTTGCCTAAGAGTGAGGGAAGTGGCGAGCGGAACAAGGGATGTGCTACACAGCTTCCCTCGCAGGCAGATTCCCTCCGGGGGCTCTTAGTTCTCTTGCCTTAGTGCCCTGCTTTGTTTGGAGGCTATTTGCGGACAGGAGCACACACAGCGGGAAGGTGCGCGCTGGCCAGCTCCAAGTCTCGGCACATAGAAGCGCAAGCCAGGCACCTGCTCGCGGTTTGTCCCGGGCATGGGAAGCAGCATGCTGCGTGCCCAGAAGACATCCCGCACTCTCCTGCCTTCCTCGGGGCTGCTTCTGAGCACGGAGGCACGCCTACAAGCAAGCTGAGATGGGCTTTGCCTAAGAGTTAGGGAAGTGGCGAGCGGAACAAGGGATGTGCTGCACAGCTTCCCTCGCAGGCAGATTCCCTCCGGGGGGGCTTAGTTCTCTTGCCTTAGTGCCCAGCTTTGTTTGGAGGCTGTTTGCGAACAGCAGCACACACAGCGGGAAGGTGCGCGCTGGCCAGCTCCAAGTCTCGGCAGATTGAAGCGAAAGCGAGGCACCTGCTCGCAGTTTGTCCCGGGCATGGGAAGCAGCATGCCGTGTGCCCAGAAGACATCCTGCACTGTCCTGCCTTCCTCGGGGCTGCTTCTGAGCACGGAGGCACACCTACAAGCAAGCTGAGATGGGCTTTGCCTAAGAGTCAGGGAAGTGTCGAGCGGAACAAGGGATGTGCTGCACAGCTTCCCTCGCAGGCAGATTCCCTCCTGGGGCTCTTAGTTCTCTTGCCTTAGTGCCCTGCTTTGTTTGGAGGCTGTTTGCGGACAGCAGCACACACAGCGGGAAGGTGCGCGCTGGCCAGCTTCAAGTCTCGGCACATAGAAGCGCAAGCGAGGCACCTGCTCGCAGTTTGTCCCGGGCATGGGAAGCAGCATGCTGCGTGCCCAGAAGACATCCCGCACTGTCCTGCCTTCCTCGGGGCTGCTTCTGAGCACGGAGGCACGCCTACAAGCAAGTTGAGATGGGCTTTGCCTAAGAGTTAGGGAAGTGGAGAGCGGAACAAGGGATGTGCTGCACAGCTTCCCTCGCAGGCAGATTCCCTCCTTGGGCGCTTACTTCTCTTGCCTTAGTGCCCTGCTTTGTTTGGAGGCTCTTTGCGAACAGCAGCACAAACTGCGGGAAGGTGCGCGCTGGCCAGCTCCAAGTCTCGGCAGATTGAAGCGCAAGCGAGGCACCTGCTCGCGGTTTGTCCCGGGCATGGGAAGCAGCATGCTGCGTGCCCAGAAGACATCCTGCACTGTCCTGCCTTCCTCGGGGCTGCTTCTGAGCACGGAGGCACACCTACAAGCAAGCTGAGATGCGCTTTGCCTAAGAGTGAGGGAAGTGGCGAGCGGAACAAGGGATGTGCTGCACAGCTTCCCTCGCAGGCAGATTCCCTCCTGGGGCGCTTACTTCTCCTGCCTTAGTGCCCTGCTTTGTTTGGAGGCTGTTTGCGGACAGCAGCACACACAGCGGGAAGGTGCGCGCTGGTCAGCTCCAAGTCTCGGCAGATTGAAGCGCAAGCCAGGCACCAGCTCAAGGTTTGTCCCAGGCATGGGAAGCAGCATGCTGCATGCCCCGATTACTTCTCGCACTGTCCTGCCTGCCACGGGGCTGCTTCTGAGCACGGAGGCACGCCTACAAGCAAGTTGAGATGGGCTTTGCCTAAGAGTGAGGGAAGTGGCGAGCGGAACAAGGGATGTGCTGCACAGCTTCCCTCGCAGGCAGATTCCCTCCTGGGGCTCTTAGTTCTCCTGCCTTAGTGCCCTGCTTTGTTTGGAGGCTGTTTGCGGACAGCAGCACACACAGCGGGAAGGTGCGCGCTGGCCAGCTCCAAGTCTCGGCACATAGAAGCGTAAGCCAGGCACCTGCTCGCGGTTTGTTCCGGGCATGGGAAGCAGCATGCTGCGTGCCCAGAAGTCATCCCGCACTGTCCTGCCTTCCTCGGGGCTGCTTCTGAGCACAGAGGCACACCTACAAGCCAGCTGAGATGGGCTTTGCATAAGAGTCAGGGAAGTGGCGAGCGGAACAAGGGATGTGCTGCACAGCTTCCCTCGCAGGCAGATTCCCTCCTGGGGCTCTTAGTTCTCTTGCCTTAGTGCCCTGCTTCGTTTGGAGGCTGTTTGCGGACAGCAGCACACACAGCGGGAAGGTGCGCGCTGGCCAGCTCCAAGTCTCGGCACATAGAAGCGCAAGCGAGGCACCTGCTCGCAGTTTGTCCCGGGCATGGGAAGCAGCATGCTGCATGCCCAGAGTACTTCTCGCACTGTCCTGCCTTCCTCGGGGCTGCTTCTGAGCACGGAGGCACACCTACAAGCAAGCTGAGATGGGCTTTGCCTAAGAGTGAGGGAAGTGGCGAGCGGAACAAGGGATGTGCTACACAGCTTCCCTCGCAGGCAGATTCCCTCCTGGGGCTCTTAGTTCTCTTGCCTTAGTGCCCTGCTTTGTTTGGAGGCTGTTTGCGGACAGCAGCACACACAGCGGGAAGGTGCGCGCTGGTCAGCTCCAAGTCTCGGCAGATTGAAGCGCAAGCCAGGCACCAGCTCAAGGTTTGTCCCAGGCATGGGAAGCAGCATGCTGCGTGCCCAGAAGACATCCCGCACTGTCCTGCCTTCCTCGGGGCTGCTTCTGAGCACAGAGGCACGCCTACAAGCAAGCTGAGATGGGCTTTGCCTAAGAGTCAGGGAAGTGTCGAGCGGAACAAGGGATGTGCTGCACAGGTTCCCTCGCAGGCAGATTCCCTCCTGGGGCTCTTAGTTCTCTTGCCTTAGTGCCCTGCTTTGTTTGGAGGCTGTTTGCGGACAGCAGCACACACAGCGGGAAGGTGCGCGCTGGCCAGCTCCAAGTCTCGGCACATAGAAGCGCAAGCGAGGCACCTGCTCGCAGTTTGTCCCGGGCATGGGAAGCAGCATGCTGCATGCCCAGAGTACTTCTCGCACTGTCCTGCCTTCCTCGGGGCTGCTTCTGAGCACGGAGGCACGCCTACAAGCCAGCTGAGATGGGCTTTGCCTAAGAGTGAGGGAAGTGGCGAGCGGAACAAGGGATGTGCTACACAGGTTCCCTCGGAGGCAGATTCCCTCCTTGGGCGCTTACTTCTCTTGCCTTAGTGCCCTGCTTTGTTTGGAGGCTCTTTGCGAACAGCAGCACAAACTGCGGGAAGGTGCGCGCTGGCCAGCTCCAAGTCTCGGCAGATTGAAGCGCAAGCGAGGCACCTGCTCGCAGTTTGTCCCGGGCATGGGAAGCAGCATGCTGCGTGCCCAGAAGACATCCTGCACTGTCCTGCCTTCCTCGGGGCTGCTTCTGAGCACGGAGGCACACCTACAAGCAAGCTGAGATGGGCTTTGCCTAAGAGTCAGGGAAGTGGCGAGCGGAACAAGGGATGTGCTGCACAGGTTCCCTCGCAGGCAGATTCCCTCCTGGGGCGCTTACTTCTCTTGCCTTAGTGCCCTGCTTTGTTTGGAGGCTCTTTGCGAACAGCAGCACAAACTGCGGGAAGGTGCGCGCTGGCCAGCTCCAAGTCTCGGCAGATTGAAGCGAAAGCCAGGCACCTGCTCGCGGTTTGTCCCGGGCATGGGAAGCAGCATGCTGCATGCCCTGATTACTTCTCGCACTGTCCTGCCTTCCTCGGGGCTGCTTCTGAGCACGGAGGCACACCTACAAGCAAGCTGAGATGCGCTTTGCCTAAGAGTGAGGGAAGTGGCGAGCAGAACAAGGGATGTGCTGCACAGCTTCCCTCGCAGGCAGATTCCCTCCGGGGGGGCTTAGTTCTCTTGCCTTAGTGCCCTGCTTTGTTTGGAGGCTGTTTGCGGACAGCAGCACACACAGCGGGAAGGTGCGCGCTGGTCAGCTCCAAGTCTCGGCAGATTGAAGCGCAAGCCAGGCACCAGCTCAAGGTTTGTCCCAGGCATGGGAAGCAGCATGCTGCATGTCCCGATTACTTCTCGCACTGTCCTGCCTGCCACGGGGCTGCTTCTGAGCACGGAGGCACGCCTACAAGCAAGTTGAGATGGGCTTTGCCTAAGAGTGAGGGAAGTGGCGAGCGGAACAAGGGATGTGCTGCACAGCTTCCCTCGCAGGCAGATTCCCTCCTGGGGCTCTTAGTTCTCCTGCCTTAGTGCCCTGCTTTGTTTGGAGGCTGTTTGCGGACAGCAGCACACACAGCGGGAAGGTGCGCGCTGGCCAGCTCCAAGTCTCGGCACATAGAAGCGTAAGCCAGGCACCTGCTCGCGGTTTGTTCCGGGCATGGGAAGCAGCATGCTGCGTGCCCAGAAGTCATCCCGCACTGTCCTGCCTTCCTCGGGGCTGCTTCTGAGCACAGAGGCACACCTACAAGCCAGCTGAGATGGGCTTTGCATAAGAGTCAGGGAAGTGGCGAGCGGAACAAGGGATGTGCTGCACAGCTTCCCTCGCAGGCAGATTCCCTCCTGGGGCTCTTAGTTCTCTTGCCTTAGTGCCCTGCTTTGTTTGGAGGCTGTTTGCGGACAGCAGCACACACAGCGGGAAGGTGCGCGCTGGCCAGCTCCAAGTCTCGGCACATAGAAGCGCAAGCGAGGCACCTGCTCGCAGTTTGTCCCGGGCATGGGAAGCAGCATGCTGCATGCCCAGAGTACTTCTCGCACTGTCCTGCCGTCCTCGGGGCTGCTTCTGAGCACGGAGGCACGCCTACAAGCAAGCTGAGATGGGTTTTGCCTAAGAGTCAGGGAAGTGTCGAGCGGAACAAGGGATGTGCTGCACAGCTTCCCTCGCAGGCAGATTCCCTCCTGGGGCTCTTAGTTCTCTTGCCTTAGTGCCCTGCTTTGTTTGGAGGCTGTTTGCGGACAGCAGCACACACAGCGGGAAGGTGCGCGCTGGCCAGCTCCAAGTCTCGGCACATAGAAGCGCAAGCCAGGCACCTGCTCGCAGTTTGTCCCGGGCATGGGAAGCAGCATGCTGCATGCCCTGATTACTTCTCGCACTGTCCTGCCTTCCTCGGGGCTGCTTCTGAGCACGGAGGCACACCTACAAGCAAGCTGAGATGCGCTTTGCCTAAGAGTGAGGGAAGTGGCGAGCAGAACAAGGGATGTGCTGCACAGCTTCCCTCGCAGGCAGATTCCCTCCGGGGGGGCTTAGTTCTCTTGCCTTAGTGCCCTGCTTTGTTTGGAGGCTGTTTGCGGACAGCAGCACACACAGCGGGAAGGTGCGCGCTGGCCAGCTCCAAGTCTCGGCACATAGAAGCGCAAGCCAGGCACCTGCTCGCGGTTTGTCCCGGGCATGGGAAGCAGCATGCTGCGTGCCCAGAAGACATCCCGCACTGTCCTGCCTTCCTCGGGGCTGCTTCTGAGCACAGAGGCACGCCTACAAGCAAGCTGAGATGGGCTTTGCCTAAGAGTCAGGGAAGTGTCGAGCGGAACAAGGGATGTGCTGCACAGCTTCCCTCGCAGGCAGATTCCCTCCTGGGGCTCTTAGTTCTCTTGCCTTAGTGCCCTGCTTTGTTTGGAGGCTGTTTGCGGACAGCAGCACACACAGCGGGAAGGTGCGCGCTGGCCAGCTCCAAGTCTCGGCACATAGAAGCGCAAGCGAGGCACCTGCTCGCAGTTTGTCCCGGGCATGGGAAGCAGCATGCTGCATGCCCTGATTACTTCTCGCACTGTCCTGCCTTCCTCGGGGCTGCTTCTGAGCACGGAGGCACACCTACAAGCAAGCTGAGATGGGCTTTGCCTAAGAGTGAGGGAAGTGGCGAGCGGAACAAGGGATGTGCTACACAGCTTCCCTCGCAGGCAGATTCCCTCCTGGGGCTCTTAGTTCTCTTGCCTTAGTGCCCTGCTTTGTTTGGAGGCTGTTTGCGGACAGCAGCACACACAGCGGGAAGGTGCGCGCTGGTCAGCTCCAAGTCTCGGCAGATTGAAGCGCAAGCCAGGCACCAGCTCAAGGTTTGTCCCAGGCATGGGAAGCAGCATGCTGCGTGCCCAGAAGACATCCCGCACTGTCCTGCCTTCCTCGGGGCTGCTTCTGAGCACAGAGGCACGCCTACAAGCAAGCTGAGATGGGCTTTGCCTAAGAGTCAGGGAAGTGTCGAGCGGAACAAGGGATGTGCTGCACAGGTTCCCTCGCAGGCAGATTCCCTCCTGGGGCTCTTAGTTCTCTTGCCTTAGTGCCCTGCTTTGTTTGGAGGCTGTTTGCGGACAGCAGCACACACAGCGGGAAGGTGCGCGCTGGCCAGCTCCAAGTCTCGGCACATAGAAGCGCAAGCGAGGCACCTGCTCGCAGTTTGTCCCGGGCATGGGAAGCAGCATGCTGCATGCCCAGAGTACTTCTCGCACTGTCCTGCCTTCCTCGGGGCTGCTTCTGAGCACGGAGGCACGCCTACAAGCCAGCTGAGATGGGCTTTGCCTAAGAGTGAGGGAAGTGGCGAGCGGAACAAGGGATGTGCTACACAGGTTCCCTCGCAGGCAGATTCCCTCCTTGGGCGCTTACTTCTCTTGCCTTAGTGCCCTGCTTTGTTTGGAGGCTCTTTGCGAACAGCAGCACAAACTGCGGGAAGGTGCGCGCTGGCCAGCTCCAAGTCTCGGCAGATTGAAGCGCAAGCGAGGCACCTGCTCGCAGTTTGTCCCGGGCATGGGAAGCAGCATGCTGCGTGCCCAGAAGACATCCTGCACTGTCCTGCCTTCCTCGGGGCTGCTTCTGAGCACGGAGGCACACCTACAAGCAAGCTGAGATGGGCTTTGCCTAAGAGTCAGGGAAGTGGCGAGCGGAACAAGGGATGTGCTGCACAGGTTCCCTCGCAGGCAGATTCCCTCCTGGGGCGCTTACTTCTCTTGCCTTAGTGCCCTGCTTTGTTTGGAGGCTCTTTGCGAACAGCAGCACAAACTGCGGGAAGGTGCGCGCTGGCCAGCTCCAAGTCTCGGCAGATTGAAGCGAAAGCCAGGCACCTGCTCGCGGTTTGTCCCGGGCATGGGAAGCAGCATGCTGCATGCCCTGATTACTTCTCGCACTGTCCTGCCTTCCTCGGGGCTGCTTCTGAGCACGGAGGCACACCTACAAGCAAGCTGAGATGCGCTTTGCCTAAGAGTGAGGGAAGTGGCGAGCAGAACAAGGGATGTGCTGCACAGCTTCCCTCGCAGGCAGATTCCCTCCGGGGGGGCTTAGTTCTCTTGCCTTAGTGCCCTGCTTTGTTTGGAGGCTGTTTGCGGACAGCAGCACACACAGCGGGAAGGTGCGCGCTGGCCAGCTCCAAGTCTCGGCACATAGAAGCGCAAGCCAGGCACCTGCTCGCGGTTTGTCCCGGGCATGGGAAGCAGCATGCTGCGTGCCCAGAAGACATCCCGCACTCTCCTGCCTTCCTCGGGGCTGCTTCTGAGCACGGAGGCACGCCTACAAGCAAGCTGAGATGGGCTTTGCCTAAGAGTTAGGGAAGTGGCGAGCGGAACAAGGGATGTGCTGCACAGCTTCCCTCGCAGGCAGATTCCCTCCGGGGGGGCTTAGTTCTCTTGCCTTAGTGCCCAGCTTTGTTTGGAGGCTGTTTGCGAACAGCAGCACACACAGCGGGAAGGTGCGCGCTGGCCAGCTCCAAGTCTCGGCAGATTGAAGCGAAAGCGAGGCACCTGCTCGCAGTTTGTCCCGGGCATGGGAAGCAGCATGCCGCGTGCCCAGAAGACATCCTGCACTGTCCTGCCTTCCTCGGGGCTGCTTCTGAGCACGGAGGCACACCTACAAGCAAGCTGAGATGGGCTTTGCCTAAGAGTCAGGGAAGTGTCGAGCGGAACAAGGGATGTGCTGCACAGCTTCCCTCGCAGGCAGATTCCCTCCTGGGGCTCTTAGTTCTCTTGCCTTAGTGCCCTGCTTTGTTTGGAGGCTGTTTGCAGACAGCAGCACACACAGCGGGAAGGTGCGCGCTGGTCAGCTTCAAGTCTCGGCACATAGAAGCGCAAGCGAGGCACCTGCTCGCAGTTTGTCCCGGGCATGGGAAGCAGCATGCTGCGTGCCCAGAAGACATCCCGCACTGTCCTGCCTTCCTCGGGGCTGCTTCTGAGCACGGAGGCACGCCTACAAGCAAGTTGAGATGGGCTTTGCCTAAGAGTTAGGGAAGTGGAGAGCGGAACAAGGGATGTGCTGCACAGCTTCCCTCGCAGGCAGATTCCCTCCTTGGGCGCTTACTTCTCTTGCCTTAGTGCCCTGCTTTGTTTGGAGGCTCTTTGCGAACAGCAGCACAAACTGCGGGAAGGTGCGCGCTGGCCAGCTCCAAGTCTCGGCAGATTGAAGCGCAAGCGAGGCACCTGCTCGCGGTTTGTCCCGGGCATGGGAAGCAGCATGCTGCGTGCCCAGAAGACATCCTGCACTGTCCTGCCTTCCTCGGGGCTGCTTCTGAGCACGGAGGCACACCTACAAGCAAGCTGAGATGCGCTTTGCCTAAGAGTGAGGGAAGTGGCGAGCGGAACAAGGGATGTGCTGCACAGCTTCCCTCGCAGGCAGATTCCCTCCTGGGGCGCTTACTTCTCCTGCCTTAGTGCCCTGCTTTGTTTGGAGGCTGTTTGCGGACAGCAGCACACACAGCGGGAAGGTGCGCGCTGGTCAGCTCCAAGTCTCGGCAGATTGAAGCGCAAGCCAGGCACCAGCTCAAGGTTTGTCCCAGGCATGGGAAGCAGCATGCTGCATGCCCCGATTACTTCTCGCACTGTCCTGCCTGCCACGGGGCTGCTTCTGAGCACGGAGGCACGCCTACAAGCAAGTTGAGATGGGCTTTGCCTAAGAGTGAGGGAAGTGGCGAGCGGAACAAGGGATGTGCTGCACAGCTTCCCTCGCAGGCAGATTCCCTCCTGGGGCTCTTAGTTCTCCTGCCTTAGTGCCCTGCTTTGTTTGGAGGCTGTTTGCGGACAGCAGCACACACAGCGGGAAGGTGCGCGCTGGCCAGCTCCAAGTCTCGGCACATAGAAGCGTAAGCCAGGCACCTGCTCGCGGTTTGTTCCGGGCATGGGAAGCAGCATGCTGCGTGCCCAGAAGACATCCCGCACTGTCCTGCCTTCCTCGGGGCTGCTTCTGAGCACAGAGGCACACCTACAAGCCAGCTGAGATGGGCTTTGCATAAGAGTCAGGGAAGTGGCGAGCGGAACAAGGGATGTGCTGCACAGCTTCCCTCGCAGGCAGATTCCCTCCTGGGGCTCTTAGTTCTCTTGCCTTAGTGCCCTGCTTCGTTTGGAGGCTGTTTGCGGACAGCAGCACACACAGCGGGAAGGTGCGCGCTGGCCAGCTCCAAGTCTCGGCACATAGAAGCGCAAGCGAGGCACCTGCTCGCAGTTTGTCCCGGGCATGGGAAGCAGCATGCTGCATGCCCAGAGTACTTCTCGCACTGTCCTGCCGTCCTCGGGGCTGCTTCTGAGCACGGAGGCACGCCTACAAGCAAGCTGAGATGGGCTTTGCCTAAGAGTGAGGGAAGTGTCGAGCGGAACAAGGGATGTGCTGCACAGGTTCCCTCGCAGGCAGATTCCCTCCTGGGGCGCTTACTTCTCTTGCCTTAGTGCCCTGCTTTGTTTGGAGGCTCTTTGCGAACAGCAGCACAAACTGCGGGAAGGTGCGCGCTGGCCAGCTCCAAGTCTCGGCAGATTGAAGCGCAAGCCAGGCACCTGCTCGCAGTTTGTCCCGGGCATGGGAAGCAGCATGCTGCATGCCCTGATTACTTCTCGCACTGTCCTGCCTTCCTCGGGGCTGCTTCTGAGCACGGAGGCACACCTACAAGCAAGCTGAGATGCGCTTTGCCTAAGAGTGAGGGAAGTGGCGAGCAGAACAAGGGATGTGCTGCACAGCTTCCCTCGCAGGCAGATTCCCTCCGGGGGGGCTTAGTTCTCTTGCCTTAGTGCCCTGCTTTGTTTGGAGGCTGTTTGCGGACAGCAGCACACACAGCGGGAAGGTGCGCGCTGGCCAGCTCCAAGTCTCGGCACATAGAAGCGCAAGCCAGGCACCTGCTCGCGGTTTGTCCCGGGCATGGGAAGCAGCATGCTGCGTGCCCAGAAGACATCCCGCACTGTCCTGCCTTCCTCGGGGCTGCTTCTGAGCACGGAGGCACACCTACAAGCAAGCTGAGATGGGCTTTGCCTAAGAGTCAGGGAAGTGTCGAGCGGAACAAGGGATGTGCTGCACAGCTTCCCTCGCAGGCAGATTCCCTCCTGGGGCTCTTAGTTCTCTTGCCTTAGTGCCCTGCTTTGTTTGGAGGCTGTTTGCGGACAGCAGCACACACAGCGGGAAGGTGCGCGCTGGCCAGCTCCAAGTCTCGGCACATAGAAGCGCAAGCGAGGCACCTGCTCGCAGTTTGTCCCGGGCATGGGAAGCAGCATGCTGCATGCCCTGATTACTTCTCGCACTGTCCTGCCTTCCTCGGGGCTGCTTCTGAGCACGGAGGCACACCTACAAGCAAGCTGAGATGCGCTTTGCCTAAGAGTGAGGGAAGTGGCGAGCAGAACAAGGGATGTGCTGCACAGCTTCCCTCGCAGGCAGATTCCCTCCGGGGGGGCTTAGTTCTCTTGCCTTAGTGCCCTGCTTTGTTTGGAGGCTGTTTGCGGACAGCAGCACACACAGCGGGAAGGTGCGCGCTGGCCAGCTCCAAGTCTCGGCACATAGAAGCGCAAGCCAGGCACCTGCTCGCGGTTTGTCCCGGGCATGGGAAGCAGCATGCTGCGTGCCCAGAAGACATCCCGCACTGTCCTGCCTTCCTCGGGGCTGCTTCTGAGCACGGAGGCACACCTACAAGCAAGCTGAGATGGGCTTTGCCTAAGAGTCAGGGAAGTGTCGAGCGGAACAAGGGATGTGCTGCACAGCTTCCCTCGCAGGCAGATTCCCTCCTGGGGCTCTTAGTTCTCTTGCCTTAGTGCCCTGCTTTGTTTGGAGGCTGTTTGCGGACAGCAGCACACACAGCGGGAAGGTGCGCGCTGGCCAGCTCCAAGTCTCGGCACATAGAAGCGCAAGCGAGGCACCTGCTCGCAGTTTGTCCCGGGCATGGGAAGCAGCATGCTGCATGCCCTGATTACTTCTCGCACTGTCCTGCCTTCCTCGGGGCTGCTTCTGAGCACGGAGGCACACCTACAAGCAAGCTGAGATGGGCTTTGCCTAAGAGTGAGGGAAGTGGCGAGCGGAACAAGGGATGTGCTACACAGCTTCCCTCGCAGGCAGATTCCCTCCTGGGGCTCTTAGTTCTCTTGCCTTAGTGCCCTGCTTTGTTTGGAGGCTGTTTGCGGACAGCAGCACACACAGCGGGAAGGTGCGCGCTGGTCAGCTCCAAGTCTCGGCAGATTGAAGCGCAAGCCAGGCACCTGCTCGCAGTTTGTCCCGGGCATGGGAAGCAGCATGCTGCATGCCCTGATTACTTCTCGCACTGTCCTGCCTTCCTCGGGGCTGCTTCTGAGCACGGAGGCACACCTACAAGCAAGCTGAGATGGGCTTTGCCTAAGAGTGAGGGAAGTGGCGAGCGGAACAAGGGATGTGCTGCACAGCTTCCCTCGCAGGCAGATTCCCTCCTGGGGCTCTTAGTTCTCTTGCCTTAGTGCCCTGCTTTGTTTGGAGGCTGTTTGCGGACAGGAGCACACACAGCGGGAAGGTGCGCGCTGGCCAGCTCCAAGTCTCGGCACATAGAAGCGCAAGCCAGGCACCTGCTCGCAGTTTGTCCCGGGCATGGGAAGCAGCATGCTGCGTGCCCAGAAGACATCCCGCACTGTCCTGCCTTCCTCGGGGCTGCTTCTGAGCACGGAGGCACGCCTACAAGCAAGCTGAGATGGGCTTTGCCTAAGAGTTAGGGAAGTGGCGAGCGGAACAAGGGATGTGCTGCACAGCTTCCCTCGCAGGCAGATTCCCTCCGGGGGGGCTTAGTTCTCTTGCCTTAGTGCCCAGCTTTGTTTGGAGGCTGTTTGCGAACAGCAGCACACACAGCGGGAAGGTGCGCGCTGGCCAGCTCCAAGTCTCGGCAGATTGAAGCGAAAGCGAGGCACCTGCTCGCAGTTTGTCCCGGGCATGGGAAGCAGCATGCCGCGTGCCCAGAAGACATCCTGCACTGTCCTGCCTTCCTCGGGGCTGCTTCTGAGCACGGAGGCACACCTACAAGCAAGCTGAGATGGGCTTTGCCTAAGAGTCAGGGAAGTGTCGAGCGGAACAAGGGATGTGCTGCACAGCTTCCCTCGCAGGCAGATTCCCTCCTGGGGCTCTTAGTTCTCTTGCCTTAGTGCCCTGCTTTGTTTGGAGGCTGTTTGCGGACAGCAGCACACACAGCGGGAAGGTGCGCGCTGGTCAGCTTCAAGTCTCGGCACATAGAAGCGCAAGCGAGGCACCTGCTCGCAGTTTGTCCCGGGCATGGGAAGCAGCATGCTGCGTGCCCAGAAGACATCCCGCACTGTCCTGCCTTCCTCGGGGCTGCTTCTGAGCACGGAGGCACGCCTACAAGCAAGTTGAGATGGGCTTTGCCTAAGAGTTAGGGAAGTGGAGAGCGGAACAAGGGATGTGCTGCACAGCTTCCCTCGCAGGCAGATTCCCTCCTTGGGCGCTTACTTCTCTTGCCTTAGTGCCCTGCTTTGTTTGGAGGCTCTTTGCGAACAGCAGCACAAACTGCGGGAAGGTGCGCGCTGGCCAGCTCCAAGTCTCGGCAGATTGAAGCGCAAGCGAGGCACCTGCTCGCGGTTTGTCCCGGGCATGGGAAGCAGCATGCTGCGTGCCCAGAAGACATCCTGCACTGTCCTGCCTTCCTCGGGGCTGCTTCTGAGCACGGAGGCACACCTACAAGCAAGCTGAGATGCGCTTTGCCTAAGAGTGAGGGAAGTGGCGAGCGGAACAAGGGATGTGCTGCACAGCTTCCCTCGCAGGCAGATTCCCTCCTGGGGCTCTTAGTTCTCCTGCCTTAGTGCCCTGCTTTGTTTGGAGGCTGTTTGCGGACAGCAGCACACACAGCGGGAAGGTGCGCGCTGGCCAGCTCCAAGTCTCGGCACATAGAAGCGCAAGCGAGGCACCTGCTCGCAGTTTGTCCCGGGCATGGGAAGCAGCATGCTGCATGCCCAGAGTACTTCTCGCACTGTCCTGCCTTCCTCGGGGCTGCTTCTGAGCACGGAGGCACGCCTACAAGCAAGCTGAGATGGGCTTTGCCTAAGAGTGAGGGAAGTGTCGAGCGGAACAAGGGATGTGCTGCACAGGTTCCCTCGCAGGCAGATTCCCTCCTGGGGCGCTTACTTCTCATGCCTTAGTGCCCTGCTTTGTTTGGAGGCTCTTTGCGAACAGCAGCACAAACTGCGGGAAGGTGCGCGCTGGCCAGCTCCAAGTCTCGGCAGATTGAAGCGCAAGCCAGGCACCTGCTCGCAGTTTGTCCCGGGCATGGGAAGCAGCATGCTGCATGCCCTGATTACTTCTCGCACTGTCCTGCCTTCCTCGGGGCTGCTTCTGAGCACGGAGGCACACCTACAAGCAAGCTGAGATGCGCTTTGCCTAAGAGTGAGGGAAGTGGCGAGCAGAACAAGGGATGTGCTGCACAGCTTCCCTCGCAGGCAGATTCCCTCCGGGGGCTCTTAGTTCTCTTGCCTTAGTGCCCTGCTTTGTTTGGAGGCTGTTTGCGGACAGCAGCACACACAGCGGGAAGGTGCGCGCTGGCCAGCTCCAAGTCTCGGCACATAGAAGCGCAAGCCAGGCACCTGCTCGCGGTTTGTCCCGGGCATGGGAAGCAGCATGCTGCGTGCCCAGAAGACATCCCGCACTGTCCTGCCTTCCTCGGGGCTGCTTCTGAGCACAGAGGCACGCCTACAAGCAAGCTGAGATGGGCTTTGCCTAAGAGTGAGGGAAGTGGCGAGCGGAACAAGGGATGTGCTGCACAGCTTCCCTCGCAGGCAGATTCCCTCCTGGGGCTCTTAGTTCTCTTGCCTTAGTGCCCTGCTTTGTTTGGAGGCTGTTTGCGGACAGCAGCACACACAGCGGGAAGGTGCGCGCTGGCCAGCTCCAAGTCTCGGCACATAGAAGCGCAAGCCAGGCACCTGCTCGCGGTTTGTCCCGGGCATGGGAAGCAGCATGCTGCGTGCCCAGAAGACATCCCGCACTGTCCTGCCTTCCTCGGGGCTGCTTCTGAGCACGGAGGCACGCCTACAAGCAAGCTGAGATGGGCTTTGCCTAAGAGTCAGGGAAGTGTCGAGCGGAACAAGGGATGTGCTGCACAGCTTCCCTCGCAGGCAGATTCCCTCCTGGGG
Organism: Rhea pennata; assembly: GCF_028389875.1. Classification (NCBI taxonomy): domain Eukaryota; kingdom Metazoa; phylum Chordata; class Aves; order Rheiformes; family Rheidae; genus Rhea; species Rhea pennata. Next base: position 161,489 of record NW_026907710.1, read on the forward strand.
CTCTTAGTTCTCTTGCCTTAGTGCCCTGCTTTGTTTGGAGGCTGTTTGCGGACAGCAGCACACACAGCGGGAAGGTGCGCGCTGGCCAGCTCCAAGTCTCGGCACATAGAAGCGCAAGCGAGGCACCTGCTCGCAGTTTGTCCCGGGCATGGGAAGCAGCATGCTGCATGCCCTGATTACTTCTCGCACTGTCCTGCCTTCCTCGGGGCTGCTTCTGAGCACGGAGGCACACCTACAAGCAAGCTGAGATGGGCTTTGCCTAAGAGTGAGGGAAGTGTCGAGCGGAACAAGGGATGTGCTGCACAGCTTCCCTCGCAGGCAGATTCCCTCCGGGGGGGCTTAGTTCTCTTGCCTTAGTGCCCTGCTTTGTTTGGAGGCTGTTTGCGGACAGCAGCACACACAGCGGGAAGGTGCGCGCTGGCCAGCTCCAAGTCTCGGCACACAGAAGCGCAAGCCAGGCACCTGCTCGCGGTTTGTCCCGGGCATGGGAAGCAGCATGCTGCGTGCCCAGAAGACATCCCGCACTGTCCTGCCTTCCTCGGGGCTGCTTCTGAGCACGGAGGCACGCCTACAAGCAAGCTGAGATGGGCTTTGCCTAAGAGTGAGGGAAGTGTCGAGCGGAACAAGGGATGTGCTGCACAGCTTCCCTCGCAGGCAGATTCCCTCCTGGGGCTCTTAGTTCTCTTGCCTTAGTGCCCTGCTTTGTTTGGAGGCTGTTTGCGGACAGCAGCACACACAGCGGGAAGGTGCGCGCTGGCCAGCTCCAAGTCTCGGCAGATTGAAGCGCAAGCCAGGCACCAGCTCAAGGTTTGTCCCAGGCATGGGAAGCAGCATGCTGCATGCCCCGATTACTTCTCGCACTGTCCTGCCTGCCACGGGGCTGCTTCTGAGCACGGAGGCACGCCTACAAGCAAGTTGAGATGGGCTTTCCCTAAGAGTTAGGGAAGTGGCGAGCGGAACAAGGGATGTGCTGCACAGCTTCCCTCGCAGGCAGATTCCCTCCTGGGGCTCTTAGTTCTCTTGCCTTAGTGCCCTGCTTTGTTTGGAGGCTGTTTGCGGACAGCAGCACACACAGCGGGAAGGTGCGCGCTGGCCAGCTCCAAGTCTCGGCACATAGAAGCGCAAGCCAGGCACCTGCTCGCGGTTTGTCCCGGGCATGGGAAGCAGCATGCTGCGTGCCCAGAAGACATCCCGCACTGTCCTGCCTTCCTCGGGGCTGCTTCTGAGCACAGAGGCACGCCTACAAGCAAGCTGAGATGGGCTTTGCCTAAGAGTCAGGGAAGTGTCGAGCGGAACAAGGGATGTGCTGCACAGCTTCCCTCGCAGGCAGATTCCCTCCTGGGGCTCTTAGTTCTCTTGCCTTAGTGCCCTGCTCTGTTTGGAGGCTGTTTGCGGACAGCAGCACACACAGCGGGAAGGTGCGCGCTGGCCAGCTCCAAGTCTCGGCACATAGAAGCGCAAGCCAGGCACCTGCTCGCAGTTTGTCCCGGGCATGGGAAGCAGCATGCTGCATGCCCTGATTACTTCTCGCACTGTCCTGCCTTCCTCGGGGCTGCTTCTGAGCACGGAGGCACACCTACAAGCAAGCTGAGATGGGCTTTGCCTAAGAGTGAGGGAAGTGTCGAGCGGAACAAGGGATGTGCTGCACAGCTTCCCTCGCAGGCAGATTCCCTCCGGGGGGGCTTAGTTCTCTTGCCTTAGTGCCCTGCTTTGTTTGGAGGCTGTTTGCGGACAGCAGCACACACAGCGGGAAGGTGCGCGCTGGCCAGCTCCAAGTCTCGGCACACAGAAGCGCAAGCGAGGCACCTGCTCGCAGTTTGTCCCGGGCATGGGAAGCAGCATGCTGCGTGCCCAGAAGACATCCCGCACTGTCCTGCCTTCCTCGGGGCTGCTTCTGAGCACGGAGGCACGCCTACAAGCAAGCTGAGATGGGCTTTGCCTAAGAGTCAGGGAAGTGTCGAGCGGAACAAGGGATGTGCTGCACAGCTTCCCTCGCAGGCAGATTCCCTCCTGGGGCTCTTAGTTCTCTTGCCTTAGTGCCCTGCTTTGTTTGGAGGCTGTTTGCGGACAGCAGCACACACAGCGGGAAGGTGCGCGCTGGCCAGCTCCAAGTCTCGGCACACAGAAGCGCAAGCCAGGCACCAGCTCAAGGTTTGTCCCAGGCATGGGAAGCAGCATGCTGCATGCCCCGATTACTTCTCGCACTGTCCTGCCTGCCACGGGGCTGCTTCTGAGCACGGAGGCACGCCTACAAGCAAGTTGAGATGGGCTTTCCCTAAGAGTTAGGGAAGTGGCGAGCGGAACAAGGGATGTGCTGCACAGCTTCCCTCGCAGGCAGATTCCCTCCGGGGGGGCTTAGTTCTCTTGCCTTAGTGCCCTGCTTTGTTTGGAGGCTGTTTGCGGACAGCAGCACACACAGCGGGAAGGTGCGCGCTGGCCAGCTCCAAGTCTCGGCACATAGAAGCGCAAGCCAGGCACCTGCTCGCGGTTTGTCCCGGGCATGGGAAGCAGCATGCTGCGTGCCCAGAAGACATCCCGCACTGTCCTGCCTTCCTCGGGGCTGCTTCTGAGCACAGAGGCACGCCTACAAGCAAGCTGAGATGGGCTTTGCCTAAGAGTCAGGGAAGTGTCGAGCGGAACAAGGGATGTGCTGCACAGCTTCCCTCGCAGGCAGATTCCCTCCTGGGGCTCTTAGTTCTCTTGCCTTAGTGCCCTGCTTCGTTTGGAGGCTGTTTGCGGACAGCAGCACACACAGCGGGAAGGTGCGCGCTGGTCAGCTTCAAGTCTCGGCACATAGAAGCGCAAGCCAGGCACCTGCTCGCAGTTTGTCCCGGGCATGGGAAGCAGCATGCTGCGTGCCCAGAAGACATCCCGCACTGTCCTGCTTCCTCGGGGCTGCTTCTGAGCACGGAGGCACGCCTACAAGCAAGCTGAGATGGGCTTTGCCTAAGAGTGAGGGAAGTGTCGAGCGGAACAAGGGATGTGCTGCACAGCTTCCCTCGCAGGCAGATTCCCTCCTGGGGCTCTTAGTTCTCTTGCCTTAGTGCCCTGCTTTGTTTGGAGGCTCTTTGCGAACAGCAGCACAAACTGCGGGAAGGTGCGCGCTGGCCAGCTCCAAGTCTCGGCAGATTGAAGCGCAAGCGAGGCACCTGCTCGCAGTTTGTCCCGGGCATGGGAAGCAGCATGCTGCGTGCCCAGAAGACATCCTGCACTGTCCTGCCTTCCTCGGGGCTGCTTCTGAGCACGGAGGCACGCCTACAAGCAAGCTGAGATGGGCTTTGCCTAAGAGTCAGGGAAGTGTCGAGCGGAACAAGGGATGTGCTGCACAGCTTCCCTCGCAGGCAGATTCCCTCCTGGGGCTCTTAGTTCTCTTGCCTTAGTGCCCTGCTTTGTTTGGAGGCTGTTTGCGGACAGCAGCACACACAGCGGGAAGGTGCGCGCTGGCCAGCGTCCAAGTCTCGGCACATAGAAGCGCAAGCCAGGCACCTGCTCGCGGTTTGTCCCGGGCATGGGAAGCAGCATGCTGCGTGCCCAGAAGACATCCCGCACTGTCCTGCCTTCCTCGGGGCTGCTTCTGAGTACAGAGGCACGCCTACAAGCAAGCTGAGATGGGCTTTGCCTAAGAGTCAGGGAAGTGTCGAGCGGAACAAGGGATGTGCTGCACAGCTTCCCTCGCAGGCAGATTCCTCCTGGGGCTCTTAGTTCTCTTGCCTTAGTGCCCTGCTTCGTTTGGAGGCTGTTTGCGGACAGCAGCACACACAGCGGGAAGGTGCGCGCTGGTCAGCTTCAAGTCTCGGCACATAGAAGCGCAAGCCAGGCACCTGCTCGCAGTTTGTCCCGGGCATGGGAAGCAGCATGCTGCGTGCCCAGAAGACATCCCGCACTGTCCTGCCTTCCTCGGGGCTGCTTCTGAGCACGGAGGCACGCCTACAAGCAAGCTGAGATGGGCTTTGCCTAAGAGTGAGGGAAGTGGCGAGCGGAACAAGGGATGTGCTGCACAGCTTCCCTCGCAGGCAGATTCCCTCCTGGGGCTCTTAGTTCTCTTGCCTTAGTCCCCTGCTTTGTTTGGAGGCTCTTTGCGAACAGCAGCACACACAGCGGGAAGGTGCGCGCTGGCCAGCTCCAAGTCTCGGCAGATTGAAGCGCAAGCGAGGCACCTGCTCGCAGTTTGTCCCGGGCATGGGAAGCAGCATGCTGCGTGCCCAGAAGACATCCTGCACTGTCCTGCCTTCCTCGGGGCTGCTTCTGAGCACGGAGGCACGCCTACAAGCAAGCTGAGATGGGCTTTGCCTAAGAGTCAGGGAAGTGGCGAGCGGAACAAGGGATGTGCTGCACAGCTTCACTCGCAGGCAGATTCCCTCCTGTGATGCTTAGTTCTCCTGCCTTAGTGCCCTGATTTGTTTGGAGGCTGTTTGCGGACAGCAGCACACACTGCGGGAAGGTGCGCGCTGGCCAGCTCCAAGTCTCGGCACATAGAAGCGCAAGCGAGGCACCTGCTCGCAGTTTGTCGCGGGCATGGGAAGCAGCATGCTGCATGCCCCGATTACTTCTCGCACTGTCCTGCCTGCCACGGGGCTGCTTCTGAGCACGGAGGCACGCCTACAAGCCAGCTGAGATGGGCTTTGCCTAAGAGTCAGGGAAGTGGCGAGCGGAACAAGGGATGTGCTGCACAGCTTCCCTCGCAGGCAGATTCCCTCCTGGGGCGCTTACTTCTCTTGCCTTAGTGCCCTGCTTTGTTTGGAGGCTCTTTGCGGACAGCAGCACACACAGCGGGAAGGTGCGCGCTGGCCAGCTCCAAGTCTCGGCACATAGAAGCGCAAGCCAGGCACCTGCTCGCGGTTTGTCCCGGGCATGGGAAGCAGCATGCTGCGTGCCCAGAAGACATCCCGCACTGTCCTGCCTTCCTCGGGGCTGCTTCTGAGCACGGAGGCACGCCTACAAGCAAGCTGAGATGGGCTTTGCCTAAGAGTCAGAGAAGTGTCGAGCGGAACAAGGGATGTGCTGCACAGCTTCCCTCGCAGGCAGATTCCCTCCTGGGGCTCTTAGTTCTCTTGCCTTAGTGCCCTGCTTTGTTTGGAGGCTGTTTGCGGACAGCAGCACACACAGCGGGAAGGTGCGCGCTGGCCAGCTCCAAGTCTCGGCAGATTGAAGCGCAAGCCAGGCACCTGCTCGCAGTTTGTCCCGGGCATGGGAAGCAGCATGCTGCATGCCCTGATTACTTCTCGCACTGTCCTGCCTTCCTCGGGGCTGCTTCTGAGCACGGAGGCACACCTACAAGCAAGCTGAGATGCGCTTTGCCTAAGAGTGAGGGAAGTGGCGAGCAGAACAAGGGATGTGCTGCACAGCTTCCCTCGCAGGCAGATTCCCTCCGGGGGGCTTAGTTCTCTTGCCTTAGTGCCCTGCTTTGTTTGGAGGCTGTTTGCGGACAGCAGCACACACAGCGGGAAGGTGCGCGCTGGCCAGCTCCAAGTCTCGGCACATAGAAGCGCAAGCCAGGCACCTGCTCGCGGTTTGTCCCGGGCATGGGAAGCAGCATGCTGCGTGCCCAGAAGACATCCCGCACTGTCCTGCCTTCCTCGGGGCTGCTTCTGAGCACGGAGGCACGCCTACAAGCAAGCTGAGATGGGCTTTGCCTAAGAGTCAGGGAAGTGTCGAGCGGAACAAGGGATGTGCTGCACAGCTTCCCTCGCAGGCAGATTCCCTCCTGGGGCTCTTAGTTCTCTTGCCTTAGTGCCCTGCTTTGTTTGGAGGCTGTTTGCGGACAGCAGCACACACAGCGGGAAGGTGCGCGCTGGCCAGCTCCAAGTCTCGGCACATAGAAGCGCAAGCCAGGCACCTGCTCGCAGTTTGTCCCGGGCATGGGAAGCAGCATGCTGCATGCCCTGATTACTTCTCGCACTGTCCTGCCTTCCTCGGGGCTGCTTCTGAGCACGGAGGCACACCTACAAGCAAGCTGAGATGGGCTTTGCCTAAGAGTGAGGGAAGTGTCGAGCGGAACAAGGGATGTGCTGCACAGCTTCCCTCGCAGGCAGATTCCCTCCTGGGGCTCTTAGTTCTCTTGCCTTAGTGCCCTGCTTCGTTTGGAGGCTGTTTGCGGACAGCAGCACACACAGCGGGAAGGTGCGCGCTGGTCAGCTTCAAGTCTCGGCACATAGAAGCGCAAGCCAGGCACCTGCTCGCAGTTTGTCCCGGGCATGGGAAGCAGCATGCTGCGTGCCCAGAAGACATCCCGCACTGTCCTGCCTTCCTCGGGGCTGCTTCTGAGCACGGAGGCACGCCTACAAGCAAGCTGAGATGGGCTTTGCCTAAGAGTGAGGGAAGTGTCGAGCGGAACAAGGGATGTGCTGCATAGCTTCCCTCGCAGGCAGATTCCCTCCTGGGGCTCTTAGTTCTCTTGCCTTAGTCCCCTGCTTTGTTTGGAGGCTCTTTGCGAACAGCAGCACACACAGCGGGAAGGTGCGCGCTGGCCAGCTCCAAGTCTCGGCAGATTGAAGCGCAAGCGAGGCACCTGCTCGCAGTTTGTCCCGGGCATGGGAAGCAGCATGCTGCGTGCCCAGAAGACATCCTGCACTGTCCTGCCTTCCTCGGGGCTGCTTCTGAGCACGGAGGCACGCCTACAAGCAAGCTGAGATGGGCTTTGCCTAAGAGTCAGGGAAGTGGCGAGCGGAACAAGGGATGTGCTGCACAGCTTCACTCGCAGGCAGATTCCCTCCTGTGATGCTTAGTTCTCCTGCCTTAGTGCCCTGATTTGTTTGGAGGCTGTTTGCGGACAGCAGCACACACTGCGGGAAGGTGCGCGCTGGCCAGCTCCAAGTCTCGGCACATAGAAGCGCAAGCGAGGCACCTGCTCGCAGTTTGTCGCGGGCATGGGAAGCAGCATGCTGCATGCCCCGATTACTTCTCGCACTGTCCTGCCTGCCACGGGGCTGCTTCTGAGCACGGAGGCACGCCTACAAGCCAGCTGAGATGGGCTTTGCCTAAGAGTCAGGGAAGTGGCGAGCGGAACAAGGGATGTGCTGCACAGCTTCCCTCGCAGGCAGATTCCCTCCTGGGGCGCTTACTTCTCTTGCCTTAGTGCCCTGCTTTGTTTGGAGGCTCTTTGCGGACAGCAGCACACACAGCGGGAAGGTGCGCGCTGGCCAGCTCCAAGTCTCGGCACATAGAAGCGCAAGCCAGGCACCTGCTCGCGGTTTGTCCCGGGCATGGGAAGCAGCATGCTGCGTGCCCAGAAGACATCCCGCACTGTCCTGCCTTCCTCGGGGCTGCTTCTGAGCACGGAGGCACGCCTACAAGCAAGCTGAGATGGGCTTTGCCTAAGAGTCAGAGAAGTGTCGAGCGGAACAAGGGATGTGCTGCACAGCTTCCCTCGCAGGCAGATTCCCTCCTGGGGCTCTTAGTTCTCTTGCCTTAGTGCCCTGCTTTGTTTGGAGGCTGTTTGCGGACAGCAGCACACACAGCGGGAAGGTGCGCGCTGGCCAGCTCCAAGTCTCGGCAGATTGAAGCGCAAGCCAGGCACCTGCTCGCAGTTTGTCCCGGGCATGGGAAGCAGCATGCTGCATGCCCTGATTACTTCTCGCACTGTCCTGCCTTCCTCGGGGCTGCTTCTGAGCACGGAGGCACACCTACAAGCAAGCTGAGATGCGCTTTGCCTAAGAGTGAGGGAAGTGGCGAGCAGAACAAGGGATGTGCTGCACAGCTTCCCTCGCAGGCAGATTCCCTCCTGGGGCTCTTAGTTCTCTTGCCTTAGTGCCCTGCTTTGTTTGGAGGCTGTTTGCGGACAGCAGCACACACAGCGGGAAGGTGCGCGCTGGCCAGCTCCAAGTCTCGGCACATAGAAGCGCAAGCCAGGCACCTGCTCGCGGTTTGTCCCGGGCATGGGAAGCAGCATGCTGCGTGCCCAGAAGACATCCCGCACTGTCCTGCCTTCCTCGGGGCTGCTTCTGAGCACGGAGGCACGCCTACAAGCAAGTTGAGATGGGCTTTCCCTAAGAGTTAGGGAAGTGGCGAGCGGAACAAGGGATGTGCTGCACAGCTTCCCTCGCAGGCAGATTCCCTCCTGGGGCTCTTAGTTCTCTTGCCTTAGTGCCCTGCTTTGTTTGGAGGCTGTTTGCGGACAGCAGCACACACAGCGGGAAGGTGCGCGCTGGCCAGCTCCAAGTCTCGGCACATAGAAGCGCAAGCCAGGCACCTGCTCGCGGTTTGTCCCGGGCATGGGAAGCAGCATGCTGCGTGCCCAGAAGACATCCCGCACTGTCCTGCCTTCCTCGGGGCTGCTTCTGAGCACGGAGGCACGCCTACAAGCAAGCTGAGATGGGCTTTGCCTAAGAGTCAGGGAAGTGTCGAGCGGAACAAGGGATGTGCTGCACAGCTTCCCTCGCAGGCAGATTCCCTCCTGGGGCTCTTAGTTCTCTTGCCTTAGTGCCCTGCTTTGTTTGGAGGCTGTTTGCGGACAGCAGCACACACAGCGGGAAGGTGCGCGCTGGCCAGCTCCAAGTCTCGGCACATAGAAGCGCAAGCCAGGCACCTGCTCGCAGTTTGTCCCGGGCATGGGAAGCAGCATGCTGCATGCCCTGATTACTTCTCGCACTGTCCTGCCTTCCTCGGGGCTGCTTCTGAGCACGGAGGCACACCTACAAGCAAGCTGAGATGGGCTTTGCCTAAGAGTGAGGGAAGTGTCGAGCGGAACAAGGGATGTGCTGCACAGCTTCCCTCGCAGGCAGATTCCCTCCGGGGGGGCTTAGTTCTCTTGCCTTAGTGCCCTGCTTTGTTTGGAGGCTGTTTGCGGACAGCAGCACACACAGCGGGAAGGTGCGCGCTGGCCAGCTCCAAGTCTCGGCACACAGAAGCGCAAGCCAGGCACCTGCTCGCGGTTTGTCCCGGGCATGGGAAGCAGCATGCTGCGTGCCCAGAAGACATCCTGCACTGTCCTGCCTTCCTCGGGGCTGCTTCTGAGCACGGAGGCATGCCTACAAGCCAGCTGAGATGGGCTTTGCCTAAGAGTGAGGGAAGTGTCGAGCGGAACAAGGGATGTGCTGCACAGCTTCCCTCGCAGGCAGATTCCCTCCTGGGGCTCTTAGTTCTCTTGCCTTAGTGCCCTGCTTTGTTTGGAGGCTGTTTGCGGACAGCAGCACACACAGCGGGAAGGTGCGCGCTGGCCAGCTCCAAGTCTCGGCAGATTGAAGCGCAAGCCAGGCACCAGCTCAAGGTTTGTCCCAGGCATGGGAAGCAGCATGCTGCATGCCCCGATTACTTCTCGCACTGTCCTGCCTGCCACGGGGCTGCTTCTGAGCACGGAGGCACGCCTACAAGCAAGTTGAGATGGGCTTTCCCTAAGAGTTAGGGAAGTGGCGAGCGGAACAAGGGATGTGCTGCACAGGTTCCCTCGCAGGCAGATTCCCTCCGGGGGGGCTTAGTTCTCTTGCCTTAGTGCCCTGCTTTGTTTGGAGGCTGTTTGCGGACAGCAGCACACACAGCGGGAAGGTGCGCGCTGGCCAGCTCCAAGTCTCGGCACATAGAAGCGCAAGCCAGGCACCTGCTCGCGGTTTGTCCCGGGCATGGGAAGCAGCATGCTGCGTGCCCAGAAGACATCCCGCACTGTCCTGCCTTCCTCGGGGCTGCTTCTGAGCACAGAGGCACGCCTACAAGCAAGCTGAGATGGGCTTTGCCTAAGAGTCAGGGAAGTGTCGAGCGGAACAAGGGATGTGCTGCACAGCTTCCCTCGCAGGCAGATTCCCTCCTGGGGCTCTTAGTTCTCTTGCCTTAGTGCCCTGCTTCGTTTGGAGGCTGTTTGCGGACAGCAGCACACACAGCGGGAAGGTGCGCGCTGGTCAGCTTCAAGTCTCGGCACATAGAAGCGCAAGCCAGGCACCTACTCGCAGTTTGTCCCGGGCATGGGAAGCAGCATGCTGCGTGCCCAGAAGACATCCCGCACTGTCCTGCCTTCCTCGGGGCTGCTTCTGAGCACGGAGGCACGCCTACAAGCAAGCTGAGATGGGCTTTGCCTAAGAGTGAGGGAAGTGTCGAGCGGAACAAGGGATGTGCTGCACAGCTTCCCTCGCAGGCAGATTCCCTCCTGGGGCTCTTAGTTCTCTTGCCTTAGTGCCCTGCTTTGTTTGGAGGCTCTTTGCGAACAGCAGCACAAACTGCGGGAAGGTGCGCGCTGGCCAGCTCCAAGTCTCGGCAGATTGAAGCGCAAGCGAGGCACCTGCTCGCAGTTTGTCCCGGGCATGGGAAGCAGCATGCTGCGTGCCCAGAAGACATCCTGCACTGTCCTGCCTTCCTCGGGGCTGCTTCTGAGCACGGAGGCACGCCTACAAGCAAGCTGAGATGGGCTTTGCCTAAGAGTCAGAGAAGTGTCGAGCGGAACAAGGGATGTGCTGCACAGCTTCCCTCGCAGGCAGATTCCCTCCTGGGGCTCTTAGTTCTCTTGCCTTAGTGCCCTGCTTTGTTTGGAGGCTGTTTGCGGACAGCAGCACACACAGCGGGAAGGTGCGCGCTGGCCAGCTCCAAGTCTCGGCAGATTGAAGCGCAAGCCAGGCACCTGCTCGCAGTTTGTCCCGGGCATGGGAAGCAGCATGCTGCATGCCCTGATTACTTCTCGCACTGTCCTGCCTTCCTCGGGGCTGCTTCTGAGCACGGAGGCACACCTACAAGCAAGCTGAGATGCGCTTTGCCTAAGAGTGAGGGAAGTGGCGAGCAGAACAAGGGATGTGCTGCACAGCTTCCCTCGCAGGCAGATTCCCTCCGGGGGGGCTTAGTTCTCTTGCCTTAGTGCCCTGCTTTGTTTGGAGGCTGTTTGCGGACAGCAGCACACACAGCGGGAAGGTGCGCGCTGGCCAGCTCCAAGTCTCGGCACATAGAAGCGCAAGCCAGGCACCTGCTCGCGGTTTGTCCCGGGCATGGGAAGCAGCATGCTGCGTGCCCAGAAGACATCCCGCACTGTCCTGCCTTCCTCGGGGCTGCTTCTGAGCACGGAGGCACGCCTACAAGCAAGCTGAGATGGGCTTTGCCTAAGAGTCAGGGAAGTGTCGAGCGGAACAAGGGATGTGCTGCACAGCTTCCCTCGCAGGCAGATTCCCTCCTGGGGCTCTTAGTTCTCTTGCCTTAGTGCCCTGCTTTGTTTGGAGGCTGTTTGCGGACAGCAGCACACACAGCGGGAAGGTGCGCGCTGGCCAGCTCCAAGTCTCGGCACATAGAAGCGCAAGCCAGGCACCTGCTCGCAGTTTGTCCCGGGCATGGGAAGCAGCATGCTGCATGCCCTGATTACTTCTCGCACTGTCCTGCCTTCCTCGGGGCTGCTTCTGAGCACGGAGGCACACCTACAAGCAAGCTGAGATGGGCTTTGCCTAAGAGTGAGGGAAGTGTCGAGCGGAACAAGGGATGTGCTGCACAGCTTCCCTTGCAGGCAGATTCCCTCCGGGGGGGCTTAGTTCTCTTGCCTTAGTGCCCTGCTTTGTTTGGAGGCTGTTTGCGGACAGCAGCACACACAGCGGGAAGGTGCGCGCTGGCCAGCTCCAAGTCTCGGCACACAGAAGCGCAAGCCAGGCACCTGCTCGCGGTTTGTCCCGGGCATGGGAAGCAGCATGCTGCGTGCCCAGAAGACATCCCGCACTGTCCTGCCTTCCTCGGGGCTGCTTCTGAGCACGGAGGCACGCCTACAAGCAAGCTGAGATGGGCTTTGCCTAAGAGTGAGGGAAGTGTCGAGCGGAACAAGGGATGTGCTGCACAGCTTCCCTCGCAGGCAGATTCCCTCCTGGGGCTCTTAGTTCTCTTGCCTTAGTGCCCTGCTTCGTTTGGAGGCTGTTTGCGGACAGCAGCACACACAGCGGGAAGGTGCGCGCTGGTCAGCTTCAAGTCTCGGCACATAGAAGCGCAAGCCAGGCACCTGCTCGCAGTTTGTCCCGGGCATGGGAAGCAGCATGCTGCGTGCCCAGAAGACATCCCGCACTGTCCTGCCTTCCTCGGGGCTGCTTCTGAGCACGGAGGCACGCCTACAAGCAAGCTGAGATGGGCTTTGCCTAAGAGTCAGGGAAGTGTCGAGCGGAACAAGGGATGTGCTGCATAGCTTCCCTCGCAGGCAGATTCCCTCCTGGGGCTCTTAGTTCTCTTGCCTTAGTCCCCTGCTTTGTTTGGAGGCTCTTTGCGAACAGCAGCACACACAGCGGGAAGGTGCGCGCTGGCCAGCTCCAAGTCTCGGCAGATTGAAGCGCAAGCGAGGCACCTGCTCGCAGTTTGTCCCGGGCATGGGAAGCAGCATGCTGCGTGCCCAGAAGACATCCTGCACTGTCCTGCCTTCCTCGGGGCTGCTTCTGAGCACGGAGGCACGCCTACAAGCAAGCTGAGATGGGCTTTGCCTAAGAGTCAGGGAAGTGGCGAGCGGAACAAGGGATGTGCTGCACAGCTTCACTCGCAGGCAGATTCCCTCCTGTGATGCTTAGTTCTCCTGCCTTAGTGCCCTGATTTGTTTGGAGGCTGTTTGCGGACAGCAGCACACACTGCGGGAAGGTGCGCGCTGGCCAGCTCCAAGTCTCGGCACATAGAAGCGCAAGCGAGGCACCTGCTCGCAGTTTGTCGCGGGCATGGGAAGCAGCATGCTGCATGCCCCGATTACTTCTCGCACTGTCCTGCCTGCCACGGGGCTGCTTCTGAGCACGGAGGCACGCCTACAAGCCAGCTGAGATGGGCTTTGCCTAAGAGTCAGGGAAGTGGCGAGCGGAACAAGGGATGTGCTGCACAGCTTCCCTCGCAGGCAGATTCCCTCCTGGGGCGCTTACTTCTCTTGCCTTAGTGCCCTGCTTTGTTTGGAGGCTCTTTGCGGACAGCAGCACACACAGCGGGAAGGTGCGCGCTGGCCAGCTCCAAGTCTCGGCACATAGAAGCGCAAGCCAGGCACCTGCTCGCGGTTTGTCCCGGGCATGGGAAGCAGCATGCTGCGTGCCCAGAAGACATCCCGCACTGTCCTGCCTTCCTCGGGGCTGCTTCTGAGCACGGAGGCACGCCTACAAGCAAGCTGAGATGGGCTTTGCCTAAGAGTCAGAGAAGTGTCGAGCGGAACAAGGGATGTGCTGCACAGCTTCCCTCGCAGGCAGATTCCCTCCTGGGGCTCTTAGTTCTCTTGCCTTAGTGCCCTGCTTTGTTTGGAGGCTGTTTGCGGACAGCAGCACACACAGCGGGAAGGTGCGCGCTGGCCAGCTCCAAGTCTCGGCAGATTGAAGCGCAAGCCAGGCACCTGCTCGCAGTTTGTCCCGGGCATGGGAAGCAGCATGCTGCATGCCCTGATTACTTCTCGCACTGTCCTGCCTTCCTCGGGGCTGCTTCTGAGCACGGAGGCACACCTACAAGCAAGCTGAGATGCGCTTTGCCTAAGAGTGAGGGAAGTGGCGAGCAGAACAAGGGATGTGCTGCACAGCTTCCCTCGCAGGCAGATTCCCTCCGGGGGGCTTAGTTCTCTTGCCTTAGTGCCCTGCTTTGTTTGGAGGCTGTTTGCGGACAGCAGCACACACAGCGGGAAGGTGCGCGCTGGCCAGCTCCAAGTCTCGGCACATAGAAGCGCAAGCCAGGCACCTGCTCGCGGTTTGTCCCGGGCATGGGAAGCAGCATGCTGCGTGCCCAGAAGACATCCCGCACTGTCCTGCCTTCCTCGGGGCTGCTTCTGAGCACAGAGGCACGCCTACAAGCAAGCTGAGATGGGCTTTGCCTAAGAGTCAGGGAAGTGTCGAGCGGAACAAGGGATGTGCTGCACAGCTTCCCTCGCAGGCAGATTCCCTCCTGGGGCTCTTAGTTCTCTTGCCTTAGTGCCCTGCTTTGTTTGGAGGCTGTTTGCGGACAGCAGCACACACAGCGGGAAGGTGCGCGCTGGCCAGCTCCAAGTCTCGGCATATAGAAGCGCAAGCCAGGCACCTGCTCGCGGTTTGTCCCGGGCATGGGAAGCAGCATGCTGCGTGCCCAGAAGACATCCCGCACTGTCCTGCCTTCCTCGGGGCTGCTTCTGAGCACGGAGGCACGCCTACAAGCAAGCTGAGATGGGCTTTGCCTAAGAGTCAGGGAAGTGTCGAGCGGAACAAGGGATGTGCTGCACAGCTTCCCTCGCAGGCAGATTCCCTCCTGGGGCTCTTAGTTCTCTTGCCTTAGTGCCCTGCTTTGTTTGGAGGCTGTTTGCGGACAGCAGCACACACAGCGGGAAGGTGCGCGCTGGCCAGCTCCAAGTCTCGGCACATAGAAGCGCAAGCGAGGCACCTGCTCGCAGTTTGTCCCGGGCATGGGAAGCAGCATGCTGCATGCCCTGATTACTTCTCGCACTGTCCTGCCTTCCTCGGGGCTGCTTCTGAGCACGGAGGCACACCTACAAGCAAGCTGAGATGGGCTTTGCCTAAGAGTGAGGGAAGTGGCGAGCGGAACAAGGGATGTGCTGCACAGCTTCCCTCGCAGGCAGATTCCCTCCGGGGGGGCTTAGTTCTCTTGCCTTAGTGCCCTGCTTTGTTTGGAGGCTGTTTGCGGACAGCAGCACACACAGCGGGAAGGTGCGCGCTGGCCAGCTCCAAGTCTCGGCACACAGAAGCGCAAGCGAGGCACCTGCTCGCGGTTTGTCCCGGGCATGGGAAGCAGCATGCTGCGTGCCCAGAAGACATCCCGCACTGTCCTGCCTTCCTCGGGGCTGCTTCTGAGCACGGAGGCACGCCTACAAGCAAGCTGAGATGGGCTTTGCCTAAGAGTGAGGGAAGTGTCGAGCGGAACAAGGGATGTGCTGCACAGCTTCCCTCGCAGGCAGATTCCCTCCTGGGGCTCTTAGTTCTCTTGCCTTAGTGCCCTGCTTTGTTTGGAGGCTCTTTGCGAACAGCAGCACAAACTGCGGGAAGGTGCGCGCTGGCCAGCTCCAAGTCTCGGCATATAGAAGCGCAAGCCAGGCACCTGCTCGCGGTTTGTCCCGGGCATGGGAAGCAGCATGCTGCGTGCCCAGAAGACATCCTGCACTGTCCTGCCTTCCTCGGGGCTGCTTCTGAGCACGGAGGCACGCCTACAAGCAAGCTGAGATGGGCTTTGCCTAAGAGTCAGGGAAGTGTCGAGCGGAACAAGGGATGTGCTGCACAGCTTCCCTCGCAGGCAGATTCCCTCCTGGGGCTCTTAGTTCTCTTGCCTTAGTGCCCTGCTTTGTTTGGAGGCTCTTTGCGGACAGCAGCACACACAGCGGGAAGGTGCGCGCTGGTCAGCTCCAAGTCTCGGCAGATTGAAGCGCAAGCCAGGCACCAGCTCAAGGTTTGTCCCAGGCATGGGAAGCAGCATGCTGCATGCCCCGATTACTTCTCGCACTGTCCTGCCTGCCACGGGGCTGCTTCTGAGCACGGAGGCACGCCTACAAGCAAGCTGAGATGGGCTTTGCCTAAGAGTGAGGGAAGTGTCGAGCGGAACAAGGGATGTGCTGCACAGCTTCCCTCGCAGGCAGATTCCCTCCTGGGGCTCTTAGTTCTCTTGCCTTAGTGCCCTGCTTTGTTTGGAGGCTGTTTGCGGACAGCAGCACACACAGCGGGAAGGTGCGCGCTGGCCAGCTCCAAGTCTCGGCAGATTGAAGCGCAAGCCAGGCACCTGCTCGCGGTTTGTCCCGGGCATGGGAAGCAGCATGCTGCATGCCCAGAGTACTTCTCGCACTGTCCTGCCTTCCTCGGGGCTGCTTCTGAGCACGGAGGCACACCTACAAGCAAGCTGAGATGCGCTTTGCCTAAGAGTGAGGGAAGTGGCGAGCAGAACAAGGGATGTGCTGCACAGCTTCCCTCGCAGGCAGATTCCCTCCTGGGGCTCTTAGTTCTCTTGCCTTAGTGCCCTGCTTTGTTTGGAGGCTGTTTGCGGACAGCAGCACACACAGCGGGAAGGTGCGCGCTGGTCAGCTCCAAGTCTCGGCAGATTGAAGCGCAAGCCAGGCACCAGCTCAAGGTTTGTCCCAGGCATGGGAAGCAGCATGCTGCATGCCCCGATTACTTCTCGCACTGTCCTGCCTGCCACGGGGCTGCTTCTGAGCACGGAGGCACGCCTACAAGCAAGCTGAGATGGGCTTTGCCTAAGAGTGAGGGAAGTGTCGAGCGGAACAAGGGATGTGCTGCACAGCTTCCCTCGCAGGCAGATTCCCTCCTGGGGCTCTTAGTTCTCTTGCCTTAGTGCCCTGCTTTGTTTGGAGGCTCTTTGCGAACAGCAGCACAAACTGCGGGAAGGTGCGCGCTGGCCAGCTCCAAGTCTCGGCAGATTGAAGCGCAAGCGAGTCACCTGCTCGCAGTTTGTCCCGGGCATGGGAAGCAGCATGCTGCGTG
Source organism: Rhea pennata (assembly GCF_028389875.1). NCBI lineage: Eukaryota > Metazoa > Chordata > Aves > Rheiformes > Rheidae > Rhea > Rhea pennata. The sequence goes on from NW_026907710.1 coordinate 177,784, forward strand.
CCCAGAAGACATCCTGCACTGTCCTGCCTTCCTCGGGGCTGCTTCTGAGCACGGAGGCACGCCTACAAGCAAGCTGAGATGGGCTTTGCCTAAGAGTCAGGGAAGTGTCGAGCGGAACAAGGGATGTGCTGCACAGGTTCCCTCGCAGGCAGATTCCCTCCTGGGACGCTTAGTTCTCCTGCCTTAGTGCCCTGCTTTGTTTGGAGGCTGTTTGCGGACAGCAGCACACACAGCGGGAAGGTGCGCGCTGGCCAGCTCCAAGTCTCGGCACATAGAAGCGCAAGCCAGGCACCTGCTCGCGGTTTGTCCCGGGCATGGGAAGCAGCATGCTGCGTGCCCAGAAGACATCCTGCACTGTCCTGCCTTCCTCGGGGCTGCTTCTGAGCACAGAGGCACGCCTACAAGCAAGCTGAGATGGGCTTTGCCTAAGAGTCAGGGAAGTGTCGAGCGGAACAAGGGATGTGCTGCACAGCTTCCCTCGCAGGCAGATTCCCTCCTGGGGCTCTTAGTTCTCTTGCCTTAGTGCCCTGCTTCGTTTGGAGGCTGTTTGCGGACAGCAGCACACACAGCGGGAAGGTGCGCGCTGGTCAGCTTCAAGTCTCGGCACATAGAAGCGCAAGCCAGGCACCTGCTCGCAGTTTGTCCCGGGCATGGGAAGCAGCATGCTGCGTGCCCAGAAGACATCCCGCACTGTCCTGCCTTCCTCGGGGCTGCTTCTGAGCACGGAGGCACGCCTACAAGCAAGCTGAGATGGGCTTTGCCTAAGAGTCAGGGAAGTGTCGAGCGGAACAAGGGATGTGCTGCACAGCTTCCCTCGCAGGCAGATTCCCTCCTGGGGCTCTTAGTTCTCTTGCCTTAGTGCCCTGCTTTGTTTGGAGGCTGTTTGCGGACAGCAGCACACACAGCGGGAAGGTGCGCGCTGGCCAGCTCCAAGTCTCGGCACATAGAAGCGCAAGCGAGGCACCTGCTCGCAGTTTGTCCCGGGCATGGGAAGCAGCATGCCGCATGCCCAGAGTACTTCTCGCACTGTCCTGCCTTCCTCGGGGCTGCTTCTGAGCACGGAGGCACGCCTACAAGCAAGCTGAGATGGGCTTTGCCTAAGAGTGAGGGAAGTGGCGAGCGGAACAAGGGATGTGCTGCACAGGTTCCCTCGCAGGCAAATTCCCTCCTGGGGCGCTTACTTCTCTTGCCTTAGTGCCCTGCTTTGTTTGGAGGCTCTTTGCGAACAGCAGCACAAACTGCGGGAAGGTGCGCGCTGGCCAGCTCCAAGTCTCGGCAGATTGAAGCGCAAGCCAGGCACCTGCTCGCAGTTTGTCCCGGGCATGGGAAGCAGCATGCTGCATGCCCTGATTACTTCTCGCACTGTCCTGCCTTCCTCGGGGCTGCTTCTGAGCACGGAGGCACACCTACAAGCAAGCTGAGATGCGCTTTGCCTAAGAGTGAGGGAAGTGGCGAGCAGAACAAGGGATGTGCTGCACAGCTTCCCTCGCAGGCAGATTCCCTCCGGGGGGGCTTAGTTCTCTTGCCTTAGTGCCCTGCTTTGTTTGGAGGCTGTTTGCGGACAGCAGCACACACAGCGGGAAGGTGCGCGCTGGCCAGCTCCAAGTCTCGGCACATAGAAGCGCAAGCCAGGCACCTGCTCGCGGTTTGTCCCGGGCATGGGAAGCAGCATGCTGCGTGCCCAGAAGACATCCCGCACTGTCCTGCCTTCCTCGGGGCTGCTTCTGAGCACGGAGGCACGCCTACAAGCAAGCTGAGATGGGCTTTGCCTAAGAGTCAGGGAAGTGTCGAGCGGAACAAGGGATGTGCTGCACAGCTTCCCTCGCAGGCAGATTCCCTCCTGGGGCTCTTAGTTCTCTTGCCTTAGTGCCCTGCTTTGTTTGGAGGCTGTTTGCGGACAGCAGCACACACAGCGGGAAGGTGCGCGCTGGCCAGCTCCAAGTCTCGGCACATAGAAGCGCAAGCCAGGCACCTGCTCGCAGTTTGTCCCGGGCATGGGAAGCAGCATGCTGCATGCCCTGATTACTTCTCGCACTGTCCTGCCTTCCTCGGGGCTGCTTCTGAGCACGGAGGCACACCTACAAGCAAGCTGACATGCGCTTTGCCTAAGAGTGAGGGAAGTGGCGAGCGGAACAAGGGATGTGCTACACAGCTTCCCTCGCAGGCAGATTCCCTCCTGGGGCTCTTAGTTCTCTTGCCTTAGTGCCCTGCTTTGTTTGGAGGCTGTTTGCGGACAGCAGCACACACAGCGGGAAGGTGCGCGCTGGTCAGCTCCAAGTCTCGGCAGATTGAAGCGCAAGCCAGGCACCAGCTCAAGGTTTGTCCCAGGCATGGGAAGCAGCATGCTGCATGCCCCGATTACTTCTCGCACTGTCCTTCCTGCCACGGGGCTGCTTCTGAGCACGGAGGCACGCCTACAAGCAAGTTGAGATGGGCTTTGCATAAGAGTCAGGGAAGTGTCGAGCGGAACAAGGGATGTGCTGCACAGCTTCCCTCGCAGGCAGATTCCCTCCTGGGGCGCTTAGTTCTCCTGCCTTAGTGCCCTGCTGTGTTTGGAGGCTGTTTGCGGACAGCAGCACACACAGCGGGAAGGTGCGCGCTGGCCAGCTCCAAGTCTCGGCACATAGAAGCGCAAGCCAGGCACCTGCTCGCGGTTTGTCCCGGGCATGGGAAGCAGCATGCTGCGTGCCCAGAAGACATCCCGCACTGTCCTGCCTTCCTCGGGGCTGCTTCTGAGCACAGAGGCACGCCTACAAGCAAGCTGAGATGGGCTTTGCCTAAGAGTCAGGGAAGTGTCGAGCGGAACAAGGGATGTGCTGCACAGCTTCCCTCGCAGGCAGATTCCCTCCTGGGGCTCTTAGTTCTCTTGCCTTAGTGCCCTGCTTTGTTTGGAGGCTGTTTGCGGACAGCAGCACACACAGCGGGAAGGTGCGCGCTGGTCAGCTTCAAGTCTCGGCACATAGAAGCGCAAGCGAGGCACCTGCTCGCAGTTTGTCCCAGGCATGGGAAGCAGCATGCTGCGTGCCCAGAAGACATCCCGCACTGTCCTGCCTTCCTCGGGGCTGCTTCTGAGCACGGAGGCACGCCTACAAGCAAGCTGAGATGGGCTTTGCCTAAGAGTTAGGGAAGTGTCGAGCGGAACAAGGGATGTGCTGCACAGCTTCCCTCGCAGGCAGATTCCCTCCGGGGGGGCTTAGTTCTCTTGCCTTAGTGCCCTGCTTTGTTTGGAGGCTGTTTGCGAACAGCAGCACACACAGCGGGAAGGTGCGCGCTGGCCAGCTCCAAGTCTCGGCAGATTGAAGCGAAAGCCAGGCACCTGCTCGCAGTTTGTCCCGGGCATGGGAAGCAGCATGCCGCGTGCCCAGAAGACATCCTGCACTGTCCTGCCTTCCTCGGGGCTGCTTCTGAGCACGGAGGCACACCTACAAGCAAGCTGAGATGGGCTTTGCCTAAGAGTCAGGGAAGTGTCGAGCGGAACAAGGGATGTGCTGCACAGCTTCCCTCGCAGGCAGATTCCCTCCTGGGGCTCTTAGTTCTCTTGCCTTAGTGCCCTGCTTTGTTTGGAGGCTGTTTGCGGACAGCAGCACACACAGCGGGAAGGTGCACGCAGGTCAGCTTCAAGTCTCGGCACATAGAAGCGCAAGCGAGGCACCTGCTCGCAGTTTGTCCCGGGCATGGGAAGCAGCATGCTGCGTGCCCAGAAGACATCCTGCACTGTCCTGCCTTCCTCGGGGCTGCTTCTGAGCACGGAGGCAAACCTACAAGCAAGCTGAGATGCGCTTTGCCTAAGAGTGAGGGAAGTGGCGAGCAGAACAAGGGATGTGCTGCACAGCTTCCCTCGCAGGCAGATTCCCTCCTGGGACGCTTAGTTCTCCTGCCTTAGTGCCCTGCTTTGTTTGGAGGCTGTTTGCGGACAGCAGCACACACAGCGGGAAGGTGCGCGCTGGCCAGCTCCAAGTCTCGGCAGATTGAAGCGCAAGCCAGGCACCAGCTCAAGGTTTGTCCCAGGCATGGGAAGCAGCATGCTGCATGCCCCGATTACTTCTCGCACTGTCCTGCCTGCCACGGGGCTGCTTCTGAGCACGGAGGCACGCCTACAAGCAAGCTGAGATGGGCTTTGCCTAAGAGTCAGGGAAGTGGCGAGCGGAACAAGGGATGTGCTGCACAGCTTCCCTCGCAGGCAGATTCCCTCCTGGGGCGCTTAGTTCTCCTGCCTTAGTGCCCTGCTTTGTTTGGAGGCTGTTTGCGGACAGCAGCACACACAGCGGGAAGGTGCGCGCTGGCCAGCTCCAAGTCTCGGCACATAGAAGCGCAAGCGAGGCACCTGCTCGCGGTTTGTCCCGGGCATGGGAAGCAGCATGCTGCATGCCCAGAAGACATCCCGCACTGTCCTGCCTTCCTCGGGGCTGCTTCTGAGCACAGAGGCACACCTACAAGCCAGCTGAGATGGGCTTTGCATAAGAGTCAGGGAAGTGGCGAGCGGAACAAGGGATGTGCTGTACAGCTTCCCTCGCAGGCAGATTCCCTCCTGGGGCTCTTAGTTCTCTTGCCTTAGTGCCCTGCTTTGTTTGGAGGCTGTTTGCGGACAGCAGCACACACAGCGGGAAGGTGCGCGCTGGTCAGCTTCAAGTCTCGGCACATAGAAGCGCAAGCCAGGCACCTGCTCGCAGTTTGTCCCGGGCATGGGAAGCAGCATGCTGCGTGCCCAGAAGACATCCCGCACTGTCCTGCCTTCCTCGGGGCTGCTTCTGAGCACAGAGGCACGCCTACAAGCAAGCTGAGATGGGCTTTGCCTAAGAGTGAGGGAAGTGGCGAGCGGAACAAGGGATGTGCTGCACAGGTTCCCTCGCAGGCAAATTCCCTCCTGGGGCGCTTACTTCTCTTGCCTTAGTGCCCTGCTTTGTTTGGAGGCTCTTTGCGAACAGCAGCACACACAGCGGGAAGGTGCACGCTGGCCAGCTCCAAGTCTCGGCAGATTGAAGCGCAAGCCAGGCACCTGCTCGCAGTTTGTCCCGGGCATGGGAAGCAGCATGCTGCATGCCCTGATTACTTCTCGCACTGTCCTGCCTTCCTCGGGGCTGCTTCTGAGCACGGAGGCACACCTACAAGCAAGCTGAGATGCGCTTTGCCTAAGAGTGAGGGAAGTGGCGAGCAGAACAAGGGATGTGCTGCACAGGTTCCCTCGCAGGCAGATTCCCTCCGGGGGGGCTTAGTTCTCTTGCCTTAGTGCCCTGCTTTGTTTGGAGGCTGTTTGCGGACAGCAGCACACACAGCGGGAAGGTGCGCGCTGGCCAGCTCCAAGTCTCGGCACATAGAAGCGCAAGCCAGGCACCTGCTCGCGGTTTGTCCCGGGCATGGGAAGCAGCATGCTGCGTGCCCAGAAGACATCCCGCACTGTCCTGCCTTCCTCGGGGCTGCTTCTGAGCACAGAGGCACGCCTACAAGCAAGCTGAGATGGGCTTTGCCTAAGAGTGAGGGAAGTGGCGAGCGGAACAAGGGATGTGCTGCACAGCTTCCCTCGCAGGCAGATTCCCTCCTGGGGCGCTTAGTTCTCTTGCCTTAGTGCCCTGCTTTGTTTGGAGGCTGTTTGCGGACAGCAGCACACACAGCGGGAAGGTGCACGCTGGCCAGCTCCAAGTCTCGGCACATAGAAGCGCAAGCCAGGCACCTGCTCGCGGTTTGTCCCGGGCATGGGAAGCAGCATGCTGCGTGCCCAGAAGACATCCCGCACTGTCCTGCCTTCCTCGGGGCTGCTTCTGAGCACGGAGGCACGCCTACAAGCAAGCTGAGATGGGCTTTGCCTAAGAGTCAGGGAAGTGTCGAGCGGAACAAGGGATGTGCTGCACAGCTTCCCTCGCAGGCAGATTCCCTCCTGGGGCTCTTAGTTCTCTTGCCTTAGTCCCCTGCTTTGTTTGGAGGCTGTTTGCGGACAGCAGCACACACAGCGGGAAGGTGCGCGCTGGTCAGCTCCAAGTCTCGGCAGATTGAAGCGCAAGCCAGGCACCAGCTCGCAGTTTGTCCCGGGCATGGGAAGCAGCATGCTGCATGCCCTGATTACTTCTCGCACTGTCCTGCCTTCCTCGGGGCTGCTTCTGAGCACGGAGGCACACCTACAAGCAAGCTGAGATGCGCTTTGCCTAAGAGTGAGGGAAGTGGCGAGCGGAACAAGGGATGTGCTACACAGCTTCCCTCGCAGGCAGATTCCCTCCTGGGGCTCTTAGTTCTCTTGCCTTAGTGCCCTGCTTTGTTTGGAGGCTGTTTGCGGACAGCAGCACACACAGCGGGAAGGTGCGCGCTGGTCAGCTCCAAGTCTCGGCAGATTGAAGCGCAAGCCAGGCACCAGCTCAAGGTTTGTCCCAGGCATGGGAAGCAGCATGCTGCATGCCCCGATTACTTCTCGCACTGTCCTTCCTGCCACGGGGCTGCTTCTGAGCACGGAGGCACGCCTACAAGCAAGTTGAGATGGGCTTTGCCTAAGAGTGAGGGAAGTGTCGAGCGGAACAAGGGATGTGCTGCACAGCTTCCCTCGCAGGCAGATTCCCTCCTGGGGCGCTTAGTTCTCCTGCCTTAGTGCCCTGCTGTGTTTGGAGGCTGTTTGCGGACAGCAGCACACACAGCGGGAAGGTGCGCGCTGGCCAGCTCCAAGTCTCGGCACATAGAAGCGCAAGCCAGGCACCTGCTCGCGGTTTGTCCCGGGCATGGGAAGCAGCATGCTGCGTGCCCAGAAGACATCCCGCACTGTCCTGCCTTCCTCGGGGCTGCTTCTGAGCACAGAGGCACGCCTACAAGCAAGCTGAGATGGGCTTTGCCTAAGAGTCAGGGAAGTGTCGAGCGGAACAAGGGATGTGCTGCACAGCTTCCCTCGCAGGCAGATTCCCTCCTGGGGCTCTTAGTTCTCTTGCCTTAGTGCCCTGCTTTGTTTGGAGGCTGTTTGCGGACAGCAGCACACACAGCGGGAAGGTGCGCGCTGGCCAGCTCCAAGTCTCGGCACATAGAAGCGCAAGCGAGGCACCTGCTCGCGGTTTGTCCCGGGCATGGGAAGCAGCATGCTGCGTGCCCAGAAGACATCCCGCACTGTCCTGCCTTCCTCGGGGCTGCTTCTGAGCACAGAGGCACGCCTACAAGCAAGCTGAGATGGGCTTTGCATAAGAGTCAGGGAAGTGGCGAGCGGAACAAGGGATGTGCTGTACAGCTTCCCTCGCAGGCAGATTCCCTCCTGGGGCTCTTAGTTCTCTTGCCTTAGTGCCCTGCTTTGTTTGGAGGCTGTTTGCGGACAGCAGCACACACAGCGGGAAGGTGCGCGCTGGTCAGCTTCAAGTCTCGGCACATAGAAGCGCAAGCCAGGCACCTGCTCGCAGTTTGTCCCGGGCATGGGAAGCAGCATGCTGCGTGCCCAGAAGACATCCCGCACTGTCCTGCCTTCCTCGGGGCTGCTTCTGAGCACGGAGGCACGCCTACAAGCAAGCTGAGATGGGCTTTGCCTAAGAGTCAGGGAAGTGTCGAGCGGAACAAGGGATGTGCTGCACAGGTTCCCTCGCAGGCAAATTCCCTCCTGGGGCGCTTACTTCTCTTGCCTTAGTGCCCTGCTTTGTTTGGAGGCTCTTTGCGAACAGCAGCACAAACTGCGGGAAGGTGCGCGCTGGCCAGCTCCAAGTCTCGGCAGATTGAAGCGCAAGCCAGGCACCTGCTCGCAGTTTGTCCCGGGCATGGGAAGCAGCATGCTGCATGCCCTGATTACTTCTCGCACTGTCCTGCCTTCCTCGGGGCTGCTTCTGAGCACGGAGGCACACCTACAAGCAAGCTGAGATGCGCTTTGCCTAAGAGTGAGGGAAGTGGCGAGCAGAACAAGGGATGTGCTGCACAGCTTCCCTCGCAGGCAGATTCCCTCCGGGGGGGCTTAGTTCTCTTGCCTTAGTGCCCTGCTTTGTTTGGAGGCTGTTTGCGGACAGCAGCACACACAGCGGGAAGGTGCGCGCTGGCCAGCTCCAAGTCTCGGCACATAGAAGCGCAAGCCAGGCACCTGCTCGCGGTTTGTCCCGGGCATGGGAAGCAGCATGCTGCGTGCCCAGAAGACATCCCGCACTGTCCTGCCTTCCTCGGGGCTGCTTCTGAGCACAGAGGCACGCCTACAAGCAAGCTGAGATGGGCTTTGCCTAAGAGTCAGGGAAGTGTCGAGCGGAACAAGGGATGTGCTGCACAGCTTCCCTCGCAGGCAGATTCCCTCCTGGGGCTCTTAGTTCTCTTGCCTTAGTGCCCTGCTTTGTTTGGAGGCTGTTTGCGGACAGCAGCACACACAGCGGGAAGGTGCGCGCTGGCCAGCTCCAAGTCTCGGCACATAGAAGCGCAAGCGAGGCACCTGCTCGCGGTTTGTCCCGGGCATGGGAAGCAGCATGCTGCGTGCCCAGAAGACATCCCGCACTGTCCTGCCTTCCTCGGGGCTGCTTCTGAGCACGGAGGCACGCCTACAAGCAAGCTGAGATGGGCTTTGCCTAAGAGTCAGGGAAGTGTCGAGCGGAACAAGGGATGTGCTGCACAGCTTCCCTCGCAGGCAGATTCCCTCCTGGGGCTCTTAGTTCTCTTGCCTTAGTGCCCTGCTTTGTTTGGAGGCTGTTTGCGGACAGCAGCACACACAGCGGGAAGGTGCGCGCTGGCCAGCTCCAAGTCTCGGCACATAGAAGCGCAAGCCAGGCACCTGCTCGCAGTTTGTCCCGGGCATGGGAAGCAGCATGCTGCATGCCCTGATTACTTCTCGCACTGTCCTGCCTTCCTCGGGGCTGCTTCTGAGCACGGAGGCACACCTACAAGCAAGCTGAGATGCGCTTTGCCTAAGAGTGAGGGAAGTGGCGAGCAGAACAAGGGATGTGCTGCACAGCTTCCCTCGCAGGCAGATTCCCTCCGGGGGGGCTTAGTTCTCTTGCCTTAGTGCCCTGCTTTGTTTGGAGGCTGTTTGCGGACAGCAGCACACACAGCGGGAAGGTGCGCACTGGCCAGCTCCAAGTCTCGGCACATAGAAGCGCAAGCCAGGCACCTGCTCGCGGTTTGTCCCGGGCATGGGAAGCAGCATGCTGCGTGCCCAGAAGACATCCCGCACTGTCCTGCCTTCCTCGGGGCTGCTTCTGAGCACAGAGGCACGCCTACAAGCAAGCTGAGATGGGCTTTGCCTAAGAGTCAGGGAAGTGTCGAGCGGAACAAGGGATGTGCTGCACAGCTTCCCTCGCAGGCAGATTCCCTCCTGGGGCTCTTAGTTCTCTTGCCTTAGTGCCCTGCTTTGTTTGGAGGCTGTTTGCGGACAGCAGCACACACAGCGGGAAGGTGCGCGCTGGCCAGCTCCAAGTCTCGGCACATAGAAGCGCAAGCCAGGCACCTGCTCGCAGTTTGTCCCGGGCATGGGAAGCAGCATGCTGCATGCCCTGATTACTTCTCGCACTGTCCTGCCTTCCTCGGGGCTGCTTCTGAGCACGGAGGCACACCTACAAGCAAGCTGAGATGCGCTTTGCCTAAGAGTGAGGGAAGTGGCGAGCAGAACAAGGGATGTGCTGCACAGCTTCCCTCGCAGGCAGATTCCTTCCGGGGGGGCTTAGTTCTCTTGCCTTAGTGCCCTGCTTTGTTTGGAGGCTGTTTGCGGACAGCAGCACACACAGCGGGAAGGTGCGCGCTGGCCAGCTCCAAGTCTCGGCACATAGAAGCGCAAGCCAGGCACCTGCTCGCGGTTTGTCCCGGGCATGGGAAGCAGCATGCTGCGTGCCCAGAAGACATCCCGCACTGTCCTGCCTTCCTCGGGGCTGCTTCTGAGCACGGAGGCACGCCTACAAGCAAGCTGAGATGGGCTTTGCCTAAGAGTCAGGGAAGTGTCGAGCGGAACAAGGGATGTGCTGCACAGCTTCCCTCGCAGGCAGATTCCCTCCTGGGGCTCTTAGTTCTCTTGCCTTAGTGCCCTGCTTTGTTTGGAGGCTGTTTGCGGACAGCAGCACACACAGCGGGAAGGTGCGCGCTGGCCAGCTCCAAGTCTCGGCACATAGAAGCGCAAGCCAGGCACCTGCTCGCGGTTTGTCCCGGGCATGGGAAGCAGCATGCTGCGTGCCCAGAAGACATCCCGCACTGTCCTGCCTTCCTCGGGGCTGCTTCTGAGCACGGAGGCACGCCTACAAGCAAGCTGAGATGGGTTTTGCCTAAGAGTCAGGGAAGTGTCGAGCGGAACAAGGGATGTGCTGCACAGCTTCCCTCGCAGGCAGATTCCCTCCTGGGGCTCTTAGTTCTCTTGCCTTAGTGCCCTGCTTTGTTTGGAGGCTGTTTGCGGACAGCAGCACACACAGCGGGAAGGTGCGCGCTGGCCAGCTCCAAGTCTCGGCACATAGAAGCGCAAGCCAGGCACCTGCTCGCAGTTTGTCCCGGGCATGGGAAGCAGCATGCTGCATGCCCTGATTACTTCTCGCACTGTCCTGCCTTCCTCGGGGCTGCTTCTGAGCACGGAGGCACACCTACAAGCAAGCTGAGATGCGCTTTGCCTAAGAGTGAGGGAAGTGGCGAGCAGAACAAGGGATGTGCTGCACAGCTTCCCTCGCAGGCAGATTCCCTCCGGGGGGGCTTAGTTCTCTTGCCTTAGTGCCCTGCTTTGTTTGGAGGCTGTTTGCGGACAGCAGCACACACAGCGGGAAGGTGCGCGCTGGCCAGCTCCAAGTCTCGGCACATAGAAGCGCAAGCCAGGCACCTGCTCGCGGTTTGTCCCGGGCATGGGAAGCAGCATGCTGCGTGCCCAGAAGACATCCCGCACTGTCCTGCCTTCCTCGGGGCTGCTTCTGAGCACAGAGGCACGCCTACAAGCAAGCTGAGATGGGCTTTGCCTAAGAGTCAGGGAAGTGTCGAGCGGAACAAGGGATGTGCTGCACAGCTTCCCTCGCAGGCAGATTCCCTCCTGGGGCTCTTAGTTCTCTTGCCTTAGTGCCCTGCTTTGTTTGGAGGCTGTTTGCGGACAGCAGCACACACAGCGGGAAGGTGCGCGCTGGCCAGCTCCAAGTCTCGGCACATAGAAGCGCAAGCGAGGCACCTGCTCGCAGTTTGTCCCGGGCATGGGAAGCAGCATGCTGCATGCCCTGATTACTTCTCGCACTGTCCTGCCTTCCTCGGGGCTGCTTCTGAGCACGGAGGCACACCTACAAGCAAGCTGAGATGGGCTTTGCCTAAGAGTGAGGGAAGTGGCGAGCGGAACAAGGGATGTGCTACACAGCTTCCCTCGCAGGCAGATTCCCTCCTGGGGCTCTTAGTTCTCTTGCCTTAGTGCCCTGCTTTGTTTGGAGGCTGTTTGCGGACAGCAGCACACACAGCGGGAAGGTGCGCGCTGGTCAGCTCCAAGTCTCGGCAGATTGAAGCGCAAGCCAGGCACCAGCTCAAGGTTTGTCCCAGGCATGGGAAGCAGCATGCTGCGTGCCCAGAAGACATCCCGCACTGTCCTGCCTTCCTCGGGGCTGCTTCTGAGCACAGAGGCACGCCTACAAGCAAGCTGAGATGGGCTTTGCCTAAGAGTCAGGGAAGTGTCGAGCGGAACAAGGGATGTGCTGCACAGCTTCCCTCGCAGGCAGATTCCCTCCTGGGGCTCTTAGTTCTCTTGCCTTAGTGCCCTGCTTTGTTTGGAGGCTGTTTGCGGACAGCAGCACACACAGCGGGAAGGTGCGCGCTGGCCAGCTCCAAGTCTCGGCACATAGAAGCGCAAGCGAGGCACCTGCTCGCAGTTTGTCCCGGGCATGGGAAGCAGCATGCTGCATGCCCAGAGTACTTCTCGCACTGTCCTGCCTTCCTCGGGGCTGCTTCTGAGCACGGAGGCACGCCTACAAGCCAGCTGAGATGGGCTTTGCCTAAGAGTGAGGGAAGTGGCGAGCGGAACAAGGGATGTGCTACACAGGTTCCCTCGCAGGCAGATTCCCTCCTTGGGCGCTTACTTCTCTTGCCTTAGTGCCCTGCTTTGTTTGGAGGCTCTTTGCGAACAGCAGCACAAACTGCGGGAAGGTGCGCGCTGGCCAGCTCCAAGTCTCGGCAGATTGAAGCGCAAGCGAGGCACCTGCTCGCAGTTTGTCCCGGGCATGGGAAGCAGCATGCTGCGTGCCCAGAAGACATCCTGCACTGTCCTGCCTTCCTCGGGGCTGCTTCTGAGCACGGAGGCACACCTACAAGCAAGCTGAGATGGGCTTTGCCTAAGAGTCAGGGAAGTGGCGAGCGGAACAAGGGATGTGCTGCACAGGTTCCCTCGCAGGCAGATTCCCTCCTGGGGCGCTTACTTCTCTTGCCTTAGTGCCCTGCTTTGTTTGGAGGCTCTTTGCGAACAGCAGCACAAACTGCGGGAAGGTGCGCGCTGGCCAGCTCCAAGTCTCGGCAGATTGAAGCGAAAGCCAGGCACCTGCTCGCGGTTTGTCCCGGGCATGGGAAGCAGCATGCTGCATGCCCTGATTACTTCTCGCACTGTCCTGCCTTCCTCGGGGCTGCTTCTGAGCACGGAGGCACACCTACAAGCAAGCTGAGATGCGCTTTGCCTAAGAGTGAGGGAAGTGGCGAGCAGAACAAGGGATGTGCTGCACAGCTTCCCTCGCAGGCAGATTCCCTCCGGGGGGGCTTAGTTCTCTTGCCTTAGTGCCCTGCTTTGTTTGGAGGCTGTTTGCGGACAGCAGCACACACAGCGGGAAGGTGCGCGCTGGTCAGCTTCAAGTCTCGGCACATAGAAGCGCAAGCCAGGCACCTGCTCGCAGTTTGTCCCGGGCATGGGAAGCAGCATGCTGCGTGCCCAGAAGACATCCCGCACTGTCCTGCCTTCCTCGGGGCTGCTTCTGAGCACGGAGGCACGCCTACAAGCAAGCTGAGATGGGCTTTGCCTAAGAGTCAGGGAAGTGTCGAGCGGAACAAGGGATGTGCTGCACAGCTTCCCTCGCAGGCAGATTCCCTCCTGGGGCTCTTAGTTCTCTTGCCTTAGTGCCCTGCTTTGTTTGGAGGCTGTTTGCGGACAGCAGCACACACAGCGGGAAGGTGCGCGCTGGCCAGCTCCAAGTCTCGGCACATAGAAGCGCAAGCCAGGCACCTGCTCGCAGTTTGTCCCGGGCATGGGAAGCAGCATGCTGCATGCCCTGATTACTTCTCGCACTGTCCTGCCTTCCTCGGGGCTGCTTCTGAGCACGGAGGCACACCTACAAGCAAGCTGAGATGCGCTTTGCCTAAGAGTGAGGGAAGTGGCGAGCAGAACAAGGGATGTGCTGCACAGCTTCCCTCGCAGGCAGATTCCCTCCGGGGGGGCTTAGTTCTCTTGCCTTAGTGCCCTGCTTTGTTTGGAGGCTGTTTGCGGACAGCAGCACACACAGCGGGAAGGTGCGCGCTGGCCAGCTCCAAGTCTCGGCACATAGAAGCGCAAGCCAGGCACCTGCTCGCGGTTTGTCCCGGGCATGGGAAGCAGCATGCTGCGTGCCCAGAAGACATCCCGCACTGTCCTGCCTTCCTCGGGGCTGCTTCTGAGCACAGAGGCACGCCTACAAGCAAGCTCAGATGGGCTTTGCCTAAGAGTCAGGGAAGTGTCGAGCGGAACAAGGGATGTGCTGCACAGCTTCCCTCGCAGGCAGATTCCCTCCTGGGGCTCTTAGTTCTCTTGCCTTAGTGCCCTGCTTTGTTTGGAGGCTGTTTGCGGACAGCAGCACACACAGCGGGAAGGTGCGCGCTGGCCAGCTCCAAGTCTCGGCACATAGAAGCGCAAGCCAGGCACCTGCTCGCAGTTTGTCCCGGGCATGGGAAGCAGCATGCTGCATGCCCTGATTACTTCTCGCACTGTCCTGCCTTCCTCGGGGCTGCTTCTGAGCACGGAGGCACACCTACAAGCAAGCTGAGATGCGCTTTGCCTAAGAGTGAGGGAAGTGGCGAGCAGAACAAGGGATGTGCTGCACAGCTTCCCTCGCAGGCAGATTCCTTCCGGGGGGGCTTAGTTCTCTTGCCTTAGTGCCCTGCTTTGTTTGGAGGCTGTTTGCGGACAGCAGCACACACAGCGGGAAGGTGCGCGCTGGCCAGCTCCAAGTCTCGGCACATAGAAGCGCAAGCCAGGCACCTGCTCGCGGTTTGTCCCGGGCATGGGAAGCAGCATGCTGCGTGCCCAGAAGACATCCCGCACTGTCCTGCCTTCCTCGGGGCTGCTTCTGAGCACGGAGGCACGCCTACAAGCAAGCTGAGATGGGCTTTGCCTAAGAGTCAGGGAAGTGTCGAGCGGAACAAGGGATGTGCTGCACAGCTTCCCTCGCAGGCAGATTCCCTCCTGGGGCTCTTAGTTCTCTTGCCTTAGTGCCCTGCTTTGTTTGGAGGCTGTTTGCGGACAGCAGCACACACAGCGGGAAGGTGCGCGCTGGCCAGCTCCAAGTCTCGGCACATAGAAGCGCAAGCCAGGCACCTGCTCGCGGTTTGTCCCGGGCATGGGAAGCAGCATGCTGCGTGCCCAGAAGACATCCCGCACTGTCCTGCCTTCCTCGGGGCTGCTTCTGAGCACGGAGGCACGCCTACAAGCAAGCTGAGATGGGTTTTGCCTAAGAGTCAGGGAAGTGTCGAGCGGAACAAGGGATGTGCTGCACAGCTTCCCTCGCAGGCAGATTCCCTCCTGGGGCTCTTAGTTCTCTTGCCTTAGTGCCCTGCTTTGTTTGGAGGCTGTTTGCGGACAGCAGCACACACAGCGGGAAGGTGCGCGCTGGCCAGCTCCAAGTCTCGGCACATAGAAGCGCAAGCCAGGCACCTGCTCGCAGTTTGTCCCGGGCATGGGAAGCAGCATGCTGCATGCCCTGATTACTTCTCGCACTGTCCTGCCTTCCTCGGGGCTGCTTCTGAGCACGGAGGCACACCTACAAGCAAGCTGAGATGGGCTTTGCCTAAGAGTGAGGGAAGTGGCGAGCAGAACAAGGGATGTGCTGCACAGCTTCCCTCGCAGGCAGATTCCCTCCGGGGGGGCTTAGTTCTCTTGCCTTAGTACCCTGCTTTGTTTGGAGGCTGTTTGCGGACAGCAGCACACACAGCGGGAAGGTGCGCGCTGGCCAGCTCCAAGTCTCGGCACATAGAAGCGCAAGCCAGGCACCTGCTCGCGGTTTGTCCCGGGCATGGGAAGCAGCATGCTGCGTGCCCAGAAGACATCCCGCACTGTCCTGCCTTCCTCGGGGCTGCTTCTGAGCACAGAGGCACGCCTACAAGCAAGCTGAGATGGGCTTTGCCTAAGAGTCAGGGAAGTGTCGAGCGGAACAAGGGATGTGCTGCACAGCTTCCCTCGCAGGCAGATTCCCTCCTGGGGCTCTTAGTTCTCTTGCCTTAGTGCCCTGCTTTGTTTGGAGGCTGTTTGCGGACAGCAGCACACACAGCGGGAAGGTGCGCGCTGGCCAGCTCCAAGTCTCGGCACATAGAAGCGCAAGCGAGGCACCTGCTCGCAGTTTGTCCCGGGCATGGGAAGCAGCATGCTGCATGCCCTGATTACTTCTCGCACTGTCCTGCCTTCCTCGGGGCTGCTTCTGAGCACGGAGGCACACCTACAAGCAAGCTGAGATGGGCTTTGCCTAAGAGTGAGGGAAGTGGCGAGCGGAACAAGGGATGTGCTACACAGCTTCCCTCGCAGGCAGATTCCCTCCTGGGGCTCTTAGTTCTCTTGCCTTAGTGCCCTGCTTTGTTTGGAGGCTGTTTGCGGACAGCAGCACACACAGCGGGAAGGTGCGCGCTGGTCAGCTCCAAGTCTCGGCAGATTGAAGCGCAAGCCAGGCACCAGCTCAAGGTTTGTCCCAGGCATGGGAAGCAGCATGCTGCGTGCCCAGAAGACATCCCGCACTGTCCTGCCTTCCTCGGGGCTGCTTCTGAGCACAGAGGCACGCCTACAAGCAAGCTGAGATGGGCTTTGCCTAAGAGTCAGGGAAGTGTCGAGCGGAACAAGGGATGTGCTGCACAGCTTCCCTCGCAGGCAGATTCCCTCCTGGGGCTCTTAGTTCTCTTGCCTTAGTGCCCTGCTTTGTTTGGAGGCTGTTTGCGGACAGCAGCACACACAGCGGGAAGGTGCGCGCTGGCCAGCTCCAAGTCTCGGCACATAGAAGCGCAAGCGAGGCACCTGCTCGCAGTTTGTCCCGGGCATGGGAAGCAGCATGCTTCATGCCCAGAGTACTTCTCGCACTGTCCTGCCTTCCTCGGGGCTGCTTCTGAGCACGGAGGCACGCCTACAAGCAAGCTGAGATGGGCTTTGCCTAAGAGTGAGGGAAGTGGCGAGCGGAACAAGGGATGTGCTACACAGGTTCCCTCGCAGGCAGATTCCCTCCTTGGGCGCTTACTTCTCTTGCCTTAGTGCCCTGCTTTGTTTGGAGGCTCTTTGCGAACAGCAGCACAAACTGCGGGAAGGTGCGCGCTGGCCAGCTCCAAGTCTCGGCAGATTGAAGCGCAAGCGAGGCACCTGCTCGCAGTTTGTCCCGGGCATGGGAAGCAGCATGCTGCGTGCCCAGAAGACATCCTGCACTGTCCTGCCTTCCTCGGGGCTGCTTCTGAGCACGGAGGCACACCTACAAGCAAGCTGAGATGGGCTTTGCCTAAGAGTCAGGGAAGTGGCGAGCGGAACAAGGGATGTGCTGCACAGGTTCCCTCGCAGGCAGATTCCCTCCTGGGGCGCTTACTTCTCTTGCCTTAGTGCCCTGCTTTGTTTGGAGGCTCTTTGCGAACAGCAGCACAAACTGCGGGAAGGTGCGCGCTGGCCAGCTCCAAGTCTCGGCAGATTGAAGCGAAAGCCAGGCACCTGCTCGCGGTTTGTCCCGGGCATGGGAAGCAGCATGCTGCATGCCCTGATTACTTCTCGCACTGTCCTGCCTTCCTCGGGGCTGCTTCTGAGCACGGAGGCACACCTACAAGCAAGCTGAGATGCGCTTTGCCTAAGAGTGAGGGAAGTGGCGAGCAGAACAAGGGATGTGCTGCACAGCTTCCCTCGCAGGCAGATTCCCTCCGGGGGGGCTTAGTTCTCTTGCCTTAGTGCCCTGCTTTGTTTGGAGGCTGTTTGCGGACAGCAGCACACACAGCGGGAAGGTGCGCGCTGGCCAGCTCCAAGTCTCGGCACATAGAAGCGCAAGCCAGGCACCTGCTCGCGGTTTGTCCCGGGCATGGGAAGCAGCATGCTGCGTGCCCAGAAGACATCCCGCACTCTCCTGCCTTCCTCAGGGCTGCTTCTGAGCACGGAGGCACGCCTACAAGCAAGCTGAGATGGGCTTTGCCTAAGAGTTAGGGAAGTGGCGAGCGGAACAAGGGATGTGCTGCACAGCTTCCCTCGCAGGCAGATTCCCTCTGGGGGGGCTTAGTTCTCTTGCCTTAGTGCCCAGCTTTGTTTGGAGGCTGTTTGCGAACAGCAGCACACACAGCGGGAAGGTGCGCGCTCGCCAGCTCCAAGTCTCGGCAGATTGAAGCGAAAGCGAGGCACCTGCTCGCAGTTTGTCCCGGGCATGGGAAGCAGCATGCCGCGTGCCCAGAAGACATCCTGCACTGTCCTGCCTTCCTCGGGGCTGCTTCTGAGCACGGAGGCACACCTACAAGCAAGCTGAGATGGGCTTTGCCTAAGAGTCAGGGAAGTGTCGAGCGGAACAAGGGATGTGCTGCACAGCTTCCCTCGCAGGCAGATTCCCTCCTGGGGCTCTTAGTTCTCTTGCCTTAGTGCCCTGCTTTGTTTGGAGGCTGTTTGCGGACAGCAGCACACACAGCGGGAAGGTGCGCGCTGGTCAGCTTCAAGTCTCGGCACATAGAAGCGCAAGCGAGGCACCTGCTCGCAGTTTGTCCCGGGCATGGGAAGCAGCATGCTGCGTGCCCAGAAGACATCCCGCACTGTCCTGCCTTCCTCGGGGCTGCTTCTGAGCACGGAGGCACGCCTACAAGCAAGTTGAGATGGGCTTTGCCTAAGAGTTAGGGAAGTGGAGAGCGGAACAAGGGATGTGCTGCACAGCTTCCCTCGCAGGCAGATTCCCTCCTTGGGCGCTTACTTCTCTTGCCTTAGTGCCCTGCTTTGTTTGGAGGCTGTTTGCGGACAGCAGCACACACAGCGGGAAGGTGCGCGCTGGTCAGCTCCAAGTCTCGGCAGATTGAAGCGCAAGCCAGGCACCAGCTCAAGGTTTGTCCCAGGCATGGGAAGCAGCATGCTGCATGCCCCGATTACTTCTCGCACTGTCCTGCCTGCCACGGGGCTGCTTCTGAGCACGGAGGCACGCCTACAAGCAAGTTGAGATGGGCTTTGCCTAAGAGTGAGGGAAGTGGCGAGCGGAACAAGGGATGTGCTGCACAGGTTCCCTCGCAGGCAGATTCCCTCCTGGGGCTCTTAGTTCTCCTGCCTTAGTGCCCTGCTTTGTTTGGAGGCTGTTTGCGGACAGCAGCACACACAGCGGGAAGGTGCGCGCTGGCCAGCTCCAAGTCTCGGCACATAGAAGAGTAAGCCAGGCACCTGCTCGCGGTTTGTTCCGGGCATGGGAAGCAGCATGCTGCGTGCCCAGAAGACATCCCGCACTGTCCTGCCTTCCTCGGGGCTGCTTCTGAGCACAGAGGCACACCTACAAGCCAGCTGAGATGGGCTTTGCATAAGAGTCAGGGAAGTGGCGAGCGGAACAAGGGATGTGCTGCACAGCTTCCCTCGCAGGCAGATTCCCTCCTGGGGCTCTTAGTTCTCTTGCCTTAGTGCCCTGCTTCGTTTGGAGGCTGTTTGCGGACAGCAGCACACACAGCGGGAAGGTGCGCGCTGGCCAGCTCCAAGTCTCGGCACATAGAAGCGCAAGCGAGGCACCTGCTCGCAGTTTGTCCAGGGCATGGGAAGCAGCATGCTGCATGCCCTGATTACTTCTCGCACTGTCCTGCCTTCCTCGGGGCTGCTTCTGAGCACGGAGGCACACCTACAAGCAAGCTGAGATGGGCTTTGCCTAAGAGTGAGGGAAGTGGCGAGCAGAACAAGGGATGTGCTGCACAGCTTCCCTCGCAGGCAGATTCCCTCCGGGGGGACTTAGTTCTCTTGCCTTAGTGCCCTGCTTTGTTTGGAGGCTGTTTGCGGACAGCAGCACACACAGCGGGAAGGTGCGCGCTGGCCAGCTCCAAGTCTCGGCACATAGAAGCGCAAGCCAGGCACCTGCTCGCGGTTTGTCCCGGGCATGGGAAGCAGCATGCTGCGTGCCCAGAAGACATCCCGCACTGTCCTGCCTTCCTCGGGGCTGCTTCTGAGCACAGAGGCACGCCTACAAGCAAGCTGAGATGGGCTTTGCCTAAGAGTCAGGGAAGTGTCGAGCGGAACAAGGGATGTGCTGCACAGCTTCCCTCGCAGGCAGATTCCCTCCTGGGGCTCTTAGTTCTCTTGCCTTAGTGCCCTGCTTTGTTTGGAGGCTGTTTGCGGACAGCAGCACACACAGCGGGAAGGTGCGCGCTGGCCAGCTCCAAGTCTCGGCACATAGAAGCGCAAGCCAGGCACCTGCTCGCGGTTTGTCCCGGGCATGGGAAGCAGCATGCTGCGTGCCCAGAAGACATCCCGCACTGTCCTGCCTTCCTCGGGGCTGCTTCTGAGCACGGAGGCACGCCTACAAGCAAGCTGAGATGGGCTTTGCCTAAGAGTCAGGGAAGTGTCGAGCGGAACAAGGGATGTGCTGCACAGCTTCCCTCGCAGGCAGATTCCCTCCTGGGGCTCTTAGTTCTCTTGCCTTAGTGCCCTGCTTTGTTTGGAGGCTGTTTGCGGACAGCAGCACACACAGCGGGAAGGTGCGCGCTGGCCAGCTCCAAGTCTCGGCACATAGAAGCGCAAGCCAGGCACCTGCTCGCAGTTTGTCCCGGGCATGGGAAGCAGCATGCTGCATGCCCTGATTACTTCTCGCACTGTCCTGCCTTCCTCGGGGCTGCTTCTGAGCACGGAGGCACACCTACAAGCAAGCTGAGATGGGCTTTGCCTAAGAGTGAGGGAAGTGGCGAGCGGAACAAGGGATGTGCTGCACAGCTTCCCTCGCAGGCAGATTCCCTCCGGGGGGGCTTAGTTCTCTTGCCTTAGTGCCCTGCTTTGTTTGGAGGCTGTTTGCGGACAGCAGCACACACAGCGGGAAGGTGCGCGCTGGCCAGCTCCAAGTCTCGGCACACAGAAGCGCAAGCCAGGCACCTGCTCGCGGTTTGTCCCGGGCATGGGAAGCAGCATGCTGCGTGCCCAGAAGACATCCCGCACTGTCCTGCCTTCCTCGGGGCTGCTTCTGAGCACGGAGGCACGCCTACAAGCAAGTTGAGATGGGCTTTCCCTAAGAGTTAGGGAAGTGGCGAGCGGAACAAGGGATGTGCTGCACAGCTTCCCTCGCAGGCAGATTCCCTCCTGGGGCTCTTAGTTCTCTTGCCTTAGTGCCCTGCTTTGTTTGGAGGCTGTTTGCGGACAGCAGCACACACAGCGGGAAGGTGCGCGCTGGCCAGCTCCAAGTCTCGGCACATAGAAGCGCAAGCCAGGCACCTGCTCGCGGTTTGTCCCGGGCATGGGAAGCAGCATGCTGCGTGCCCAGAAGACATCCCGCACTGTCCTGCCTTCCTCGGGGCTGCTTCTGAGCACAGAGGCACACCTACAAGCCAGCTGAGATGGGCTTTGCATAAGAGTCAGGGAAGTGGCGAGCGGAACAAGGGATGTGCTGCACAGCTTCCCTCGCAGGCAGATTCCCTCCTGGGGCTCTTAGTTCTCTTGCCTTAGTGCCCTGCTTCGTTTGGAGGCTGTTTGCGGACAGCAGCACACACAGCGGGAAGGTGCGCGCTGGCCAGCTCCAAGTCTCGGCACATAGAAGCGCAAGCGAGGCACCTGCTCGCAGTTTGTCCCGGGCATGGGAAGCAGCATGCTGCATGCCCAGAGTACTTCTCGCACTGTCCTGCCTTCCTCGGGGCTGCTTCTGAGCACGGAGGCACGCCTACAAGCAAGCTGAGATGGGCTTTGCCTAAGAGTGAGGGAAGTGTCGAGCGGAACAAGGGATGTGCTGCACAGCTTCCCTCGCAGGCAGATTCCCTCCTGGGGCTCTTAGTTCTCTTGCCTTAGTGCCCTGCTTTGTTTGGAGGCTGTTTGCGGACAGCAGCACACACAGCGGGAAGGTGCGCGCTGGCCAGCTCCAAGTCTCGGCAGATTGAAGCGCAAGCCAGGCACCAGCTCAAGGTTTGTCCCAGGCATGGGAAGCAGCATGCTGCATGCCCCGATTACTTCTCGCACTGTCCTGCCTGCCACGGGGCTGCTTCTGAGCACGGAGGCACGCCTACAAGCAAGTTGAGATGGGCTTTCCCTAAGAGTTAGGGAAGTGGCGAGCGGAACAAGGGATGTGCTGCACAGCTTCCCTCGCAGGCAGATTCCCTCCGGGGGGGCTTAGTTCTCTTGCCTTAGTGCCCTGCTTTGTTTGGAGGCTGTTTGCGGACAGCAGCACACACAGCGGGAAGGTGCGCGCTGGCCAGCTCCAAGTCTCGGCACATAGAAGCGCAAGCCAGGCACCTGCTCGCGGTTTGTCCCGGGCATGGGAAGCAGCATGCTGCGTGCCCAGAAGACATCCCGCACTGTCCTGCCTTCCTCGGGGCTGCTTCTGAGCACAGAGGCACGCCTACAAGCAAGCTGAGATGGGCTTTGCCTAAGAGTCAGGGAAGTGTCGAGCGGAACAAGGGATGTGCTGCACAGCTTCCCTCGCAGGCAGATTCCCTCCTGGGGCTCTTAGTTCTCTTGCCTTAGTGCCCTGCTTTGTTTGGAGGCTGTTTGCGGACAGCAGCACACACAGCGGGAAGGTGCGCGCTGGCCAGCTCCAAGTCTCGGCACATAGAAGCGCAAGCCAGGCACCTGCTCGCGGTTTGTCCCGGGCATGGGAAGCAGCATGCTGCGTGCCCAGAAGACATCCCGCACTGTCCTGCCTTCCTCGGGGCTGCTTCTGAGCACGGAGGCACGCCTACAAGCAAGCTGAGATGGGCTTTGCCTAAGAGTCAGGGAAGTGTCGAGCGGAACAAGGGATGTGCTGCACAGCTTCCCTCGCAGGCAGATTCCCTCCTGGGGCTCTTAGTTCTCTTGCCTTAGTGCCCTGCTTTGTTTGGAGGCTGTTTGCGGACAGCAGCACACACAGCGGGAAGGTGCGCGCTGGCCAGCTCCAAGTCTCGGCACATAGAAGCGCAAGCCAGGCACCTGCTCGCAGTTTGTCCCGGGCATGGGAAGCAGCATGCTGCATGCCCTGATTACTTCTCGCACTGTCCTGCCTTCCTCGGGGCTGCTTCTGAGCACGGAGGCACACCTACAAGCAAGCTGAGATGGGCTTTGCCTAAGAGTGAGGGAAGTGGCGAGCGGAACAAGGGATGTGCTGCACAGCTTCCCTCGCAGGCAGATTCCCTCCGGGGGGGCTTAGTTCTCTTGCCTTAGTGCCCTGCTTTGTTTGGAGGCTGTTTGCGGACAGCAGCACACACAGCGGGAAGGTGCGCGCTGGCCAGCTCCAAGTCTCGGCACACAGAAGCGCAAGCCAGGCACCTGCTCGCGGTTTGTCCCGGGCATGGGAAGCAGCATGCTGCGTGCCCAGAAGACATCCCGCACTGTCCTGCCTTCCTCGGGGCTGCTTCTGAGCACGGAGGCACGCCTACAAGCAAGTTGAGATGGGCTTTCCCTAAGAGTTAGGGAAGTGGCGAGCGGAACAAGGGATGTGCTGCACAGCTTCCCTCGCAGGCAGATTCCCTCCTGGGGCTCTTAGTTCTCTTGCCTTAGTGCCCTGCTTTGTTTGGAGGCTGTTTGCGGACAGCAGCACACACAGCGGGAAGGTGCGCGCTGGCCAGCTCCAAGTCTCGGCACATAGAAGCGCAAGCCAGGCACCTGCTCGCGGTTTGTCCCGGGCATGGGAAGCAGCATGCTGCGTGCCCAGAAGACATCCCGCACTGTCCTGCCTTCCTCGGGGCTGCTTCTGAGCACGGAGGCACGCCTACAAGCAAGCTGAGATGGGCTTTGCCTAAGAGTCAGGGAAGTGTCGAGCGGAACAAGGGATGTGCTGCACAGCTTCCCTCGCAGGCAGATTCCCTCCTGGGGCTCTTAGTTCTCTTGCCTTAGTGCCCTGCTTTGTTTGGAGGCTGTTTGCGGACAGCAGCACACACAGCGGGAAGGTGCGCGCTGGCCAGCTCCAAGTCTCGGCACATAGAAGCGCAAGCCAGGCACCTGCTCGCAGTTTGTCCCGGGCATGGGAAGCAGCATGCTGCATGCCCTGATTACTTCTCGCACTGTCCTGCCTTCCTCGGGGCTGCTTCTGAGCACGGAGGCACACCTACAAGCAAGCTGAGATGGGCTTTGCCTAAGAGTGAGGGAAGTGTCGAGCGGAACAAGGGATGTGCTGCACAGCTTCCCTCGCAGGCAGATTCCCTCCGGGGGGGCTTAGTTCTCTTGCCTTAGTGCCCTGCTTTGTTTGGAGGCTGTTTGCGGACAGCAGCACACACAGCGGGAAGGTGCGCGCTGGCCAGCTCCAAGTCTCGGCACACAGAAGCGCAAGCCAGGCACCTGCTCGCGGTTTGTCCCGGGCATGGGAAGCAGCATGCTGCGTGCCCAGAAGACATCCCGCACTGTCCTGCCTTCCTCGGGGCTGCTTCTGAGCACGGAGGCACGCCTACAAGCAAGCTGAGATGGGCTTTGCCTAAGAGTGAGGGAAGTGTCGAGCGGAACAAGGGATGTGCTGCACAGCTTCCCTCGCAGGCAGATTCCCTCCTGGGGCTCTTAGTTCTCTTGCCTTAGTGCCCTGCTTTGTTTGGAGGCTGTTTGCGGACAGCAGCACACACAGCGGGAAGGTGCGCGCTGGCCAGCTCCAAGTCTCGGCAGATTGAAGCGCAAGCCAGGCACCAGCTCAAGGTTTGTCCCAGGCATGGGAAGCAGCATGCTGCATGCCCCGATTACTTCTCGCACTGTCCTGCCTGCCACGGGGCTGCTTCTGAGCACGGAGGCACGCCTACAAGCAAGTTGAGATGGGCTTTGCCTAAGAGTGAGGGAAGTGGCGAGCGGAACAAGGGATGTGCTGCACAGCTTCCCTCGCAGGCAGATTCCCTCCTGGGGCTCTTAGTTCTCCTGCCTTAGTGCCCTGCTTTGTTTGGAGGCTGTTTGCGGACAGCAGCACACACAGCGGGAAGGTGCGCGCTGGCCAGCTCCAAGTCTCGGCACATAGAAGCGTAAGCCAGGCACCTGCTCGCGGTTTGTTCCGGGCATGGGAAGCAGCATGCTGCGTGCCCAGAAGACATCCCGCACTGTCCTGCCTTCCTCGGGGCTGCTTCTGAGCACAGAGGCACACCTACAAGCCAGCTGAGATGGGCTTTGCATAAGAGTCAGGGAAGTGGCGAGCGGAACAAGGGATGTGCTGCACAGCTTCCCTCGCAGGCAGATTCCCTCCTGGGGCTCTTAGTTCTCTTGCCTTAGTGCCCTGCTTCGTTTGGAGGCTGTTTGCGGACAGCAGCACACACAGCGGGAAGGTGCGCGCTGGCCAGCTCCAAGTCTCGGCACATAGAAGCGCAAGCGAGGCACCTGCTCGCAGTTTGTCCCGGGCATGGGAAGCAGCATGCTGCATGCCCAGAGTACTTCTCGCACTGTCCTGCCTTCCTCGGGGCTGCTTCTGAGCACGGAGGCACGCCTACAAGCAAGCTGAGATGGGCTTTGCCTAAGAGTGAGGGAAGTGTCGAGCGGAACAAGGGATGTGCTGCACAGCTTCCCTCGCAGGCAGATTCCCTCCTGGGGCTCTTAGTTCTCTTGCCTTAGTGCCCTGCTTTGTTTGGAGGCTGTTTGCGGACAGCAGCACACACAGCGGGAAGGTGCGCGCTGGCCAGCTCCAAGTCTCGGCAGATTGAAGCGCAAGCCAGGCACCTGCTCGCAGTTTGTCCCAGGCATGGGAAGCAGCATGCTGCATGCCCCGATTACTTCTCGCACTGTCCTGCCTGCCACGGGGCTGCTTCTGAGCACGGAGGCACGCCTACAAGCAAGTTGAGATGGGCTTTCCCTAAGAGTTAGGGAAGTGGCGAGCGGAACAAGGGATGTGCTGCACAGCTTCCCTCGCAGGCAGATTCCCTCCGGGGGGGCTTAGTTCTCTTGCCTTAGTGCCCTGCTTTGTTTGGAGGCTGTTTGCGGACAGCAGCACACACAGCGGGAAGGTGCGCGCTGGCCAGCTCCAAGTCTCGGCACATAGAAGCGCAAGCCAGGCACCTGCTCGCGGTTTGTCCCGGGCATGGGAAGCAGCATGCTGCGTGCCCAGAAGACATCCCGCACTGTCCTGCCTTCCTCGGGGCTGCTTCTGAGCACAGAGGCACGCCTACAAGCAAGCTGAGATGGGCTTTGCCTAAGAGTCAGGGAAGTGTCGAGCGGAACAAGGGATGTGCTGCACAGCTTCCCTCGCAGGCAGATTCCCTCCTGGGGCTCTTAGTTCTCTTGCCTTAGTGCCCTGCTTCGTTTGGAGGCTGTTTGCGGACAGCAGCACACACAGCGGGAAGGTGCGCGCTGGTCAGCTTCAAGTCTCGGCACATAGAAGCGCAAGCCAGGCACCTGCTCGCAGTTTGTCCCGGGCATGGGAAGCAGCATGCTGCGTGCCCAGAAGACATCCCGCACTGTCCTGCCTTCCTCGGGGCTGCTTCTGAGCACGGAGGCACGCCTACAAGCAAGCTGAGATGGGCTTTGCCTAAGAGTGAGGGAAGTGTCGAGCGGAACAAGGGATGTGCTGCACAGCTTCCCTCGCAGGCAGATTCCCTCCTGGGGCTCTTAGTTCTCTTGCCTTAGTGCCCTGCTTTGTTTGGAGGCTCTTTGCGAACAGCAGCACAAACTGCGGGAAGGTGCGCGCTGGCCAGCTCCAAGTCTCGGCAGATTGAAGCGCAAGCGAGGCACCTGCTCGCAGTTTGTCCCGGGCATGGGAAGCAGCATGCTGCGTGCCCAGAAGACATCCTGCACTGTCCTGCCTTCCTCGGGGCTGCTTCTGAGCACGGAGGCACGCCTACAAGCAAGCTGAGATGGGCTTTGCCTAAGAGTCAGGGAAGTGTCGAGCGGAACAAGGGATGTGCTGCACAGCTTCCCTCGCAGGCAGATTCCCTCCTGGGGCTCTTAGTTCTCTTGCCTTAGTGCCCTGCTTTGTTTGGAGGCTGTTTGCGGACAGCAGCACACACAGCGGGAAGGTGCGCGCTGGCCAGCTCCAAGTCTCGGCACATAGAAGCGCAAGCCAGGCACCTGCTCACGGTTTGTCCCGGGCATGGGAAGCAGCATGCTGCGTGCCCAGAAGACATCCCGCACTGTCCTGCCTTCCTCGGGGCTGCTTCTGAGCACAGAGGCACGCCTACAAGCAAGCTGAGATGGGCTTTGCCTAAGAGTGAGGGAAGTGTCGAGCGGAACAAGGGATGTGCTGCACAGCTTCCCTCGCAGGCAGATTCCCTCCTGGGGCTCTTAGTTCTCTTGCCTTAGTGCCCTGCTTTGTTTGGAGGCTGTTTGCGGACAGCAGCACACACAGCGGGAAGGTGCGCGCTGGCCAGCTCCAAGTCTCGGCACATAGAAGCGCAAGCCAGGCACCTGCTCGCAGTTTGTCCCGGGCATGGGAAGCAGCATGCTGCATGCCCTGATTACTTCTCGCACTGTCCTGCCTTCCTCGGGGCTGCTTCTGAGCACGGAGGCACACCTACAAGCAAGCTGAGATGGGCTTTGCCTAAGAGTGAGGGAAGTGTCGAGCGGAACAAGGGATGTGCTGCACAGCTTCCCTCGCAGGCAGATTCCCTCCGGGGGGGCTTAGTTCTCTTGCCTTAGTGCCCTGCTTTGTTTGGAGGCTGTTTGCGGACAGCAGCACACACAGCGGGAAGGTGCGCGCTGGCCAGCTCCAAGTCTCGGCACACAGAAGCGCAAGCCAGGCACCTGCTCGCGGTTTGTCCCGGGCATGGGAAGCAGCATGCTGCGTGCCCAGAAGACATCCCGCACTGTCCTGCCTTCCTCGGGGCTGCTTCTGAGCACGGAGGCACGCCTACAAGCAAGCTGAGATGGGCTTTGCCTAAGAGTGAGGGAAGTGTCGAGCGGAACAAGGGATGTGCTGCACAGCTTCCCTCGCAGGCAGATTCCCTCCTGGGGCTCTTAGTTCTCTTGCCTTAGTGCCCTGCTTTGTTTGGAGGCTGTTTGCGGACAGCAGCACACACAGCGGGAAGGTGCGCGCTGGCCAGCTCCAAGTCTCGGCAGATTGAAGCGCAAGCCAGGCACCAGCTCAAGGTTTGTCCCAGGCATGGGAAGCAGCATGCTGCATGCCCCGATTACTTCTCGCACTGTCCTGCCTGCCACGGGGCTGCTTCTGAGCACGGAGGCACGCCTACAAGCAAGTTGAGATGGGCTTTGCCTAAGAGTGAGGGAAGTGGCGAGCGGAACAAGGGATGTGCTGCACAGCTTCCCTCGCAGGCAGATTCCCTCCTGGGGCTCTTAGTTCTCCTGCCTTAGTGCCCTGCTTTGTTTGGAGGCTGTTTGCGGACAGCAGCACACACAGCGGGAAGGTGCGCGCTGGCCAGCTCCAAGTCTCGGCACATAGAAGCGTAAGCCAGGCACCTGCTCGCGGTTTGTTCCGGGCATGGGAAGCAGCATGCTGCGTGCCCAGAAGACATCCCGCACTGTCCTGCCTTCCTCGGGGCTGCTTCTGAGCACAGAGGCACACCTACAAGCCAGCTGAGATGGGCTTTGCATAAGAGTCAGGGAAGTGGCGAGCGGAACAAGGGATGTGCTGCACAGCTTCCCTCGCAGGCAGATTCCCTCCTGGGGCTCTTAGTTCTCTTGCCTTAGTGCCCTGCTTCGTTTGGAGGCTGTTTGCGGACAGCAGCACACACAGCGGGAAGGTGCGCGCTGGCCAGCTCCAAGTCTCGGCACATAGAAGCGCAAGCGAGGCACCTGCTCGCAGTTTGTCCCGGGCATGGGAAGCAGCATGCTGCATGCCCAGAGTACTTCTCGCACTGTCCTGCCTTCCTCGGGGCTGCTTCTGAGCACGGAGGCACGCCTACAAGCAAGCTGAGATGGGCTTTGCCTAAGAGTGAGGGAAGTGTCGAGCGGAACAAGGGATGTGCTGCACAGCTTCCCTCGCAGGCAGATTCCCTCCTGGGGCTCTTAGTTCTCTTGCCTTAGTGCCCTGCTTTGTTTGGAGGCTGTTTGCGGACAGCAGCACACACAGCGGGAAGGTGCGCGCTGGCCAGCTCCAAGTCTCGGCAGATTGAAGCGCAAGCCAGGCACCAGCTCAAGGTTTGTCCCAGGCATGGGAAGCAGCATGCTGCATGCCCCGATTACTTCTCGCACTGTCCTGCCTGCCACGGGGCTGCTTCTGAGCACGGAGGCACGCCTACAAGCAAGTTGAGATGGGCTTTCCCTAAGAGTTAGGGAAGTGGCGAGCGGAACAAGGGATGTGCTGCACAGCTTCCCTCGCAGGCAGATTCCCTCCGGGGGGGCTTAGTTCTCTTGCCTTAGTGCCCTGCTTTGTTTGGAGGCTGTTTGCGGACAGCAGCACACACAGCGGGAAGGTGCGCGCTGGCCAGCTCCAAGTCTCGGCACATAGAAGCGCAAGCCAGGCACCTGCTCGCGGTTTGTCCCGGGCATGGGAAGCAGCATGCTGCGTGCCCAGAAGACATCCCGCACTGTCCTGCCTTCCTCGGGGCTGCTTCTGAGCACAGAGGCACGCCTACAAGCAAGCTGAGATGGGCTTTGCCTAAGAGTCAGGGAAGTGTCGAGCGGAACAAGGGATGTGCTGCACAGCTTCCCTCGCAGGCAGATTCCCTCCTGGGGCTCTTAGTTCTCTTGCCTTAGTGCCCTGCTTTGTTTGGAGGCTGTTTGCGGACAGCAGCACACACAGCGGGAAGGTGCGCGCTGGTCAGCTTCAAGTCTCGGCACATAGAAGCGCAAGCCAGGCACCTGCTCGCAGTTTGTCCCGGGCATGGGAAGCAGCATGCTGCGTGCCCAGAAGACATCCCGCACTGTCCTGCCTTCCTCGGGGCTGCTTCTGAGCACGGAGGCACGCCTACAAGCAAGCTGAGATGGGCTTTGCCTAAGAGTGAGGGAAGTGTCGAGCGGAACAAGGGATGTGCTGCACAGCTTCCCTCGCAGGCAGATTCCCTCCTGGGGCTCTTAGTTCTCTTGCCTTAGTGCCCTGCTTTGTTTGGAGGCTCTTTGCGAACAGCAGCACAAACTGCGGGAAGGTGCGCGCTGGCCAGCTCCAAGTCTCGGCAGATTGAAGCGCAAGCGAGGCACCTGCTCGCAGTTTGTCCCGGGCATGGGAAGCAGCATGCTGCGTGCCCAGAAGACATCCTGCACTGTCCTGCCTTCCTCGGGGCTGCTTCTGAGCACGGAGGCACGCCTACAAGCAAGCTGAGATGGGCTTTGCCTAAGAGTCAGGGAAGTGTCGAGCGGAACAAGGGATGTGCTGCACAGCTTCCCTCGCAGGCAGATTCCCTCCTGGGGCTCTTAGTTCTCTTGCCTTAGTGCCCTGCTTTGTTTGGAGGCTGTTTGCGGACAGCAGCACACACAGCGGGAAGGTGCGCGCTGGCCAGCTCCAAGTCTCGGCACATAGAAGCGCAAGCCAGGCACCTGCTCACGGTTTGTCCCGGGCATGGGAAGCAGCATGCTGCGTGCCCAGAAGACATCCCGCACTGTCCTGCCTTCCTCGGGGCTGCTTCTGAGCACAGAGGCACGCCTACAAGCAAGCTCAGATGGGCTTTGCCTAAGAGTCAGGGAAGTGTCGAGCGGAACAAGGGATGTGCTGCACAGCTTCCCTCGCAGGCAGATTCCCTCCTGGGGCTCTTAGTTCTCTTGCCTTAGTGCCCTGCTTCGTTTGGAGGCTGTTTGCGGACAGCAGCACACACAGCGGGAAGGTGCGCGCTGGTCAGCTTCAAGTCTCGGCACATAGAAGCGCAAGCCAGGCACCTGCTCGCAGTTTGTCCCGGGCATGGGAAGCAGCATGCTGCGTGCCCAGAAGACATCCCGCACTGTCCTGCCTTCCTCGGGGCTGCTTCTGAGCACGGAGGCACGCCTACAAGCAAGCTGAGATGGGCTTTGCCTAAGAGTGAGGGAAGTGTCGAGCGGAACAAGGGATGTGCTGCATAGCTTCCCTCGCAGGCAGATTCCCTCATGGGGCTCTTAGTTCTCTTGCCTTAGTCCCCTGCTTTGTTTGGAGGCTCTTTGCGAACAGCAGCACACACAGCGGGAAGGTGCGCGCTGGCCAGCTCCAAGTCTCGGCAGATTGAAGCGCAAGCGAGGCACCTGCTCGCAGTTTGTCCCGGGCATGGGAAGCAGCATGCTGCGTGCCCAGAAGACATCCTGCACTGTCCTGCCTTCCTCGGGGCTGCTTCTGAGCACGGAGGCACGCCTACAAGCAAGCTGAGATGGGCTTTGCCTAAGAGTCAGGGAAGTGGCGAGCGGAACAAGGGATGTGCTGCACAGCTTCACTCGCAGGCAGATTCCCTCCTGTGATGCTTAGTTCTCCTGCCTTAGTGCCCTGATTTGTTTGGAGGCTGTTTGCGGACAGCAGCACACACTGCGGGAAGGTGCGCGCTGGCCAGCTCCAAGTCTCGGCACATAGAAGCGCAAGCCAGGCACCTGCTCGCAGTTTGTCGCGGGCATGGGAAGCAGCATGCTGCATGCCCCGATTACTTCTCGCACTGTCCTGCCTGCCACGGGGCTGCTTCTGAGCACGGAGGCACGCCTACAAGCCAGCTGAGATGGGCTTTGCCTAAGAGTCAGGGAAGTGGCGAGCGGAACAAGGGATGTGCTGCACAGCTTCCCTCGCAGGCAGATTCCCTCCGGGGGGGCTTAGTTCTCTTGCCTTAGTGCCCTGCTTTGTTTGGAGGCTGTTTGCGGACAGCAGCACACACAGCGGGAAGGTGCGCGCTGGCCAGCTCCAAGTCTCGGCACACAGAAGCGCAAGCCAGGCACCTGCTCGCGGTTTGTCCCGGGCATGGGAAGCAGCATGCTGCGTGCCCAGAAGACATCCCGCACTGTCCTGCCTTCCTCGGGGCTGCTTCTGAGCACGGAGGCACGCCTACAAGCAAGCTGAGATGGGCTTTGCCTAAGAGTGAGGGAAGTGTCGAGCGGAACAAGGGATGTGCTGCACAGCTTCCCTCGCAGGCAGATTCCCTCCTGGGGCTCTTAGTTCTCTTGCCTTAGTGCCCTGCTTTGTTTGGAGGCTGTTTGCGGACAGCAGCACACACAGCGGGAAGGTGCGCGCTGGCCAGCTCCAAGTCTCGGCAGATTGAAGCGCAAGCCAGGCACCAGCTCAAGGTTTGTCCCAGGCATGGGAAGCAGCATGCTGCATGCCCCGATTACTTCTCGCACTGTCCTGCCTTCCTCGGGGCTGCTTCTGAGCACGGAGGCACGCCTACAAGCAAGTTGAGATGGGCTTTGCCTAAGAGTGAGGGAAGTGGCGAGCGGAACAAGGGATGTGCTGCACAGCTTCCCTCGCAGGCAGATTCCCTCCTGGGGCTCTTAGTTCTCCTGCCTTAGTGCCCTGCTTTGTTTGGAGGCTGTTTGCGGACAGCAGCACACACAGCGGGAAGGTGCGCGCTGGCCAGCTCCAAGTCTCGGCACATAGAAGCGTAAGCCAGGCACCTGCTCGCGGTTTGTTCCGGGCATGGGAAGCAGCATGCTGCGTGCCCAGAAGACATCCCGCACTGTCCTGCCTTCCTCGGGGCTGCTTCTGAGCACAGAGGCACACCTACAAGCCAGCTGAGATGGGCTTTGCCTAAGAGTGAGGGAAGTGTCGAGCGGAACAAGGGATGTGCTGCACAGCTTCCCTCGCAGGCAGATTCCCTCCTGGGGCTCTTAGTTCTCTTGCCTTAGTGCCCTGCTTTGTTTGGAGGCTGTTTGCGGACAGCAGCACACACAGCGGGAAGGTGCGCGCTGGCCAGCTCCAAGTCTCGGCAGATTGAAGCGCAAGCCAGGCACCAGCTCAAGGTTTGTCCCAGGCATGGGAAGCAGCATGCTGCATGCCCCGATTACTTCTCGCACTGTCCTGCCTGCCACGGGGCTGCTTCTGAGCACGGAGGCACGCCTACAAGCAAGTTGAGATGGGCTTTCCCTAAGAGTTAGGGAAGTGGCGAGCGGAACAAGGGATGTGCTGCACAGCTTCCCTCGCAGGCAGATTCCCTCCGGGGGGGCTTAGTTCTCTTGCCTTAGTGCCCTGCTTTGTTTGGAGGCTGTTTGCGGACAGCAGCACACACAGCGGGAAGGTGCGCGCTGGCCAGCTCCAAGTCTCGGCACATAGAAGCGCAAGCCAGGCACCTGCTCGCGGTTTGTCCCGGGCATGGGAAGCAGCATGCTGCGTGCCCAGAAGACATCCCGCACTGTCCTGCCTTCCTCGGGGCTGCTTCTGAGCACAGAGGCACGCCTACAAGCAAGCTGAGATGGGCTTTGCCTAAGAGTCAGGGAAGTGTCGAGCGGAACAAGGGATGTGCTGCACAGCTTCCCTCGCAGGCAGATTCCCTCCTGGGGCTCTTAGTTCTCTTGCCTTAGTGCCCTGCTTTGTTTGGAGGCTCTTTGCGAACAGCAGCACAAACTGCGGGAAGGTGCGCGCTGGCCAGCTCCAAGTCTCGGCAGATTGAAGCGCAAGCGAGGCACCTGCTCGCAGTTTGTCCCGGGCATGGGAAGCAGCATGCTGCGTGCCCAGAAGACATCCTGCACTGTCCTGCCTTCCTCGGGGCTGCTTCTGAGCACGGAGGCACGCCTACAAGCAAGCTGAGATGGGCTTTGCCTAAGAGTCAGGGAAGTGTCGAGCGGAACAAGGGATGTGCTGCACAGCTTCCCTCGCAGGCAGATTCCCTCCTGGGGCTCTTAGTTCTCTTGCCTTAGTGCCCTGCTTTGTTTGGAGGCTGTTTGCGGACAGCAGCACACACAGCGGGAAGGTGCGCGCTGGCCAGCTCCAAGTCTCGGCACATAGAAGCGCAAGCCAGGCACCTGCTCGCGGTTTGTCCCGGGCATGGGAAGCAGCATGCTGCGTGCCCAGAACACATCCCGCACTGTCCTGCCTTCCTCGGGGCTGCTTCTGAGCACAGAGGCAC
Organism: Rhea pennata; assembly: GCF_028389875.1. NCBI lineage: Eukaryota > Metazoa > Chordata > Aves > Rheiformes > Rheidae > Rhea > Rhea pennata. Next base: position 210,772 of record NW_026907710.1, read on the forward strand.
GCCTACAAGCAAGCTCAGATGGGCTTTGCCTAAGAGTCAGGGAAGTGTCGAGCGGAACAAGGGATGTGCTGCACAGCTTCCCTCGCAGGCAGATTCCCTCCTGGGGCTCTTAGTTCTCTTGCCTTAGTGCCCTGCTTCGTTTGGAGGCTGTTTGCGGACAGCAGCACACACAGCGGGAAGGTGCGCGCTGGTCAGCTTCAAGTCTCGGCACATAGAAGCGCAAGCCAGGCACCTGCTCGCAGTTTGTCCCGGGCATGGGAAGCAGCATGCTGCGTGCCCAGAAGACATCCCGCACTGTCCTGCCTTCCTCGGGGCTGCTTCTGAGCACGGAGGCACGCCTACAAGCAAGCTGAGATGGGCTTTGCCTAAGAGTGAGGGAAGTGTCGAGCGGAACAAGGGATGTGCTGCATAGCTTCCCTCGCAGGCAGATTCCCTCGTGGGGCTCTTAGTTCTCTTGCCTTAGTCCCCTGCTTTGTTTGGAGGCTCTTTGCGAACAGCAGCACACACAGCGGGAAGGTGCGCGCTGGCCAGCTCCAAGTCTCGGCAGATTGAAGCGCAAGCGAGGCACCTGCTCGCAGTTTGTCCCGGGCATGGGAAGCAGCATGCTGCGTGCCCAGAAGACATCCTGCACTGTCCTGCCTTCCTCGGGGCTGCTTCTGAGCACGGAGGCACGCCTACAAGCAAGCTGAGATGGGCTTTGCCTAAGAGTCAGGGAAGTGGCGAGCGGAACAAGGGATGTGCTGCACAGCTTCACTCGCAGGCAGATTCCCTCCTGTGATGCTTAGTTCTCCTGCCTTAGTGCCCTGATTTGTTTGGAGGCTGTTTGCGGACAGCAGCACACACTGCGGGAAGGTGCGCGCTGGCCAGCTCCAAGTCTCGGCACATAGAAGCGCAAGCGAGGCACCTGCTCGCAGTTTGTCGCGGGCATGGGAAGCAGCATGCTGCATGCCCCGATTACTTCTCGCACTGTCCTGCCTGCCACGGGGCTGCTTCTGAGCACGGAGGCACGCCTACAAGCCAGCTGAGATGGGCTTTGCCTAAGAGTCAGGGAAGTGGCGAGCGGAACAAGGGATGTGCTGCACAGCTTCCCTCGCAGGCAGATTCCCTCCTGGGGCGCTTAGTTCTCTTGCCTTAGTGCCCTGCTTTGTTTGGAGGCTGTTTGCGGACAGCAGCACACACAGCGGGAAGGTGCGCGCTGGCCAGCTCCAAGTCTCGGCACATAGAAGCGCAAGCCAGGCACCTGCTCGCGGTTTGTCCCGGGCATGGGAAGCAGCATGCTGCATGCCCAGAAGACATCCCGCACTGTCCTGCCTTCCTCGGGGCTGCTTCTGAGCACGGAGGCACGCCTACAAGCAAGCTGAGATGGGCTTTGCCTAAGAGTCAGAGAAGTGTCGAGCGGAACAAGGGATGTGCTGCACAGCTTCCCTCGCAGGCAGATTCCCTCCTGGGGCTCTTAGTTCTCTTGCCTTAGTGCCCTGCTTTGTTTGGAGGCTGTTTGCGGACAGCAGCACACACAGCGGGAAGGTGCGCGCTGGCCAGCTCCAAGTCTCGGCACATAGAAGCGCAAGCGAGGCACCTGCTCGCAGTTTGTCCCGGGCATGGGAAGCAGCATGCTGCGTGCCCAGAGTACTTCTCGCACTGTCCTGCCTTCCTCGGGGCTGCTTCTGAGCACGGAGGCACGCCTACAAGCAAGCTGAGATGGGCTTTGCCTAAGAGTGAGGGAAGTGTCGAGCGGAACAAGGGATGTGCTGCACAGGTTCCCTCGCAGGCAAATTCCCTCCTGGGGCGCTTACTTCTCTTGCCTTAGTGCCCTGCTTTGTTTGGAGGCTCTTTGCGAACAGCAGCACAAACTGCGGGAAGGTGCGCGCTGGCCAGCTCCAAGTCTCGGCAGATTGAAGCGCAAGCCAGGCACCTGCTCGCAGTTTGTCCCGGGCATGGGAAGCAGCATGCTGCATGCCCTGATTACTTCTCGCACTGTCCTGCCTTCCTCGGGGCTGCTTCTGAGCACGGAGGCACACCTACAAGCAAGCTGAGATGCGCTTTGCCTAAGAGTGAGGGAAGTGGCGAGCAGAACAAGGGATGTGCTGCACAGCTTCCCTCGCAGGCAGATTCCCTCCGGGGGGACTTAGTTCTCTTGCCTTAGTGCCCTGCTTTGTTTGGAGGCTGTTTGCGGACAGCAGCACACACAGCGGGAAGGTGCGCGCTGGCCAGCTCCAAGTCTCGGCACATAGAAGCGCAAGCGAGGCACCTGCTCGCGGTTTGTCCCGGGCATGGAAAGCAGCATGCTGCGTGCCCAGAAGACATCCCGCACTGTCCTGCCTTCCTCGGGGCTGCTTCTGAGCACAGAGGCACGCCTACAAGCAAGCTGAGATGGGCTTTGCCTAAGAGTGAGGGAAGTGTCGAGCGGAACAAGGGATGTGCTGCACAGCTTCCCTCGCAGGCAGATTCCCTCCTGGGGCTCTTAGTTCTCTTGCCTTAGTGCCCTGCTTTGTTTGGAGGCTGTTTGCGGACAGCAGCACACACAGCGGGAAGGTGCGCGCTGGCCAGCTCCAAGTCTCGGCACATAGAAGCGCAAGCCAGGCACCTGCTCGCGGTTTGTCCCGGGCATGGGAAGCAGCATGCTGCGTGCGCAGAAGACATCCCGCACTGTCCTGCCTTCCTCGGGGCTGCTTCTGAGCACGGAGGCACGCCTACAAGCAAGCTGAGATGGGCTTTGCCTAAGAGTGAGGGAAGTGGCGAGCGGAACAAGGGATGTGCTGCACAGCTTCCCTCGCAGGCAGATTCCCTCCGGGGGGGCTTAGTTCTCTTGCCTTAGTGCCCTGCTTTGTTTGGAGGCTGTTTGCGGACAGCAGCACACACAGCGGGAAGGTGCGCGCTGGCCAGCTCCAAGTCTCGGCACATAGAAGCGCAAGCGAGGCACCTGCTCGCAGTTTGTCCCGGGCATGGGAAGCAGCATGCTGCATGCCCAGAGTACTTCTCGCACTGTCCTGCCTTCCTCGGGGCTGCTTCTGAGCACGGAGGCACACCTACAAGCAAGCTGAGATGCGCTTTGCCTAAGAGTGAGGGAAGTGGCGAGCAGAACAAGGGATGTGCTGCACAGCTTCCCTCGCAGGCAGATTCCCTCCTGGGGCTCTTAGTTCTCTTGCCTTAGTGCCCTGCTTTGTTTGGAGGCTGTTTGCGGACAGCAGCACACACAGCGGGAAGGTGCGCGCTGGCCAGCTCCAAGTCTCGGCAGATTGAAGCGCAAGCCAGGCACCAGCTCAAGGTTTGTCCCAGGCATGGGAAGCAGCATGCTGCGTGCCCAGAAGACATCCTGCACTGTCCTGCCTTCCTCGGGGCTGCTTCTGAGCACGGAGGCACGCCTACAAGCAAGCTGAGATGGGCTTTGCCTAAGAGTCAGGGAAGTGTCGAGCGGAACAAGGGATGTGCTGCACAGGTTCCCTCGCAGGCAGATTCCCTCCTGGGACGCTTAGTTCTCCTGCCTTAGTGCCCTGCTTTGTTTGGAGGCTGTTTGCGGACAGCAGCACACACAGCGGGAAGGTGCGCGCTGGCCAGCTCCAAGTCTCGGCACATAGAAGCGCAAGCCAGGCACCTGCTCGCGGTTTGTCCCGGGCATGGGAAGCAGCATGCTGCGTGCCCAGAAGACCTCCTGCACTGTCCTGCCTTCCTCGGGGCTGCTTCTGAGCACAGAGGCACGCCTACAAGCAAGCTGAGATGGGCTTTGCCTAAGAGTCAGGGAAGTGTCGAGCGGAACAAGGGATGTGCTGCACAGCTTCCCTCGCAGGCAGATTCCCTCCTGGGGCTCTTAGTTCTCTTGCCTTAGTGCCCTGCTTCGTTTGGAGGCTGTTTGCGGACAGCAGCACACACAGCGGGAAGGTGCGCGCTGGTCAGCTTCAAGTCTCGGCACATAGAAGCGCAAGCCAGGCACCTGCTCGCAGTTTGTCCCGGGCATGGGAAGCAGCATGCTGCGTGCCCAGAAGACATCCCGCACTGTCCTGCCTTCCTCGGGGCTGCTTCTGAGCACGGAGGCACGCCTACAAGCAAGCTGAGATGGGCTTTGCCTAAGAGTCAGGGAAGTGTCGAGCGGAACAAGGGATGTGCTGCACAGCTTCCCTCGCAGGCAGATTCCCTCCTGGGGCTCTTAGTTCTCTTGCCTTAGTGCCCTGCTTTGTTTGGAGGCTGTTTGCGGACAGCAGCACACACAGCGGGAAGGTGCGCGCTGGCCAGCTCCAAGTCTCGGCACATAGAAGCGCAAGCGAGGCACCTGCTCGCAGTTTGTCCCGGGCATGGGAAGCAGCATGCCGCATGCCCAGAGTACTTCTCGCACTGTCCTGCCTTCCTCGGGGCTGCTTCTGAGCACGGAGGCACGCCTACAAGCAAGCTGAGATGGGCTTTGCCTAAGAGTGAGGGAAGTGGCGAGCGGAACAAGGGATGTGCTGCACAGGTTCCCTCGCAGGCAAATTCCCTCCTGGGGCGCTTACTTCTCTTGCCTTAGTGCCCTGCTTTGTTTGGAGGCTGTTTGCGAACAGCAGCACAAACTGCGGGAAGGTGCGCGCTGGCCAGCTCCAAGTCTCGGCAGATTGAAGCGCAAGCCAGGCACCTGCTCGCAGTTTGTCCCGGGCATGGGAAGCAGCATGCTGCATGCCCTGATTACTTCTCGCACTGTCCTGCCTTCCTCGGGGCTGCTTCTGAGCACGGAGGCACACCTACAAGCAAGCTGAGATGCGCTTTGCCTAAGAGTGAGGGAAGTGGCGAGCAGAACAAGGGATGTGCTGCACAGCTTCCCTCGCAGGCAGATTCCCTCCGGGGGGGCTTAGTTCTCTTGCCTTAGTGCCCTGCTTTGTTTGGAGGCTGTTTGCGGACAGCAGCACACACAGCGGGAAGGTGCGCGCTGGCCAGCTCCAAGTCTCGGCACATAGAAGCGCAAGCCAGGCACCTGCTCGCGGTTTGTCCCGGGCATGGGAAGCAGCATGCTGCGTGCCCAGAAGACATCCCGCACTGTCCTGCCTTCCTCGGGGCTGCTTCTGAGCACGGAGGCACGCCTACAAGCAAGCTGAGATGGGCTTTGCCTAAGAGTCAGGGAAGTGTCGAGCGGAACAAGGGATGTGCTGCACAGCTTCCCTCGCAGGCAGATTCCCTCCTGGGGCTCTTAGTTCTCTTGCCTTAGTGCCCTGCTTTGTTTGGAGGCTGTTTGCGGACAGCAGCACACACAGCGGGAAGGTGCGCGCTGGCCAGCTCCAAGTCTCGGCACATAGAAGCGCAAGCCAGGCACCTGCTCGCAGTGTGTCCCGGGCATGGGAAGCAGCATGCTGCATGCCCTGATTACTTCTCGCACTGTCCTGCCTTCCTCGGGGCTGCTTCTGAGCACGGAGGCACACCTACAAGCAAGCTGACATGCGCTTTGCCTAAGAGTGAGGGAAGTGGCGAGCGGAACAAGGGATGTGCTACACAGCTTCCCTCGCAGGCAGATTCCCTCCTGGGGCTCTTAGTTCTCTTGCCTTAGTGCCCTGCTTTGTTTGGAGGCTGTTTGCGGACAGCAGCACACACAGCGGGAAGGTGCGCGCTGGTCAGCTCCAAGTCTCGGCAGATTGAAGCGCAAGCCAGGCACCAGCTCAAGGTTTGTCCCAGGCATGGGAAGCAGCATGCTGCATGCCCCGATTACTTCTCGCACTGTCCTTCCTGCCACGGGGCTGCTTCTGAGCACGGAGGCACGCCTACAAGCAAGTTGAGATGGGCTTTGCCTAAGAGTGAGGGAAGTGTCGAGCGGAACAAGGGATGTGCTGCACAGCTTCCCTCGCAGGCAGATTCCCTCCTGGGGCGCTTAGTTCTCCTGCCTTAGTGCCCTGCTGTGTTTGGAGGCTGTTTGCGGACAGCAGCACACACAGCGGGAAGGTGCGCGCTGGCCAGCTCCAAGTCTCGGCACATAGAAGCGCAAGCCAGGCACCTGCTCGCGGTTTGTCCCGGGCATGGGAAGCAGCATGCTGCGTGCCCAGAAGACATCCCGCACTGTCCTGCCTTCCTCGGGGCTGCTTCTGAGCACAGAGGCACGCCTACAAGCAAGCTGAGATGGGCTTTGCCTAAGAGTCAGGGAAGTGTCGAGCGGAACAAGGGATGTGCTGCACAGCTTCCCTCGCAGGCAGATTCCCTCCTGGGGCTCTTAGTTCTCTTGCCTTAGTGCCCTGCTTTGTTTGGAGGCTGTTTGCGGACAGCAGCACACACAGCGGGAAGGTGCGCGCTGGTCAGCTTCAAGTCTCGGCACATAGAAGCGCAAGCGAGGCACCTGCTCGCAGTTTGTCCCAGGCATGGGAAGCAGCATGCTGCGTGCCCAGAAGACATCCCGCACTGTCCTGCCTTCCTCGGGGCTGCTTCTGAGCACGGAGGCACGCCTACAAGCAAGCTGAGATGGGCTTTGCCTAAGAGTTAGGGAAGTGGCGAGCGGAACAAGGGATGTGCTGCACAGCTTCCCTCGCAGGCAGATTCCCTCCGGGGGGGCTTAGTTCTCTTGCCTTAGTGCCCTGCTTTGTTTGGAGGCTGTTTGCGAACAGCAGCACACACAGCGGGAAGGTGCGCGCTCGCCAGCTCCAAGTCTCGGCAGATTGAAGCGAAAGCCAGGCACCTGCTCGCAGTTTGTCCCGGGCATGGGAAGCAGCATGCCGCGTGCCCAGAAGACATCCTGCACTGTCCTGCCTTCCTCGGGGCTGCTTCTGAGCACGGAGGCACACCTACAAGCAAGCTGAGATGGGCTTTGCCTAAGAGTCAGGGAAGTGTCGAGCGGAACAAGGGATGTGCTGCACAGCTTCCCTCGCAGGCAGATTCCCTCCTGGGGCTCTTAGTTCTCTTGCCTTAGTGCCCTGCTTTGTTTGGAGGCTGTTTGCGGACAGCAGCACACACAGCGGGAAGGTGCACGCAGGTCAGCTTCAAGTCTCGGCACATAGAAGCGCAAGCGAGGCACCTGCTCGCAGTTTGTCCCGGGCATGGGAAGCAGCATGCTGCGTGCCCAGAAGACATCCCGCACTGTCCTGCCTTCCTCGGGGCTGCTTCTGAGCACGGAGGCACGCCTACAAGCAAGCTGAGATGGGCTTTGCCTAAGAGTGAGGGAAGTGTCGAGCGGAACAAGGGATGTGCTGCACAGCTTCCCTCGCAGGCAGATTCCCTCCTGGGGCTCTTAGTTCTCTTGCCTTAGTGCCCTGCTTTGTTTGGAGGCTCTTTGCGAACAGCAGCACAAACTGCGGGAAGGTGCGCGCTGGCCAGCTCCAAGTCTCGGCAGATTGAAGCGCAAGCGAGGCACCTGCTCGCAGTTTGTCCCGGGCATGGGAAGCAGCATGCTGCGTGCCCAGAAGACATCCTGCACTGTCCTGCCTTCCTCGGGGCTGCTTCTGAGCACGGAGGCACGCCTACAAGCAAGCTGAGATGGGCTTTGCCTAAGAGTCAGGGAAGTGTCGAGCGGAACAAGGGATGTGCTGCACAGCTTCCCTCGCAGGCAGATTCCCTCCTGGGGCTCTTAGTTCTCTTGCCTTAGTGCCCTGCTTTGTTTGGAGGCTGTTTGCGGACAGCAGCACACACAGCGGGAAGGTGCGCGCTGGCCAGCTCCAAGTCTCGGCACATAGAAGCGCAAGCCAGGCACCTGCTCGCGGTTTGTCCCGGGCATGGGAAGCAGCATGCTGCGTGCCCAGAAGACATCCTGCACTGTCCTGCCTTCCTCGGGGCTGCTTCTGAGCACGGAGGCACACCTACAAGCAAGCTGAGATGGGCTTTGCCTAAGAGTCAGGGAAGTGGCGAGCGGAACAAGGGATGTGCTGCACAGCTTCCCTCGCAGGCAGATTCCCTCCTGGGGCGCTTAGTTCTCCTGCCTTAGTGCCCTGCTTTGTTTGGAGGCTGTTTGCGGACAGCAGCACACACAGCGGGAAGGTGCGCGCTGGCCAGCTCCAAGTCTCGGCACATAGAAGCGCAAGCGAGGCACCTGCTCGCGGTTTGTCCCGGGCATGGGAAGCAGCATGCTGCGTGCCCAGAAGACATCCCGCACTGTCCTGCCTTCCTCGGGGCTGCTTCTGAGCACAGAGGCACACCTACAAGCCAGCTGAGATGGGCTTTGCATAAGAGTCAGGGAAGTGGCGAGCGGAACAAGGGATGTGCTGTACAGCTTCCCTCGCAGGCAGATTCCCTCCTGGGGCTCTTAGTTCTCTTGCCTTAGTGCCCTGCTTTGTTTGGAGGCTGTTTGCGGACAGCAGCACACACAGCGGGAAGGTGCGCGCTGGCCAGCTCCAAGTCTCGGCACATAGAAGCGCAAGCCAGGCACCTGCTCGCAGTTTGTCCCGGGCATGGGAAGCAGCATGCTGCGTGCCCAGAAGACATCCCGCACTGTCCTGCCTTCCTCGGGGCTGCTTCTGAGCACAGAGGCACGCCTACAAGCAAGCTGAGATGGGCTTTGCCTAAGAGTCAGGGAAGTGTCGAGCGGAACAAGGGATGTGCTGCACAGCTTCCCTCGCAGGCAGATTCCCTCCTGGGGCTCTTAGTTCTCTTGCCTTAGTGCCCTGCTTTGTTTGGAGGCTGTTTGCGGACAGCAGCACACACAGCGGGAAGGTGCGCGCTGGCCAGCTCCAAGTCTCGGCACATAGAAGCGCAAGCCAGGCACCTGCTCGCGGTTTGTCCCGGGCATGGGAAGCAGCATGCTGCGTGCCCAGAAGACATCCCGCACTGTCCTGCCTTCCTCGGGGCTGCTTCTGAGCACGGAGGCACGCCTACAAGCAAGCTGAGATGGGCTTTGCCTAAGAGTCAGGGAAGTGTCGAGCGGAACAAGGGATGTGCTGCACAGCTTCCCTCGCAGGCAGATTCCCTCCTGGGGCTCTTAGTTCTCTTGCCTTAGTGCCCTGCTTTGTTTGGAGGCTGTTTGCGGACAGCAGCACACACAGCGGGAAGGTGCGTGCTGGCCAGCTCCAAGTCTCGGCACATAGAAGCGCAAGCCAGGCACCTGCTCGCAGTTTGTCCCGGGCATGGGAAGCAGCATGCTGCATGCCCTGATTACTTCTCGCACTGTCCTGCCTTCCTCGGGGCTGCTTCTGAGCACGGAGGCACACCTACAAGCAAGCTGAGATGCGCTTTGCCTAAGAGTGAGGGAAGTGGCGAGCAGAACAAGGGATGTGCTGCACAGCTTCCCTCGCAGGCAGATTCCTTCCGGGGGGGCTTAGTTCTCTTGCCTTAGTGCCCTGCTTTGTTTGGAGGCTGTTTGCGGACAGCAGCACACACAGCGGGAAGGTGCGCGCTGGCCAGCTCCAAGTCTCGGCACATAGAAGCGCAAGCCAGGCACCTGCTCGCGGTTTGTCCCGGGCATGGGAAGCAGCATGCTGCGTGCCCAGAAGACATCCCGCACTGTCCTGCCTTCCTCGGGGCTGCTTCTGAGCACAGAGGCACGCCTACAAGCAAGCTGAGATGGGCTTTGCCTAAGAGTCAGGGAAGTGTCGAGCGGAACAAGGGATGTGCTGCACAGCTTCCCTCGCAGGCAGATTCCCTCCTGGGGCTCTTAGTTCTCTTGCCTTAGTGCCCTGCTTTGTTTGGAGGCTGTTTGCGGACAGCAGCACACACAGCGGGAAGGTGCGCGCTGGCCAGCTCCAAGTCTCGGCACATAGAAGCGCAAGCCAGGCACCTGCTCGCGGTTTGTCCCGGGCATGGGAAGCAGCATGCTGCGTGCCCAGAAGACATCCCGCACTGTCCTGCCTTCCTCGGGGCTGCTTCTGAGCACGGAGGCACGCCTACAAGCAAGCTGAGATGGGTTTTGCCTAAGAGTCAGGGAAGTGTCGAGCGGAACAAGGGATGTGCTGCACAGCTTCCCTCGCAGGCAGATTCCCTCCTGGGGCTCTTAGTTCTCTTGCCTTAGTGCCCTGCTTTGTTTGGAGGCTGTTTGCGGACAGCAGCACACACAGCGGGAAGGTGCGCGCTGGCCAGCTCCAAGTCTCGGCACATAGAAGCGCAAGCCAGGCACCTGCTCGCAGTTTGTCCCTGGCACGGGAAGCAGCATGCTGCATGCCCTGATTACTTCTCGCACTGTCCTGCCTTCCTCGGGGCTGCTTCTGAGCACGGAGGCACACCTACAAGCAAGCTGAGATGGGCTTTGCCTAAGAGTCAGGGAAGTGTCGAGCGGAACAAGGGATGTGCTGCACAGCTTCCCTCGCAGGCAGATTCCCTCCTGGGGCTCTTAGTTCTCTTGCCTTAGTGCCCTGCTTTGTTTGGAGGCTGTTTGCGGACAGCAGCACACACAGCGGGAAGGTGCGCGCTGGCCAGCTCCAAGTCTCGGCACATAGAAGCGCAAGCCAGGCACCTGCTCGCGGTTTGTCCCGGGCATGGGAAGCAGCATGCTGCGTGCCCAGAAGACATCCCGCACTGTCCTGCCTTCCTCGGGGCTGCTTCTGAGCACAGAGGCACGCCTACAAGCAAGCTGAGATGGGCTTTGCCTAAGAGTCAGGGAAGTGTCGAGCGGAACAAGGGATGTGCTGCACAGCTTCCCTCGCAGGCAGATTCCCTCCTGGGGCTCTTAGTTCTCTTGCCTTAGTGCCCTGCTTTGTTTGGAGGCTGTTTGCGGACAGCAGCACACACAGCGGGAAGGTGCGCGCTGGCCAGCTCCAAGTCTCGGCACATAGAAGCGCAAGCGAGGCACCTGCTCGCAGTTTGTCCCGGGCATGGGAAGCAGCATGCTGCATGCCCAGAGTACTTCTCGCACTGTCCTGCCTTCCTCGGGGCTGCTTCTGAGCACGGAGGCACGCCTACAAGCAAGCTGAGATGGGCTTTGCCTAAGAGTGAGGGAAGTGGCGAGCGGAACAAGGGATGTGCTGCACAGGTTCCCTCGCAGGCAAATTCCCTCCTGGGGCGCTTACTTCTCTTGCCTTAGTGCCCTGCTTTGTTTGGAGGCTCTTTGCGAACAGCAGCACAAACTGCGGGAAGGTGCGCGCTGGCCAGCTCCAAGTCTCGGCACATAGAAGCGCAAGCCAGGCACCTGCTCGCAGTTTGTCCCGGGCATGGGAAGCAGCATGCTGCATGCCCTGATTACTTCTCGCACTGTCCTGCCTTCCTCGGGGCTGCTTCTGAGCACGGAGGCACACCTACAAGCAAGCTGAGATGGGCTTTGCCTAAGAGTCAGGGAAGTGGCGAGCGGAACAAGGGATGTGCTGCACAGGTTCCCTCGCAGGCAGATTCCCTCCTGGGGCGCTTACTTCTCTTGCCTTAGTGCCCTGCTTTGTTTGGAGGCTGTTTGCGAACAGCAGCACAAACTGCGGGAAGGTGCGCGCTGGCCAGCTCCAAGTCTCGGCAGATTGAAGCGAAAGCCAGGCACCTGCTCGCGGTTTGTCCCGGGCATGGGAAGCAGCATGCTGCATGCCCTGATTACTTCTCGCACTGTCCTGCCTTCCTCGGGGCTGCTTCTGAGCACGGAGGCACACCTACAAGCAAGCTGAGATGCGCTTTGCCTAAGAGTGAGGGAAGTGGCGAGCAGAACAAGGGATGTGCTGCACAGCTTCCCTCGCAGGCAGATTCCTCCGGGGGGGCTTAGTTCTCTTGCCTTAGTGCCCTGCTTTGTTTGGAGGCTGTTTGCGGACAGCAGCACACACAGCGGGAAGGTGCGCGCTGGCCAGCTCCAAGTCTCGGCACATAGAAGCGCAAGCCAGGCACCTGCTCGCGGTTTGTCCCGGGCATGGGAAGCAGCATGCTGCGTGCCCAGAAGACATCCCGCACTGTCCTGCCTTCCTCGGGCTGCTTCTGAGCACAGAGGCACGCCTACAAGCAAGCTGAGATGGGCTTTGCCTAAGAGTCAGGAAGTGTCGAGCGGAACAAGGGATGTGCTGCACAGCTTCCCTCGCAGGCAGATTCCCTCCTGGGGCTCTTAGTTCTCTTGCCTTAGTGCCCTGCTTTGTTTGGAGGCTGTTTGCGGACAGCAGCACACACAGCGGGAAGGTGCGCGCTGGTCAGCTTCAAGTCTCGGCACATAGAAGCGCAAGCGAGGCACCTGCTCGCAGTTTGTCCCAGGCATGGGAAGCAGCATGCTGCGTGCCCAGAAGACATCCCGCACTGTCCTGCCTTCCTCGGGGCTGCTTCTGAGCACGGAGGCACGCCTACAAGCAAGCTGAGATGGGCTTTGCCTAAGAGTTAGGGAAGTGGCGAGCGGAACAAGGGATGTGCTGCACAGCTTCCCTCGCAGGCAGATTCCCTCCGGGGGGGCTTAGTTCTCTTGCCTTAGTGCCCTGCTTTGTTTGGAGGCTGTTTGCGAACAGCAGCACACACAGCGGGAAGGTGCGCGCTCGCCAGCTCCAAGTCTCGGCAGATTGAAGCGAAAGCCAGGCACCTGCTCGCAGTTTGTCCCGGGCATGGGAAGCAGCATGCCGCGTGCCCAGAAGACATCCTGCACTGTCCTGCCTTCCTCGGGGCTGCTTCTGAGCACGGAGGCACACCTACAAGCAAGCTGAGATGGGCTTTGCTAAGAGTCAGGGAAGTGTCGAGCGGAACAAGGGATGTGCTGCACAGCTTCCCTCGCAGGCAGATTCCCTCCTGGGGCTCTTAGTTCTCTTGCCTTAGTGCCCTGCTTTGTTTGGAGGCTGTTTGCGGACAGCAGCACACACAGCGGGAAGGTGCACGCAGGTCAGCTTCAAGTCTCGGCACATAGAAGCGCAAGCGAGGCACCTGCTCGCAGTTTGTCCCGGGCATGGGAAGCAGCATGCTGCGTGCCCAGAAGACATCCCGCACTGTCCTGCCTTCCTCGGGGCTGCTTCTGAGCACGGAGGCACGCCTACAAGCAAGCTGAGATGGGCTTTGCCTAAGAGTGAGGGAAGTGTCGAGCGGAACAAGGGATGTGCTGCACAGCTTCCCTCGCAGGCAGATTCCCTCCTGGGGCTCTTAGTTCTCTTGCCTTAGTGCCCTGCTTTGTTTGGAGGCTCTTTGCGAACAGCAGCACAAACTGCGGGAAGGTGCGCGCTGGCCAGCTCCAAGTCTCGGCAGATTGAAGCGCAAGCGAGGCACCTGCTCGCAGTTTGTCCCGGGCATGGGAAGCAGCATGCTGCGTGCCCAGAAGACATCCTGCACTGTCCTGCCTTCCTCGGGGCTGCTTCTGAGCACGGAGGCACGCCTACAAGCAAGCTGAGATGGGCTTTGCCTAAGAGTCAGGGAAGTGTCGAGCGGAACAAGGGATGTGCTGCACAGCTTCCCTCGCAGGCAGATTCCCTCCTGGGGCTCTTAGTTCTCTTGCCTTAGTGCCCTGCTTTGTTTGGAGGCTGTTTGCGGACAGCAGCACACACAGCGGGAAGGTGCGCGCTGGCCAGCTCCAAGTCTCGGCACATAGAAGCGCAAGCCAGGCACCTGCTCGCGGTTTGTCCCGGGCATGGGAAGCAGCATGCTGCGTGCCCAGAAGACATCCTGCACTGTCCTGCCTTCCTCGGGGCTGCTTCTGAGCACGGAGGCACACCTACAAGCAAGCTGAGATGGGCTTTGCCTAAGAGTCAGGGAAGTGGCGAGCGGAACAAGGGATGTGCTGCACAGCTTCCCTCGCAGGCAGATTCCCTCCTGGGGCGCTTAGTTCTCCTGCCTTAGTGCCCTGCTTTGTTTGGAGGCTGTTTGCGGACAGCAGCACACACAGCGGGAAGGTGCGCGCTGGCCAGCTCCAAGTCTCGGCACATAGAAGCGCAAGCGAGGCACCTGCTCGCGGTTTGTCCCGGGCATGGGAAGCAGCATGCTGCGTGCCCAGAAGACATCCCGCACTGTCCTGCCTTCCTCGGGGCTGCTTCTGAGCACAGAGGCACACCTACAAGCCAGCTGAGATGGGCTTTGCATAAGAGTCAGGGAAGTGGCGAGCGGAACAAGGGATGTGCTGTACAGCTTCCCTCGCAGGCAGATTCCCTCCTGGGGCTCTTAGTTCTCTTGCCTTAGTGCCCTGCTTTGTTTGGAGGCTGTTTGCGGACAGCAGCACACACAGCGGGAAGGTGCGCGCTGGTCAGCTTCAAGTCTCGGCACATAGAAGCGCAAGCCAGGCACCTGCTCGCAGTTTGTCCCGGGCATGGGAAGCAGCATGCTGCGTGCCCAGAAGACATCCCGCACTGTCCTGCCTTCCTCGGGGCTGCTTCTGAGCACGGAGGCACGCCTACAAGCAAGCTGAGATGGGCTTTGCCTAAGAGTCAGGGAAGTGTCGAGCGGAACAAGGGATGTGCTGCACAGCTTCCCTCGCAGGCAGATTCCCTCCTGGGGCTCTTAGTTCTCTTGCCTTAGTGCCCTGCTTTGTTTGGAGGCTGTTTGCGGACAGCAGCACACACAGCGGGAAGGTGCGCGCTGGCCAGCTCCAAGTCTCGGCACATAGAAGCGCAAGCGAGGCACCTGCTCGCAGTTTGTCCCGGGCATGGGAAGCAGCATGCTGCATGCCCAGAGTACTTCTCGCACTGTCCTGCCTTCCTCGGGGCTGCTTCTGAGCACGGAGGCACGCCTACAAGCAAGCTGAGATGGGCTTTGCCTAAGAGTGAGGGAAGTGGCGAGCGGAACAAGGGATGTGCTGCACAGGTTCCCTCGCAGGCAAATTCCCTCCTGGGGCGCTTACTTCTCTTGCCTTAGTGCCCTGCTTTGTTTGGAGGGCTCTTTGCGAACAGCAGCACAAACTGCGGGAAGGTGCACGCTGGCCAGCTCCAAGTCTCGGCAGATTGAAGCGCAAGCCAGGCACCTGCTCGCAGTTTGTCCCGGCATGGGAAGCAGCATGCTGCATGCCCTGATTACTTCTCGCACTGTCCTGCCTTCCTCGGGGCTGCTTCTGAGCACGGAGGCACACCTACAAGCAAGCTGAGATGCGCTTTGCCTAAGAGTGAGGGAAGTGGCGAGCAGAACAAGGGATGTGCTGCACAGCTTCCCTCGCAGGCAGATTCCCTCCGGGGGGCTTAGTTCTCTTGCCTTAGTGCCCTGCTTTGTTTGGAGGCTGTTTGCGGACAGCAGCACACACAGCGGGAAGGTGCGCGCTGGCCAGCTCCAAGTCTCGGCACATAGAAGCGCAAGCCAGGCACTGCTCGCGGTTTGTCCCGGGCATGGGAAGCAGCATGCTGCGTGCCCAGAAGACATCCCGCACTGTCCTGCCTTCCTCGGGGCTGCTTCTGAGCACAGAGGCACGCCTACAAGCAAGCTGATATGGGCTTTGCCTAAGAGTCAGGGAAGTGTCGAGCGGAACAAGGGATGTGCTGCACAGCTTCCCTCGCAGGCAGATTCCCTCCTGGGGCTCTTAGTTCTCTTGCCTTAGTGCCCTGCTTTGTTTGGAGGCTGTTTGCGGACAGCAGCACACACAGCGGGAAGGTGCGCGCTGGCCAGCTCCAAGTCTCGGCACATAGAAGCGCAAGCCAGGCACCTGCTCGCGGTTTGTCCCGGGCATGGGAAGCAGCATGCTGCGTGCCCAGAAGACATCCCGCACTGTCCTGCCTTCCTCGGGGCTGCTTCTGAGCACGGAGGCACGCCTACAAGCAAGCTGAGATGGGCTTTGCCTAAGAGTCAGGGAAGTGTCGAGCGGAACAAGGGATGTGCTGCACAGCTTCCCTCGCAGGCAGATTCCTTCCGGGGGGGCTTAGTTCTCTTGCCTTAGTGCCCTGCTTTGTTTGGAGGCTGTTTGCGGACAGCAGCACACACAGCGGGAAGGTGCGCGCTGGCCAGCTCCAAGTCTCGGCACATAGAAGCGCAAGCCAGGCACCTGCTCGCGGTTTGTCCCGGGCATGGGAAGCAGCATGCTGCGTGCCCAGAAGACATCCCGCACTGTCCTGCCTTCCTCGGGGCTGCTTCTGAGCACGGAGGCACGCCTACAAGCAAGCTGAGATGGGCTTTGCCTAAGAGTCAGGGAAGTGTCGAGCGGAACAAGGGATGTGCTGCACAGCTTCCCTCGCAGGCAGATTCCCTCCTGGGGCTCTTAGTTCTCTTGCCTTAGTGCCCTGCTTTGTTTGGAGGCTGTTTGCGGACAGCAGCACACACAGCGGGAAGGTGCGCGCTGGCCAGCTCCAAGTCTCGGCACATAGAAGCGCAAGCCAGGCACCTGCTCGCGGTTTGTCCCGGGCATGGGAAGCAGCATGCTGCGTGCCCAGAAGACATCCCGCACTGTCCTGCCTTCCTCGGGGCTGCTTCTGAGCACGGAGGCATGCCTACAAGCAAGCTGAGATGGGTTTTGCCTAAGAGTCACTGAAGTGTCGAGCGGAACAAGGGATGTGCTGCACAGCTTCCCTCGCAGGCAGATTCCCTCCTGGGGCTCTTAGTTCTCTTGCCTTAGTGCCCTGCTTTGTTTGGAGGCTGTTTGCGGACAGCAGCACACACAGCGGGAAGGTGCGCGCTGGCCAGCTCCAAGTCTCGGCACATAGAAGCGCAAGCCAGGCACCTGCTCGCAGTTTGTCCCGGGCATGGGAAGCAGCATGCTGCATGCCCTGATTACTTCTCGCACTGTCCTGCCTTCCTCGGGGCTGCTTCTGAGCACGGAGGCACACCTACAAGCAAGCTGAGATGCGCTTTGCCTAAGAGTGAGGGAAGTGGCGAGCAGAACAAGGGATGTGCTGCACAGCTTCCCTCGCAGGCAGATTCCCTCCGGGCGGGCTTAGTTCTCTTGCCTTAGTGCCCTGCTTTGTTTGGAGGCTGTTTGCGGACAGCAGCACACACAGCGGGAAGGTGCGCGCTGGCCAGCTCCAAGTCTCGGCACATAGAAGCGCAAGCCAGGCACCTGCTCGCGGTTTGTCCCGGGCATGGGAAGCAGCATGCTGCGTGCCCAGAAGACATCCCGCACTGTCCTGCCTTCCTCGGGGCTGCTTCTGAGCACAGAGGCACGCCTACAAGCAAGCTGAGATGGGCTTTGCCTAAGAGTCAGGGAAGTGTCGAGCGGAACAAGGGATGTGCTGCACAGCTTCCCTCGCAGGCAGATTCCCTCCTGGGGCTCTTAGTTCTCTTGCCTTAGTGCCCTGCTTTGTTTGGAGGCTGTTTGCGGACAGCAGCACACACAGCGGGAAGGTGCGCGCTGGCCAGCTCCAAGTCTCGGCACATAGAAGCGCAAGCCAGGCACCTGCTCGCGGTTTGTCCCGGGCATGGGAAGCAGCATGCTGCGTGCCCAGAAGACATCCCGCACTGTCCTGCCTTCCTCGGGGCTGCTTCTGAGCACGGAGGCACGCCTACAAGCAAGCTGAGATGGGCTTTGCCTAAGAGTCAGGGAAGTGTCGAGCGGAACAAGGGATGTGCTGCACAGCTTCCCTCGCAGGCAGATTCCCTCCTGGGGCTCTTAGTTCTCTTGCCTTAGTGCCCTGCTTTGTTTGGAGGCTGTTTGCGGACAGCAGCACACACAGCGGGAAGGTGCGCGCTGGCCAGCTCCAAGTCTCGGCACATAGAAGCGCAAGCCAGGCACCTGCTCGCAGTTTGTCCCGGGCATGGGAAGCAGCATGCTGCATGCCCTGATTACTTCTCGCACTGTCCTGCCTTCCTCGGGGCTGCTTCTGAGCACGGAGGCACACCTACAAGCAAGCTGAGATGCGCTTTGCCTAAGAGTGAGGGAAGTGGCGAGCAGAACAAGGGATGTGCTGCACAGCTTCCCTCGCAGGCAGATTCCTTCCGGGGGGCTTAGTTCTCTTGCCTTAGTGCCCTGCTTTGTTTGGAGGCTGTTTGCGGACAGCAGCACACACAGCGGGAAGGTGCGCGCTGGCCAGCTCCAAGTCTCGGCACATAGAAGCGCAAGCCAGGCACCTGCTCGCGGTTTGTCCCGGGCATGGGAAGCAGCATGCTGCGTGCCCAGAAGACATCCCGCACTGTCCTGCCTTCCTCGGGGCTGCTTCTGAGCACAGAGGCACGCCTACAAGCAAGCTGAGATGGGCTTTGCCTAAGAGTCAGGGAAGTGTCGAGCGGAACAAGGGATGTGCTGCACAGCTTCCCTCGCAGGCAGATTCCCTCCTGGGGCTCTTAGTTCTCTTGCCTTAGTGCCCTGCTTTGTTTGGAGGCTGTTTGCGGACAGCAGCACACACAGCGGGAAGGTGCGCGCTGGCCAGCTCCAAGTCTCGGCACATAGAAGCGCAAGCCAGGCACCTGCTCGCGGTTTGTCCCGGGCATGGGAAGCAGCATGCTGCGTGCCCAGAAGACATCCCGCACTGTCCTGCCTTCCTCGGGGCTGCTTCTGAGCACGGAGGCACGCCTACAAGCAAGCTGAGATGGGTTTTGCCTAAGAGTCAGGGAAGTGTCGAGCGGAACAAGGGATGTGCTGCACAGCTTCCCTCGCAGGCAGATTCCCTCCTGGGGCTCTTAGTTCTCTTGCCTTAGTGCCCTGCTTTGTTTGGAGGCTGTTTGCGGACAGCAGCACACACAGCGGGAAGGTGCGCGCTGGCCAGCTCCAAGTCTCGGCACATAGAAGCGCAAGCCAGGCACCTGCTCGCAGTTTGTCCCGGGCATGGGAAGCAGCATGCTGCATGCCCTGATTACTTCTCGCACTGTCCTGCCTTCCTCGGGGCTGCTTCTGAGCACGGAGGCACACCTACAAGCAAGCTGAGATGGGCTTTGCCTAAGAGTCAGGGAAGTGTCGAGCGGAACAAGGGATGTGCTGCACAGCTTCCCTCGCAGGCAGATTCCCTCCTGGGGCTCTTAGTTCTCTTGCCTTAGTGCCCTGCTTTGTTTGGAGGCTGTTTGCGGACAGCAGCACACACAGCGGGAAGGTGCGCGCTGGCCAGCTCCAAGTCTCGGCACATAGAAGCGCAAGCCAGGCACCTGCTCGCGGTTTGTCCCGGGCATGGGAAGCAGCATGCTGCGTGCCCAGAAGACATCCCGCACTGTCCTGCCTTCCTCGGGGCTGCTTCTGAGCACAGAGGCACGCCTACAAGCAAGCTGAGATGGGCTTTGCCTAAGAGTCAGGGAAGTGTCGAGCGGAACAAGGGATGTGCTGCACAGCTTCCCTCGCAGGCAGATTCCCTCCTGGGGCTCTTAGTTCTCTTGCCTTAGTGCCCTGCTTTGTTTGGAGGCTGTTTGCGGACAGCAGCACACACAGCGGGAAGGTGCGCGCTGGCCAGCTCCAAGTCTCGGCACATAGAAGCGCAAGCGAGGCACCTGCTCGCAGTTTGTCCCGGGCATGGGAAGCAGCATGCTGCATGCCCAGAAGACATCCTGCACTGTCCTGCCTTCCTCGGGGCTGCTTCTGAGCACGGAGGCACGCCTACAAGCAAGCTGAGATGGGCTTTGCCTAAGAGTGAGGGAAGTGGCGAGCGGAACAAGGGATGTGCTGCACAGGTTCCCTCGCAGGCAAATTCCCTCCTGGGGCGCTTAGTTCTCTTGCCTTAGTGCCCTGCTTTGTTTGGAGGCTCTTTGCGAACAGCAGCACAAACTGCGGGAAGGTGCGCGCTGGCCAGCTCCAAGTCTCGGCACATAGAAGCGCAAGCCAGGCACCTGCTCGCAGTTTGTCCCGGGCATGGGAAGCAGCATGCTGCATGCCCTGATTACTTCTCGCACTGTCCTGCCTTCCTCGGGGCTGCTTCTGAGCACGGAGGCACACCTACAAGCAAGCTGAGATGCGCTTTGCCTAAGAGTGAGGGAAGTGGCGAGCAGAACAAGGGATGTGCTGCACAGCTTCCCTCGCAGGCAGATTCCCTCCGGGGGGGCTTAGTTCTCTTGCCTTAGTGCCCTGCTTTGTTTGGAGGCTGTTTGCGGACAGCAGCACACACAGCGGGAAGGTGCGCGCTGGCCAGCTCCAAGTCTCGGCACATAGAAGCGCAAGCCAGGCACCTGCTCGCGGTTTGTCCCGGGCATGGGAAGCAGCATGCTGCATGCCCAGAGTACTTCTCGCACTGTCCTGCCTGCCACGGGGCTGCTTCTGAGCACGGAGGCACGCCTACAAGCCAGCTGAGATGGGCTTTGCCTAAGAGTGAGGGAAGTGGCGAGCGGAACAAGGGATGTGCTACACAGGTTCCCTCGCAGGCAGATTCCCTCCTTGGGCGCTTACTTCTCTTGCCTTAGTGCCCTGCTTTGTTTGGAGGCTCTTTGCGAACAGCAGCACAAACTGCGGGAAGGTGCGCGCTGGCCAGCTCCAAGTCTCGGCAGATTGAAGCGCAAGCGAGGCACCTGCTCGCAGTTTGTCCCGGGCATGGGAAGCAGCATGCTGCGTGCCCAGAAGACATCCTGCACTGTCCTGCCTTCCTCGGGGCTGCTTCTGAGCACGGAGGCACACCTACAAGCAAGCTGAGATGGGCTTTGCCTAAGAGTCAGGGAAGTGTCGAGCGGAACAAGGGATGTGCTGCACAGGTTCCCTCGCAGGCAGATTCCCTCCTGGGGCGCTTACTTCTCTTGCCTTAGTGCCCTGCTTTGTTTGGAGGCTGTTTGCGAACAGCAGCACAAACTGCGGGAAGGTGCGCGCTGGCCAGCTCCAAGTCTCGGCAGATTGAAGCGAAAGCCAGGCACCTGCTCGCGGTTTGTCCCGGGCATGGGAAGCAGCATGCTGCATGCCCTGATTACTTCTCGCACTGTCCTGCCTTCCTCGGGGCTGCTTCTGAGCACGGAGGCACACCTACAAGCAAGCTGAGATGCGCTTTGCCTAAGAGTGAGGGAAGTGGCGAGCAGAACAAGGGATGTGCTGCACAGCTTCCCTCGCAGGCAGATTCCCTCCGGGGGGGCTTAGTTCTCTTGCCTTAGTGCCCTGCTTTGTTTGGAGGCTGTTTGCGGACAGCAGCACACACAGCGGGAAGGTGCGCGCTGGCCAGCTCCAAGTCTCGGCACATAGAAGCGCAAGCCAGGCACCTGCTCGCGGTTTGTCCCGGGCATGGGAAGCAGCATGCTGCGTGCCCAGAAGACATCCCGCACTGTCCTGCCTTCCTCGGGGCTGCTTCTGAGCACAGAGGCACGCCTACAAGCAAGCTGAGATGCGCTTTGCCTAAGAGTCAGGGAAGTGTCGAGCGGAACAAGGGATGTGCTGCACAGC
Organism: Rhea pennata; assembly: GCF_028389875.1. NCBI lineage: Eukaryota > Metazoa > Chordata > Aves > Rheiformes > Rheidae > Rhea > Rhea pennata. The sequence goes on from NW_026907710.1 coordinate 231,674, forward strand.
TTCCCTCGCAGGCAGATTCCCTCCTGGGGCTCTTAGTTCTCTTGCCTTAGTGCCCTGCTTTGTTTGGAGGCTGTTTGCGGACAGCAGCACACACAGCGGGAAGGTGCGCGCTGGCCAGCTCCAAGTCTCGGCACATAGAAGCGCAAGCCAGGCACCTGCTCGCGGTTTGTCCCGGGCATGGGAAGCAGCATGCTGCGTGCCCAGAGTACTTCTCGCACTGTCCTGCCTTCCTCGGGGCTGCTTCTGAGCACAGAGGCACGCCTACAAGCAAGCTGAGATGGGCTTTGCCTAAGAGTCAGGGAAGTGTCGAGCGGAACAAGGGATGTGCTGCACAGCTTCCCTCGCAGGCAGATTCCCTCCTGGGGCTCTTAGTTCTCTTGCCTTAGTGCCCTGCTTTGTTTGGAGGCTGTTTGCGGACAGCAGCACACACAGCGGGAAGGTGCGCGCTGGCCAGCTCCAAGTCTCGGCACATAGAAGCGCAAGCCAGGCACCTGCTCGCGGTTTGTCCCGGGCATGGGAAGCAGCATGCTGCGTGCCCAGAAGACATCCCGCACTGTCCTGCCTTCCTCGGGGCTGCTTCTGAGCACGGAGGCACGCCTACAAGCAAGCTGAGATGGGTTTTGCCTAAGAATTAGGGAAGTGGCGAGCGGAACAAGGGATGTGCTGCACAGCTTCCCTCGCAGGCAGATTCCCTCCTGGGGCTCTTAGTTCTCTTGCCTTAGTGCCCTGCTTTGTTTGGAGGCTGTTTGCGGACAGCAGCACACACAGCGGGAAGGTGCGCGCTGGCCAGCTCCAAGTCTCGGCACATAGAAGCGCAAGCCAGGCACCTGCTCGCAGTTTGTCCCGGGCATGGGAAGCAGCATGCTGCATGCCCTGATTACTTCTCGCACTGTCCTGCCTTCCTCGGGGCTGCTTCTGAGCACGGAGGCACACCTACAAGCAAGCTGAGATGCGCTTTGCCTAAGAGTGAGGGAAGTGGCGAGCAGAACAAGGGATGTGCTGCACAGCTTCCCTCGCAGGCAGATTCCCTCCGGGCGGGCTTAGTTCTCTTGCCTTAGTGCCCTGCTTTGTTTGGAGGCTGTTTGCGGACAGCAGCACACACAGCGGGAAGGTGCGCGCTCGCCAGCTCCAAGTCTCGGCACATAGAAGCGCAAGCCAGGCACCTGCTCGCGGTTTGTCCCGGGCATGGGAAGCAGCATGCTGCGTGCCCAGAAGACATCCCGCACTGTCCTGCCTTCCTCGGGGCTGCTTCTGAGCACAGAGGCACGCCTACAAGCAAGCTGAGATGCGCTTTGCCTAAGAGTCAGGGAAGTGTCGAGCGGAACAAGGGATGTGCTGCACAGCTTCCCTCGCAGGCAGATTCCCTCCTGGGGCTCTTAGTTCTCTTGCCTTAGTGCCCTGCTTTGTTTGGAGGCTGTTTGCGGACAGCAGCACACACAGCGGGAAGGTGCGCGCTGGCCAGCTCCAAGTCTCGGCACATAGAAGCGCAAGCCAGGCACCTGCTCGCGGTTTGTCCCGGGCATGGGAAGCAGCATGCTGCGTGCCCAGAGTACTTCTCGCACTGTCCTGCCTTCCTCGGGGCTGCTTCTGAGCACAGAGGCACGCCTACAAGCAAGCTGAGATGGGCTTTGCCTAAGAGTCAGGGAAGTGTCGAGCGGAACAAGGGATGTGCTGCACAGCTTCCCTCGCAGGCAGATTCCCTCCTGGGGCTCTTAGTTCTCTTGCCTTAGTGCCCTGCTTTGTTTGGAGGCTGTTTGCGGACAGCAGCACACACAGCGGGAAGGTGCGCGCTGGCCAGCTCCAAGTCTCGGCACATAGAAGCGCAAGCCAGGCACCTGCTCGCGGTTTGTCCCGGGCATGGGAAGCAGCATGCTGCGTGCCCAGAAGACATCCCGCACTGTCCTGCCTTCCTCGGGGCTGCTTCTGAGCACGGAGGCACGCCTACAAGCAAGCTGAGATGGGTTTTGCCTAAGAGTCAGGGAAGTGGCGAGCGGAACAAGGGATGTGCTGCACAGCTTCCCTCGCAGGCAGATTCCCTCCTGGGGCTCTTAGTTCTCTTGCCTTAGTGCCCTGCTTTGTTTGGAGGCTGTTTGCGGACAGCAGCACACACAGCGGGAAGGTGCGCGCTGGCCAGCTCCAAGTCTCGGCACATAGAAGCGCAAGCCAGGCACCTGCTCGCAGTTTGTCCCGGGCATGGGAAGCAGCATGCTGCATGCCCTGATTACTTCTCGCACTGTCCTGCCTTCCTCGGGGCTGCTTCTGAGCACGGAGGCACACCTACAAGCAAGCTGAGATGCGCTTTGCCTAAGAGTGAGGGAAGTGGCGAGCAGAACAAGGGATGTGCTGCACAGCTTCCCTCGCAGGCAGATTCCCTCCGGGCGGGCTTAGTTCTCTTGCCTTAGTGCCCTGCTTTGTTTGGAGGCTGTTTGCGGACAGCAGCACACACAGCGGGAAGGTGCGCGCTGGCCAGCTCCAAGTCTCGGCACATAGAAGCGCAAGCCAGGCACCTGCTCGCGGTTTGTCCCGGGCATGGGAAGCAGCATGCTGCATGCCCAGAGTACTTCTCGCACTGTCCTGCCTGCCACGGGGCTGCTTCTGAGCACGGAGGCACGCCTACAAGCCAGCTGAGATGGGCTTTGCCTAAGAGTGAGGGAAGTGGCGAGCGGAACAAGGGATGTGCTACACAGGTTCCCTCGCAGGCAGATTCCCTCCTTGGGCGCTTACTTCTCTTGCCTTAGTGCCCTGCTTTGTTTGGAGGCTCTTTGCGAACAGCAGCACAAACTGCGGGAAGGTGCGCGCTGGCCAGCTCCAAGTCTCGGCAGATTGAAGCGCAAGCGAGGCACCTGCTCGCAGTTTGTCCCGGGCATGGGAAGCAGCATGCTGCGTGCCCAGAAGACATCCTGCACTGTCCTGCCTTCCTCGGGGCTGCTTCTGAGCACGGAGGCACACCTACAAGCAAGCTGAGATGGGCTTTGCCTAAGAGTCAGGGAAGTGGCGAGCGGAACAAGGGATGTGCTGCACAGGTTCCCTCGCAGGCAGATTCCCTCCTGGGGCGCTTACTTCTCTTGCCTTAGTGCCCTGCTTTGTTTGGAGGCTGTTTGCGAACAGCAGCACAAACTGCGGGAAGGTGCGCGCTGGCCAGCTCCAAGTCTCGGCAGATTGAAGCGAAAGCCAGGCACCTGCTCGCGGTTTGTCCCGGGCATGGGAAGCAGCATGCTGCATGCCCTGATTACTTCTCGCACTGTCCTGCCTTCCTCGGGGCTGCTTCTGAGCACGGAGGCACACCTACAAGCAAGCTGAGATGCGCTTTGCCTAAGAGTGAGGGAAGTGGCGAGCAGAACAAGGGATGTGCTGCACAGCTTCCCTCGCAGGCAGATTCCCTCCGGGGGGGCTTAGTTCTCTTGCCTTAGTGCCCTGCTTTGTTTGGAGGCTGTTTGCGGACAGCAGCACACACAGCGGGAAGGTGCGCGCTGGCCAGCTCCAAGTCTCGGCACATAGAAGCGCAAGCCAGGCACCTGCTCGCGGTTTGTCCCGGGCATGGGAAGCAGCATGCTGCGTGCCCAGAAGACATCCCGCACTGTCCTGCCTTCCTCGGGGCTGCTTCTGAGCACAGAGGCACGCCTACAAGCAAGCTGAGATGCGCTTTGCCTAAGAGTCAGGGAAGTGTCGAGCGGAACAAGGGATGTGCTGCACAGCTTCCCTCGCAGGCAGATTCCCTCCTGGGGCTCTTAGTTCTCTTGCCTTAGTGCCCTGCTTTGTTTGGAGGCTGTTTGCGGACAGCAGCACACACAGCGGGAAGGTGCGCGCTGGCCAGCTCCAAGTCTCGGCACATAGAAGCGCAAGCGAGGCACCTGCTCGCAGTTTGTCCCGGGCATGGGAAGCAGCATGCTGCATGCCCTGATTACTTCTAGCACTGTCCTGCCTTCCTCGGGGCTGCTTCTGAGCACGGAGGCACACCTACAAGCAAGCTGAGATGGGCTTTGCCTAAGAGTGAGGGAAGTGGCGAGCGGAACAAGGGATGTGCTACACAGCTTCCCTCGCAGGCAGATTCCCTCCTGGGGCTCTTAGTTCTCTTGCCTTAGTGCCCTGCTTTGTTTGGAGGCTGTTTGCGGACAGCAGCACACACAGCGGGAAGGTGCGCGCTGGTCAGCTCCAAGTCTCGGCAGATTGAAGCGCAAGCCAGGCACCAGCTCAAGGTTTGTCCCAGGCATGGGAAGCAGCATGCTGCGTGCCCAGAAGACATCCCGCACTGTCCTGCCTTCCTCGGGGCTGCTTCTGAGCACAGAGGCACGCCTACAAGCAAGCTGAGATGGGCTTTGCCTAAGAGTCAGGGAAGTGTCGAGCGGAACAAGGGATGTGCTGCACAGGTTCCCTCGCAGGCAAATTCCCTCCTGGGGCGCTTACTTCTCTTGCCTTAGTGCCCTGCTTTGTTTGGAGGCTCTTTGCGAACAGCAGCACAAACTGCGGGAAGGTGCGCGCTGGCCAGCTCCAAGTCTCGGCAGATTGAAGCGCAAGCCAGGCACCTGCTCGCAGTTTGTCCCGGGCATGGGAAGCAGCATGCTGCATGCCCTGATTACTTCTCGCACTGTCCTGCCTTCCTCGGGGCTGCTTCTGAGCACGGAGGCACACCTACAAGCAAGCTGAGATGCGCTTTGCCTAAGAGTGAGGGAAGTGGCGAGCAGAACAAGGGATGTGCTGCACAGCTTCCCTCGCAGGCAGATTCCCTCCGGGGGGGCTTAGTTCTCTTGCCTTAGTGCCCTGCTTTGTTTGGAGGCTGTTTGCGGACAGCAGCACACACAGCGGGAAGGTGCGCGCTGGCCAGCTCCAAGTCTCGGCACATAGAAGCGCAAGCCAGGCACCTGCTCGCGGTTTGTCCCGGGCATGGGAAGCAGCATGCTGCGTGCCCAGAAGACATCCCGCACTGTCCTGCCTTCCTCGGGGCTGCTTCTGAGCACAGAGGCACGCCTACAAGCAAGCTGAGATGCGCTTTGCCTAAGAGTCAGGGAAGTGTCGAGCAGAACAAGGGATGTGCTGCACAGCTTCCCTCGCAGGCAGATTCCCTCCTGGGGCTCTTAGTTCTCTTGCCTTAGTGCCCTGCTTTGTTTGGAGGCTGTTTGCGGACAGCAGCACACAAGGCGGGAAGGTGCGCGCTGGCCAGCTCCAAGTCTCGGCACATAGAAGCGCAAGCCAGGCACCTGCTCGCAGTTTGTCCCGGGCATGGGAAGCAGCATGCTGCGTGCCCAGAGTACTTCTCGCACTGTCCTGCCTTCCTCGGGGCTGCTTCTGAGCACAGAGGCACGCCTACAAGCAAGCTGAGATGGGCTTTGCCTAAGAGTCAGGGAAGTGTCGAGCGGAACAAGGGATGTGCTGCACAGCTTCCCTCGCAGGCAGATTCCCTCCTGGGGCTCTTAGTTCTCTTGCCTTAGTGCCCTGCTTTGTTTGGAGGCTGTTTGCGGACAGCAGCACACACAGCGGGAAGGTGCGCGCTGGCCAGCTCCAAGTCTCGGCACATAGAAGCGCAAGCGAGGCACCTGCTCGCAGTTTGTCCCGGGCATGGGAAGCAGCATGCTGCATGCCCTGATTACTTCTCGCACTGTCCTGCCTTCCTCGGGGCTGCTTCTGAGCACGGAGGCACACCTACAAGCAAGCTGAGATGGGCTTTGCCTAAGAGTGAGGGAAGTGGCGAGCGGAACAAGGGATGTGCTACACAGGTTCCCTCGCAGGCAGATTCCCTCCTGGGGCTCTTAGTTCTCTTGCCTTAGTGCCCTGCTTTGTTTGGAGGCTGTTTGCGGACAGCAGCACACACAGCGGGAAGGTGCGCGCTGGTCAGCTCCAAGTCTCGGCAGATTGAAGCGCAAGCCAGGCACCAGCTCAAGGTTTGTCCCAGGCATGGGAAGCAGCATGCTGCGTGCCCAGAAGACATCCCGCACTGTCCTGCCTTCCTCGGGGCTGCTTCTGAGCACAGAGGCACGCCTACAAGCAAGCTGAGATGGGCTTTGCCTAAGAGTCAGGGAAGTGTCGAGCGGAACAAGGGATGTGCTGCACAGCTTCCCTCGCAGGCAGATTCCCTCCTGGGGCTCTTAGTTCTCTTGCCTTAGTGCCCTGCTTTGTTTGGAGGCTGTTTGCGGACAGCAGCACACACAGCGGGAAGGTGCGCGCTGGCCAGCTCCAAGTCTCGGCACATAGAAGCGCAAGCGAGGCACCTGCTCGCAGTTTGTCCCGGGCATGGGAAGCAGCATGCTGCATGCCCAGAGTACTTCTCGCACTGTCCTGCCTTCCTCGGGGCTGCTTCTGAGCATGGAGGCACGCCTACAAGCAAGCTGAGATGGGCTTTGCCTAAGAGTGAGGGAAGTGGCGAGCGGAACAAGGGATGTGCTGCACAGGTTCCCTCGCAGGCAAATTCCCTCCTGGGGCGCTTACTTCTCTTGCCTTAGTGCCCTGCTTTGTTTGGAGGCTCTTTGCGAACAGCAGCACAAACTGCGGGAAGGTGCGCGCTGGCCAGCTCCAAGTCTCGGCAGATTGAAGCGCAAGCCAGGCACCTGCTCGCAGTTTGTCCCGGGCATGGGAAGCAGCATGCTGCATGCCCTGATTACTTCTCGCACTGTCCTGCCTTCCTCGGGGCTGCTTCTGAGCACGGAGGCACACCTACAAGCAAGCTGAGATGCGCTTTGCCTAAGAGTGAGGGAAGTGGCGAGCAGAACAAGGGATGTGCTGCACAGCTTCCCTCGCAGGCAGATTCCCTCCGGGGGGGCTTAGTTCTCTTGCCTTAGTGCCCTGCTTTGTTTGGAGGCTGTTTGCGGACAGCAGCACACACAGCGGGAAGGTGCGCGCTGGCCAGCTCCAAGTCTCGGCACATAGAAGCGCAAGCCAGGCACCTGCTCGCGGTTTGTCCCGGGCATGGGAAGCAGCATGCTGCATGCCCAGAGTACTTCTCGCACTGTCCTGCCTGCCACGGGGCTGCTTCTGAGCACGGAGGCACGCCTACAAGCCAGCTGAGATGGGCTTTGCCTAAGAGTCAGGGAAGTGGCGAGCGGAACAAGGGATGTGCTACACAGGTTCCCTCGCAGGCAGATTCCCTCCTTGGGCGCTTACTTCTCTTGCCTTAGTGCCCTGCTTTGTTTGGAGGCTCTTTGCGAACAGCAGCACAAACTGCGGGAAGGTGCGCGCTGGCCAGCTCCAAGTCTCGGCAGATTGAAGCGCAAGCGAGGCACCTGCTCGCAGTTTGTCCCGGGCATGGGAAGCAGCATGCTGCGTGCCCAGAAGACATCCTGCACTGTCCTGCCTTCCTCGGGCTGCTTCTGAGCACGGAGGCACACCTACAAGCAAGCTGAGATGGGCTTTGCCTAAGAGTCAGGGAAGTGTCGAGCGGAACAAGGGATGTGCTGCACAGCTTCCCTCGCAGGCAGATTCCCTCCTGGGGCTCTTAGTTCTCTTGCCTTAGTGCCCTGCTTTGTTTGGAGGCTGTTTGCGGACAGCAGCACACACAGCGGGAAGGTGCGCGCTGGCCAGCTCCAAGTCTCGGCAGATTGAAGCGAAAGCCAGGCACCTGCTCGCGGTTTGTCCCGGGCATGGGAAGCAGCATGCTGCATGCCCTGATTACTTCTCGCACTGTCCTGCCTTCCTCGGGGCTGCTTCTGAGCACGGAGGCACACCTACAAGCAAGCTGAGATGCGCTTTGCCTAAGAGTGAGGGAAGTGGCGAGCAGAACAAGGGATGTGCTGCACAGCTTCCCTCGCAGGCAGATTCCCTCCGGGGGGGCTTAGTTCTCTTGCCTTAGTGCCCTGCTTTGTTTGGAGGCTGTTTGCGGACAGCAGCACACACAGCGGGAAGGTGCGCGCTGGCCAGCTCCAAGTCTCGGCACATAGAAGCGCAAGCCAGGCACCTGCTCGCGGTTTGTCCCGGGCATGGGAAGCAGCATGCTGCGTGCCCAGAAGACATCCCGCACTGTCCTGCCTTCCTCGGGGCTGCTTCTGAGCACAGAGGCACGCCTACAAGCAAGCTGAGATGGGCTTTGCCTAAGAGTCAGGGAAGTGTCGAGCGGAACAAGGGATGTGCTGCACAGCTTCCCTCGCAGGCAGATTCCCTCCTGGGGCTCTTAGTTCTCTTGCCTTAGTGCCCTGCTTTGTTTGGAGGCTGTTTGCGGACAGCAGCACACACAGCGGGAAGGTGCGCGCTGGCCAGCTCCAAGTCTCGGCACATAGAAGCGCAAGCCAGGCACCTGCTTGCGGTTTGTCCCGGGCATGGGAAGCAGCATGCTGCGTGCCCAGAGTACTTCTCGCACTGTCCTGCCTTCCTCGGGGCTGCTTCTGAGCACAGAGGCACGCCTACAAGCAAGCTGAGATGGGCTTTGCCTAAGAGTCAGGGAAGTGTCGAGCGGAACAAGGGATGTGCTGCACAGCTTCCCTCGCAGGCAGATTCCCTCCTGGGGCTCTTAGTTCTCTTGCCTTAGTGCCCTGCTTTGTTTGGAGGCTGTTTGCGGACAGCAGCACACACAGCGGGAAGGTGCGCGCTGGCCAGCTCCAAGTCTCGGCACATAGAAGCGCAAGCGAGGCACCTGCTCGCAGTTTGTCCCGGGCATGGGAAGCAGCATGCTGCATGCCCTGATTACTTCTCGCACTGTCCTGCCTTCCTCGGGGCTGCTTCTGAGCACGGAGGCACACCTACAAGCAAGCTGAGATGGGCTTTGCCTAAGAGTGAGGGAAGTGGCGAGCGGAACAAGGGATGTGCTACACAGCTTCCCTCGCAGGCAGATTCCCTCCTGGGGCTCTTAGTTCTCTTGCCTTAGTGCCCTGCTTTGTTTGGAGGCTGTTTGCGGACAGCAGCACACACAGCGGGAAGGTGCGCGCTGGTCAGCTCCAAGTCTCGGCAGATTGAAGCGCAAGCCAGGCACCAGCTCAAGGTTTGTCCCAGGCATGGGAAGCAGCATGCTGCGTGCCCAGAAGACATCCCGCACTGTCCTGCCTTCCTCGGGGCTGCTTCTGAGCACAGAGGCACGCCTACAAGCAAGCTGAGATGGGCTTTGCCTAAGAGTCAGGGAAGTGTCGAGCGGAACAAGGGATGTGCTGCACAGCTTCCCTCGCAGGCAGATTCCCTCCTGGGGCTCTTAGTTCTCTTGCCTTAGTGCCCTGCTTTGTTTGGAGGCTGTTTGCGGACAGCAGCACACACAGCGGGAAGGTGCGCGCTGGCCAGCTCCAAGTCTCGGCACATAGAAGCGCAAGCGAGGCACCTGCTCGCAGTTTGTCCCGGGCATGGGAAGCAGCATGCTGCATGCCCAGAGTACTTCTCGCACTGTCCTGCCTTCCTCGGGGCTGCTTCTGAGCACGGAGGCACGCCTACAAGCAAGCTGAGATGGGCTTTGCCTAAGAGTGAGGGAAGTGGCGAGCGGAACAAGGGATGTGCTGCACAGGTTCCCTCGCAGGCAAATTCCCTCCTGGGGCGCTTACTTCTCTTGCCTTAGTGCCCTGCTTTGTTTGGAGGCTCTTTGCGAACAGCAGCACAAACTGCGGGAAGGTGCGCGCTGGCCAGCTCCAAGTCTCGGCAGATTGAAGCGCAAGCCAGGCACCTGCTCGCAGTTTGTCCCGGGCATGGGAAGCAGCATGCTGCATGCCCTGATTACTTCTCGCACTGTCCTGCCTTCCTCGGGGCTGCTTCTGAGCACGGAGGCACACCTACAAGCAAGCTGAGATGCGCTTTGCCTAAGAGTCAGGGAAGTGGCGAGCAGAACAAGGGATGTGCTGCACAGCTTCCCTCGCAGGCAGATTCCCTCCGGGGGGGCTTAGTTCTCTTGCCTTAGTGCCCTGCTTTGTTTGGAGGCTGTTTGCGGACAGCAGCACACACAGCGGGAAGGTGCGCGCTGGCCAGCTCCAAGTCTCGGCACATAGAAGCGCAAGCCAGGCACCTGCTCGCGGTTTGTCCCGGGCATGGGAAGCAGCATGCTGCGTGCCCAGAAGACATCCCGCACTCTCCTGCCTTCCTCGGGGCTGCTTCTGAGCACGGAGGCACGCCTACAAGCAAGCTGAGATGGGCTTTGCCTAAGAGTCAGGGAAGTGGCGAGCGGAACAAGGGATGTGCTGCACAGCTTCCCTCGCAGGCAGATTCCCTCCGGGGGGGCTTAGTTCTCTTGCCTTAGTGCCCAGCTTTGTTTGGAGGCTGTTTGCGAACAGCAGCACACACAGCGGGAAGGTGCGCGCTCGCCAGCTCCAAGTCTCGGCAGATTGAAGCGAAAGCGAGGCACCTGCTCGCAGTTTGTCCCGGGCATGGGAAGCAGCATGCCGCGTGCCCAGAAGACATCCTGCACTGTCCTGCCTTCCTCGGGGCTGCTTCTGAGCACGGAGGCACACCTACAAGCAAGCTGAGATGGGCTTTGCCTAAGAGTCAGGGAAGTGTCGAGCGGAACAAGGGATGTGCTGCACAGCTTCCCTCGCAGGCAGATTCCCTCCTGGGGCTCTTAGTTCTGTTGCCTTAGTGCCCTGCTTTGTTTGGAGGCTGTTTGCGGACAGCAGCACACACAGCGGGAAGGTGCGCGCTGGTCAGCTTCAAGTCTCGGCACATAGAAGCGCAAGCGAGGCACCTGCTCGCAGTTTGTCCCGGGCATGGGAAGCAGCATGCTGCGTGCCCAGAAGACATCCCGCACTGTCCTGCCTTCCTCGGGGCTGCTTCTGAGCACGGAGGCACGCCTACAAGCAAGTTGAGATGGGCTTTGCCTAAGAGTTAGGGAAGTGGAGAGCGGAACAAGGGATGTGCTGCACAGCTTCCCTCGCAGGCAGATTCCCTCCTGGGGCGCTTACTTCTCTTGCCTTAGTGCCCTGCTTTGTTTGGAGGCTCTTTGCAAACAGCAGCACAAACTGCGGGAAGGTGCGCGCTGGCCAGCTCCAAGTCTCGGCAGATTGAAGCGCAAGCCAGGCACCTGCTCGCAGTTTGTCCCGGGCATGGGAAGCAGCATGCTGCGTGCCCAGAAGACATCCTGCACTGTCCTGCCTTCCTCGGGGCTGCTTCTGAGCACGGAGGCACACCTACAAGCAAGCTGAGATGCGCTTTGCCTAAGAGTGAGGGAAGTGGCGAGCGGAACAAGGGATGTGCTGCACAGCTTCCCTCGCAGGCAGATTCCCTCCTGGGACGCTTAGTTCTCCTGCCTTAGTGCCCTGCTTTGTTTGGAGGCTGTTTGCGGACAGCAGCACACACAGCGGGAAGGTGCGCGCTGGTCAGCTCCAAGTCTCGGCAGATTGAAGCGCAAGCCAGGCACCAGCTCAAGGTTTGTCCCAGGCATGGGAAGCAGCATGCTGCATGCCCCGATTACTTCTCGCACTGTCCTGCCTGCCACGGGGCTGCTTCTGAGCACGGAGGCACGCCTACAAGCAAGTTGAGATGGGCTTTGCCTAAGAGTGAGGGAAGTGGCGAGCGGAACAAGGGATGTGCTGCACAGCTTCCCTCGCAGGCAGATTCCCTCCTGGGGCTCTTAGTTCTCTTGCCTTAGTGCCCTGCTTTGTTTGGAGGCTGTTTGCGGACAGCAGCACACACAGCGGGAAGGTGCGCGCTGGCCAGCTCCAAGTCTCGGCACATAGAAGCGCAAGCCAGGCACCTGCTCGCGGTTTGTCCCGGGCATGGGAAGCAGCATGCTGCGTGCCCAGAAGACATCCCGCACTGTCCTGCCTTCCTCGGGGCTGCTTCTGAGCACGGAGGCACACCTACAAGCCAGCTGAGATGGGCTTTGCATAAGAGTCAGGGAAGTGGCGAGCGGAACAAGGGATGTGCTGCACAGCTTCCCTCGCAGGCAGATTCCCTCCTGGGGCTCTTAGTTCTCTTGCCTTAGTGCCCTGCTTTGTTTGGAGGCTGTTTGCGGACAGCAGCACACACAGCGGGAAGGTGCGCGCTGGCCAGCTCCAAGTCTCGGCACATAGAAGCGCAAGCCAGGCACCTGCTCGCGGTTTGTCCCGGGCATGGGAAGCAGCATGCTGCGTGCCCAGAAGACATCCCGCACTGTCCTGCCTTCCTCGGGGCTGCTTCTGAGCACGGAGGCACGCCTACAAGCAAGCTGAGATGGGCTTTGCCTAAGAGTGAGGGAAGTGGCGAGCGGAACAAGGGATGTGCTGCACAGTTTCCCTCGCAAGCAAATTCCCTCCTGGGGCGCTTACTTCTCTTGCCTTAGTGCCCTGCTTTGTTTGGAGGCTCTTTGCGAACAGCAGCACAAACTGCGGGAAGGTGCGCGCTGGCCAGCTCCAAGTCTCGGCAGATTGAAGCGCAAGCGAGGCACCTGCTCGCAGTTTGTCCCGGGCATGGGAAGCAGCATGCTGCGTGCCCAGAAGACATCCTGCACTGTCCTGCCTTCCTCGGGGCTGCTTCTGAGCACGGAGGCACACCTACAAGCAAGCTGAGATGCGCTTTGCCTAAGAGTGAGGGAAGTGGCGAGCAGAACAAGGGATGTGCTGCACAGCTTCCCTCGCAGGCAGATTCCCTCCTGGGACGCTTAGTTCTCCTGCCTTAGTGCCCTGCTTTGTTTGGAGGCTGTTTGCGGACAGCAGCACACACAGCGGGAAGGTGCGCGCTGGCCAGCTCCAAGTCTCGGCAGATTGAAGCGCAAGCCAGGCACCAGCTCAAGGTTTGTCCCAGGCATGGGAAGCAGCATGCTGCATGCCCCGATTACTTCTCGCACTGTCCTGCCTGCCACGGGGCTGCTTCTGAGCACGGAGGCACGCCTACAAGCAAGTTGAGATGGGCTTTGCCTAAGAGTGAGGGAAGTGGCGAGCGGAACAAGGGATGTGCTGCACAGCTTCCCTCGCAGGCAGATTCCCTCCTGGGGCTCTTAGTTCTCCTGCCTTAGTGCCCTGCTTTGTTTGGAGGCTGTTTGCGGACAGCAGCACACACAGCGGGAAGGTGCGCGCTGGCCAGCTCCAAGTCTCGGCACATAGAAGCGCAAGCTAGGCACCTGCTCGCGGTTTGTTCCGGGCATGGGAAGCAGCATGCTGCGTGCCCAGAAGACATCCCGCACTGTCCTGCCTTCCTCGGGGCTGCTTCTGAGCACAGAGGCACGCCTACAAGCAAGCTGAGATGGGCTTTGCCTAAGAGTGAGGGAAGTGTCGAGCGGAACAAGGGATGTGCTGCACAGCTTCCCTCACAGGCAGATTCCCTCCTGGGGCTCTTAGTTCTCTTGCCTTAGTGCCCTGCTTTGTTTGGAGGCTGTTTGCGGACAGCAGCACACACAGCGGGAAGGTGCGCGCTGGCCAGCTCCAAGTCTCGGCACATAGAAGCGCAAGCCAGGCACCTGCTCGCGGTTTGTCCCGGGCATGGGAAGCAGCATGCTGCGTGCCCAGAAGACATCCCGCACTGTCCTGCCTTCCTCGGGGCTGCTTCTGAGCACGGAGGCACGCCTACAAGCAAGCTGAGATGGGCTTTGCCTAAGAGTCAGGGAAGTGTCGAGCGGAACAAGGGATGTGCTGCACAGCTTCCCTCGCAGGCAGATTCCCTCCGGGGGGCTTAGTTCTCTTGCCTTAGTGCCCTGCTTTGTTTGGAGGCTGTTTGCGGACAGCAGCACACACAGCGGGAAGGTGCGCGCTGGCCAGCTCCAAGTCTCGGCACATAGAAGCGCAAGCCAGGCACCTGCTCGCGGTTTGTCCCGGGCATGGGAAGCAGCATGCTGCGTGCCCAGAAGACATCCCGCACTGTCCTGCCTTCCTCGGGGCTGCTTCTGAGCACAGAGGCACGCCTACAAGCAAGCTGAGATGGGCTTTGCCTAAGAGTCAGGGAAGTGTCGAGCGGAACAAGGGATGTGCTGCACAGCTTCCCTCGCAGGCAGATTCCCTCCTGGGGCTCTTAGTTCTCTTGCCTTAGTGCCCTGCTTTGTTTGGAGGCTGTTTGCGGACAGCAGCACACACAGCGGGAAGGTGCGCGCTGGCCAGCTCCAAGTCTCGGCACATAGAAGCGCAAGCCAGGCACCTGCTCGCGGTTTGTCCCGGGCATGGGAAGCAGCATGCTGCGTGCCCAGAAGACATCCCGCACTGTCCTGCCTTCCTCGGGGCTGCTTCTGAGCACGGAGGCACGCCTACAAGCAAGCTGAGATGGGCTTTGCCTAAGAGTGAGGGAAGTGTCGAGAGGAACAAGGGATGTGCTGCACAGCTTCCCTCGCAGGCAGATTCCCTCCTGGGGCTCTTAGTTCTCTTGCCTTAGTGCCCTGCTTTGTTTGGAGGCTGTTTGCGGACAGCAGCACACACAGCGGGAAGGTGCGCGCTGGTCAGCTCCAAGTCTCGGCAGATTGAAGCGCAAGCCAGGCACCAGCTCAAGGTTTGTCCCAGGCATGGGAAGCAGCATGCTGCATGCCCCGATTACTTCTCGCACTGTCCTGCCTGCCACGGGGCTGCTTCTGAGCACGGAGGCACGCCTACAAGCAAGTTGAGATGGGCTTTCCCTAAGAGTTAGGGAAGTGGCGAGCGGAACAAGGGATGTGCTGCACAGCTTCCCTCGCAGGCAGATTCCCTCCTGGGGCTCTTAGTTCTCTTGCCTTAGTGCCCTGCTTTGTTTGGAGGCTGTTTGCGGACAGCAGCACACACAGCGGGAAGGTGCGCGCTGGCCAGCTCCAAGTCTCGGCACATAGAAGCGCAAGCCAGGCACCTGCTCGCGGTTTGTCCCGGGCATGGGAAGCAGCATGCTGCGTGCCCAGAAGACATCCCGCACTGTCCTGCCTTCCTCGGGGCTGCTTCTGAGCACAGAGGCACGCCTACAAGCAAGCTGAGATGGGCTTTGCCTAAGAGTCAGGGAAGTGTCGAGCGGAACAAGGGATGTGCTGCACAGCTTCCCTCGCAGGCAGATTCCCTCCTGGGGCTCTTAGTTCTCTTGCCTTAGTGCCCTGCTTCGTTTGGAGGCTGTTTGCGGACAGCAGCACACACAGCGGGAAGGTGCGCGCTGGCCAGCTCCAAGTCTCGGCACATAGAAGCGCAAGCCAGGCACCTGCTCGCGGTTTGTCCCGGGCATGGGAAGCAGCATGCTGCATGCCCAGAGTACTTCTCGCACTGTCCTGCCTGCCACGGGGCTGCTTCTGAGCACGGAGGCACGCCTACAAGCCAGCTGAGATGGGCTTTGCCTAAGAGTCAGGGAAGTGGCGAGCGGAACAAGGGATGTGCTACACAGGTTCCCTCGCAGGCAGATTCCCTCCTTGGGCGCTTACTTCTCTTGCCTTAGTGCCCTGCTTTGTTTGGAGGCTCTTTGCGAACAGCAGCACAAACTGCGGGAAGGTGCGCGCTGGCCAGCTCCAAGTCTCGGCAGATTGAAGCGCAAGTGAGGCACCTGCTCGCAGTTTGTCCCGGGCATGGGAAGCAGCATGCTGCGTGCCCAGAAGACATCCTGCACTGTCCTGCCTTCCTCGGGGCTGCTTCTGAGCACGGAGGCACACCTACAAGCAAGCTGAGATGGGCTTTGCCTAAGAGTCAGGGAAGTGTCGAGCGGAACAAGGGATGTGCTGCACAGGTTCCCTCGCAGGCAGATTCCCTCCTGGGGCGCTTACTTCTCTTGCCTTAGTGCCCTGCTTTGTTTGGAGGCTCTTTGCGAACAGCAGCACAAACTGCGGGAAGGTGCGCGCTGGCCAGCTCCAAGTCTCGGCAGATTGAAGCGAAAGCCAGGCACCTGCTCGCGGTTTGTCCCGGGCATGGGAAGCAGCATGCTGCATGCCCTGATTACTTCTCGCACTGTCCTGCCTTCCTCGGGGCTGCTTCTGAGCACGGAGGCACACCTACAAGCAAGCTGAGATGCGCTTTGCCTAAGAGTGAGGGAAGTGGCGAGCAGAACAAGGGATGTGCTGCACAGCTTCCCTCGCAGGCAGATTCCCTCCGGGGGGGCTTAGTTCTCTTGCCTTAGTGCCCTGCTTTGTTTGGAGGCTGTTTGCGGACAGCAGCACACACAGCGGGAAGGTGCGCGCTGGCCAGCTCCAAGTCTCGGCACATAGAAGCGCAAGCCAGGCACCTGCTCGCGGTTTGTCCCGGGCATGGGAAGCAGCATGCTGCGTGCCCAGAAGACATCCCGCACTCTCCTGCCTTCCTCGGGGCTGCTTCTGAGCACGGAGGCACGCCTACAAGCAAGCTGAGATGGGCTTTGCATAAGAGTCAGGGAAGTGGCGAGCGGAACAAGGGATGTGCTGCACAGCTTCCCTCGCAGGCAGATTCCCTCCTGGGGCTCTTAGTTCTCTTGCCTTAGTGCCCTGCTTTGTTTGGAGGCTGTTTGCGGACAGCAGCACACACAGCGGGAAGGTGCGCGCTGGCCAGCTCCAAGTCTCGGCACATAGAAGCGCAAGCCAGGCACCTGCTCGCGGTTTGTCCCGGGCATGGGAAGCAGCATGCTGCGTGCCCAGAAGACACCCCGCACTGTCCTGCCTTCCTCGGGGCTGCTTCTGAGCACAGAGGCACGCCTACAAGCAAGCTGAGATGCGCTTTGCCTAAGAGTCAGGGAAGTGTCGAGCGGAACAAGGGATGTGCTGCACAGCTTCCCTCGCAGGCAGATTCCCTCCTGGGGCTCTTAGTTCTCTTGCCTTAGTGCCCTGCTTTGTTTGGAGGCTGTTTGCGGACAGCAGCACACACAGCGGGAAGGTGCGCGCTGGCCAGCTCCAAGTCTCGGCACATAGAAGCGCAAGCGAGGCACCTGCTCGCAGTTTGTCCCGGGCATGGGAAGCAGCATGCTGCATGCCAAAGTACTTCTCGCACTGTCCTGCCTTCCTCGGGGCTGCTTCTGAGCACGGAGGCACGCCTACAAGCAAGCTGAGATGGGCTTTGCCTAAGAGTGAGGGAAGTGGCGAGCGGAACAAGGGATGTGCTGCACAGGTTCCCTCGCAGGCAAATTCCCTCCTGGGGCGCTTACTTCTCTTGCCTTAGTGCCCTGCTTTGTTTGGAGGCTCTTTGCGAACAGCAGCACACACAGCGGGAAGGTGCGCGCTGGCCAGCTCCAAGTCTCGGCAGATTGAAGCGCAAGCCAGGCACCTGCTCGCAGTTTGTCCCGGGCGTGGGAAGCAGCATGCTGCATGCCCTGATTACTTCTCGCACTGTCCTGCCTTCCTCGGGGCTGCTTCTGAGCACGGAGGCACACCTACAAGCAAGCTGAGATGCGCTTTGCCTAAGAGTGAGGGAAGTGGCGAGCAGAACAAGGGATGTGCTGCACAGCTTCCCTCGCAGGCAGATTCCCTCCGGGGGGGCTTAGTTCTCTTGCCTTAGTGCCCTGCTTTGTTTGGAGGCTGTTTGCGGACAGCAGCACACACAGCGGGAAGGTGCGCGCTGGCCAGCTCCAAGTCTCGGCACATAGAAGCGCAAGCCAGGCACCTGCTCGCGGTTTGTCCCGGGCATGGGAAGCAGCATGCTGCGTGCCCAGAAGACATCCCGCACTGTCCTGCCTTCCTCGGGGCTGCTTCTGAGCACGGAGGCACGCCTACAAGCAAGCTGAGATGGGCTTTGCATAAGAGTCAGGGAAGTGGCGAGCGGAACAAGGGATGTGCTGCACAGCTTCCCTCGCAGGCAGATTCCCTCCTGGGGCTCTTAGTTCTCTTGCCTTAGTGCCCTGCTTTGTTTGGAGGCTGTTTGCGGACAGCAGCACACACAGCGGGAAGGTGCGCGCTGGCCAGCTCCAAGTCTCGGCACATAGAAGCGCAAGCCAGGCACCTGCTCGCGGTTTGTCCCGGGCATGGGAAGCAGCATGCTGCGTGCCCAGAAGACATCCCGCACTCTCCTGCCTTCCTCGGGGCTGCTTCTGAGCACGGAGGCACGCCTACAAGCAAGCTGAGATGGGCTTTGCCTAAGAGTCAGGGAAGTGTCGAGCGGAACAAGGGATGTGCTGCACAGCTTCCCTCGCAGGCAGATTCCCTCCTGGGACGCTTAGTTCTCCTGCCTTAGTGCCCTGCTTTGTTTGGAGGCTGTTTGCGGACAGCAGCACACACAGCGGGAAGGTGCACGCTGGTCAGCTCCAAGTCTCGGCAGATTGAAGCGCAAGCCAGGCACCAGCTCAAGGTTTGTCCCAGGCATGGGAAGCAGCATGCTGCATGCCCCGATTACTTCTCGCACTGTCCTGCCTTCCTCGGGGCTGCTTCTGAGCACAGAGGCACGCCTACAAGCAAGCTGAGATGGGCTTTGCCTAAGAGTGAGGGAAGTGTCGAGCGGAACAAGGGATGTGCTGCACAGCTTCCCTCGCAGGCAGATTCCCTCCTGGGGCTCTTAGTTCTCTTGCCTTAGTGCCCTGCTTTGTTTGGAGGCTGTTTGCGGACAGCAGCACACACAGCGGGAAGGTGCGCGCTGGCCAGCTCCAAGTCTCGGCACATAGAAGCGCAAGCCAGGCACCTGCTCGCGGTTTGTCCCGGGCATGGGAAGCAGCATGCTGCGTGCCCAGAAGACATCCCGCACTGTCCTGCCTTCCTCGGGGCTGCTTCTGAGCACGGAGGCACGCCTACAAGCAAGCTGAGATGGGCTTTGCCTAAGAGTCAGGGAAGTGGCGAGCGGAACAAGGGATGTGCTGCACAGCTTCCCTCGCAGGCAGATTCCCTCCGGGGGGGCTTAGTTCTCTTGCCTTAGTGCCCTGCTTTGTTTGGAGGCTGTTTGCGGACAGCAGCACACACAGCGGGAAGGTGCGCGCTGGCCAGCTCCAAGTCTCGGCACATAGAAGCACAAGCCAGGCACCTGCTCGCGGTTTGTCCCGGGCATGGGAAGCAGCATGCTGCGTGCCCAGAAGACATTCCGCACTGTCCTGCCTTCCTCGGGGCTGCTTCTGAGCACAGAGGCACGCCTACAAGCAAGCTGAGATGGGCTTTGCCTAAGAGTCAGGGAAGTGTCGAGCGGAACAAGGGATGTGCTGCACAGCTTCCCTCGCAGGCAGATTCCCTCCTGGGGCTCTTAGTTCTCTTGCCTTAGTGCCCTGCTTTGTTTGGAGGCTGTTTGCGGACAGCAGCACACACAGCGGGAAGGTGCGCGCTGGCAAGCTCCAAGTCTCAGCACATAGAAGCGCAAGCCAGGCACCTGCTCGCGGTTTGTCCCGGGCATGGGAAGCAGCATGCTGCGTGCCCAGAAGACATCCCGCACTGTCCTGCCTTCCTCGGGGCTGCTTCTGAGCACGGAGGCACGCCTACAAGCAAGCTGAGATGGGCTTTGCCTAAGAGTGAGGGAAGTGTCGAGCGGAACAAGGGATGTGCTGCACAGCTTCCCTCGCAGGCAGATTCCCTCCTGGGGCTCTTAGTTCTCTTGCCTTAGTGCCCTGCTTTGTTTGGAGGCTGTTTGCGGACAGCAGCACACACAGCGGGAAGGTGCGCGCTGGCCAGCTCCAAGTCTCGGCAGATTGAAGCGCAAGCCAGGCACCAGCTCAAGGTTTGTCCCAGGCATGGGAAGCAGCATGCTGCATGCCCCGATTACTTCTCGCACTGTCCTGCCTGCCACGGGGCTGCTTCTGAGCACGGAGGCACGCCTACAAGCAAGTTGAGATGGGCTTTCCCTAAGAGTTAGGGAAGTGGCGAGCGGAACAAGGGATGTGCTGCACAGCTTCCCTCGCAGGCAGATTCCCTCCTGGGGCTCTTAGTTCTCTTGCCTTAGTGCCCTGCTTTGTTTGGAGGCTGTTTGCGGACAGCAGCACACACAGCGGGAAGGTGCGCGCTGGCCAGCTCCAAGTCTCGGCACATAGAAGCGCAAGCCAGGCACCTGCTCGCGGTTTGTCCCGGGCATGGGAAGCAGCATGCTGCGTGCCCAGAAGACACCCCGCACTGTCCTGCCTTCCTCGGGGCTGCTTCTGAGCACGGAGGCACGCCTACAAGCAAGCTGAGATGGGCTTTGCCTAAGAGTCAGGGAAGTGGCGAGCGGAACAAGGGATGTGCTGCACAGCTTCCCTCGCAGGCAGATTCCCTCCGGGGGGGCTTAGTTCTCTTGCCTTAGTGCCCTGCTTTGTTTGGAGGCTGTTTGCGGACAGCAGCACACACAGCGGGAAGGTGCGCGCTGGCCAGCTCCAAGTCTCGGCACATAGAAGCACAAGCCAGGCACCTGCTCGCGGTTTGTCCCGGGCATGGGAAGCAGCATGCTGCGTGCCCAGAAGACATTCCGCACTGTCCTGCCTTCCTCGGGGCTGCTTCTGAGCACAGAGGCACGCCTACAAGCAAGCTGAGATGGGCTTTGCCTAAGAGTCAGGGAAGTGTCGAGCGGAACAAGGGATGTGCTGCACAGCTTCCCTCGCAGGCAGATTCCCTCCTGGGGCTCTTAGTTCTCTTGCCTTAGTGCCCTGCTTTGTTTGGAGGCTGTTTGCGGACAGCAGCACACACAGCGGGAAGGTGCGCGCTGGCAAGCTCCAAGTCTCAGCACATAGAAGCGCAAGCCAGGCACCTGCTCGCGGTTTGTCCCGGGCATGGGAAGCAGCATGCTGCGTGCCCAGAAGACATCCCGCACTGTCCTGCCTTCCTCGGGGCTGCTTCTGAGCACGGAGGCACGCCTACAAGCAAGCTGAGATGGGCTTTGCCTAAGAGTGAGGGAAGTGTCGAGCGGAACAAGGGATGTGCTGCACAGCTTCCCTCGCAGGCAGATTCCCTCCTGGGGCTCTTAGTTCTCTTGCCTTAGTGCCCTGCTTTGTTTGGAGGCTGTTTGCGGACAGCAGCACACACAGCGGGAAGGTGCGCGCTGGCCAGCTCCAAGTCTCGGCAGATTGAAGCGCAAGCCAGGCACCAGCTCAAGGTTTGTCCCAGGCATGGGAAGCAGCATGCTGCATGCCCCGATTACTTCTCGCACTGTCCTGCCTGCCACGGGGCTGCTTCTGAGCACGGAGGCACGCCTACAAGCAAGTTGAGATGGGCTTTCCCTAAGAGTTAGGGAAGTGGCGAGCGGAACAAGGGATGTGCTGCACAGCTTCCCTCGCAGGCAGATTCCCTCCTGGGGCTCTTAGTTCTCTTGCCTTAGTGCCCTGCTTTGTTTGGAGGCTGTTTGCGGACAGCAGCACACACAGCGGGAAGGTGCGCGCTGGCCAGCTCCAAGTCTCGGCACATAGAAGCGCAAGCCAGGCACCTGCTCGCGGTTTGTCCCGGGCATGGGAAGCAGCATGCTGCGTGCCCAGAAGACATCCCGCACTGTCCTGCCTTCCTCGGGGCTGCTTCTGAGCACAGAGGCACGCCTACAAGCAAGCTGAGATGGGCTTTGCCTAAGAGTCAGGGAAGTGTCGAGCGGAACAAGGGATGTGCTGCACAGCTTCCCTCGCAGGCAGATTCCCTCCTGGGGCTCTTAGTTCTCTTGCCTTAGTGCCCTGCTTCGTTTGGAGGCTGTTTGCGGACAGCAGCGCACACAGCGGGAAGGTGCGCGCTGGCCAGCTCCAAGTCTCGGCACATAGAAGCGCAAGCCAGGCACCTGCTCGCGGTTTGTCCCGGGCATGGGAAGCAGCATGCTGCATGCCCAGAGTACTTCTCGCACTGTCCTGCCTGCCACGGGGCTGCTTCTGAGCACGGAGGCACGCCTACAAGCCAGCTGAGATGGGCTTTGCCTAAGAGTCAGGGAAGTGGCGAGCGGAACAAGGGATGTGCTACACAGGTTCCCTCGCAGGCAGATTCCCTCCTTGGGCGCTTACTTCTCTTGCCTTAGTGCCCTGCTTTGTTTGGAGGCTCTTTGCGAACAGCAGCACAAACTGCGGGAAGGTGCGCGCTGGCCAGCTCCAAGTCTCGGCAGATTGAAGCGCAAGCGAGGCACCTGCTCGCAGTTTGTCCCGGGCATGGGAAGCAGCATGCTGCGTGCCCAGAAGACATCCCGCACTGTCCTGCCTTCCTCGGGGCTGCTTCTGAGCACGGAGGCACACCTACAAGCAAGCTGAGATGGGCTTTGCCTAAGAGTCAGGGAAGTGGCGTGCGGAACAAGGGATGTGCTGCACAGGTTCCCTCGCAGGCAGATTCCCTCCTGGGGCGCTTACTTCTCTTGCCTTAGTGCCCTGCTTTGTTTGGAGGCTCTTTGCGAACAGCAGCACAAACTGCGGGAAGGTGCGCGCTGGCCAGCTCCAAGTCTCGGCAGATTGAAGCGAAAGCCAGGCACCTGCTCGCGGTTTGTCCCGGGCATGGGAAGCAGCATGCTGCATGCCCTGATTACTTCTCGCACTGTCCTGCCTTCCTCGGGGCTGCTTCTGAGCACGGAGGCACACCTACAAGCAAGCTGAGATGCGCTTTGCCTAAGAGTGAGGGAAGTGGCGAGCAGAACAAGGGATGTGCTGCACAGCTTCCCTCGCAGGCAGATTCCCTCCGGGGGGGCTTAGTTCTCTTGCCTTAGTGCCCTGCTTTGTTTGGAGGCTGTTTGCGGACAGCAGCACACACAGCGGGAAGGTGCGCGCTGGCCAGCTCCAAGTCTCGGCACATAGAAGCGCAAGCCAGGCACCTGCTCGCGGTTTGTCCCGGGCATGCGAAGCAGCATGCTGCGTGCCCAGAAGACATCCCGCACTGTCCTGCCTTCCTCGGGGCTGCTTCTGAGCACAGAGGCACGCCTACAAGCAAGCTGAGATGCGCTTTGCCTAAGAGTCAGGGAAGTGTCGAGCGGAACAAGGGATGTGCTGCACAGCTTCCCTCGCAGGCAGATTCCCTCCTGGGGCTCTTAGTTCTCTTGCCTTAGTGCCCTGCTTTGTTTGGAGGCTGTTTGCGGACAGCAGCACACACAGCGGGAAGGTGCGCGCTGGCCAGCTCCAAGTCTCGGCACATAGAAGCGCAAGCCAGGCACCTGCTCGCGGTTTGTCCCGGGCATGGGAAGCAGCATGCTGCATGCCCAGAGTACTTCTCGCACTGTCCTGCCTTCCTCGGGGCTGCTTCTGAGCACAGAGGCACGCCTACAAGCAAGCTGAGATGGGCTTTGCCTAAGAGTCAGGGAAGTGTCGAGCGGAACAAGGGATGTGCTGCACAGCTTCCCTCGCAGGCAGATTCCCTCCTGGGGCTCTTAGTTCTCTTGCCTTAGTGCCCTGCTTTGTTTGGAGGCTGTTTGCGGACAGCAGCACACACAGCGGGAAGGTGCGCGCTGGCCAGCTCCAAGTCTCGGCACATAGAAGCGCAAGCCAGGCACCTGCTCGCAGTTTGTCCCGGGCATGGGAAGCAGCATGCTGCATGCCCTGATTACTTCTCGCACTGTCCTGCCTTCCTCGGGGCTGCTTCTGAGCACGGAGGCACACCTACAAGCAAGCTGAGATGGGCTTTGCCTAAGAGTGAGGGAAGTGGCGAGCGGAACAAGGGATGTGCTACACAGCTTCCCTCGCAGGCAGATTCCCTCCTGGGGCTCTTAGTTCTCTTGCCTTAGTGCCCTGCTTTGTTTGGAGGCTGTTTGCGGACAGCAGCACACACAGCGGGAAGGTGCGCGCTGGCCAGCTCCAAGTCTCGGCAGATTGAAGCGCAAGCCAGGCACCAGCTCAAGGTTTGTCCCAGGCATGGGAAGCAGCATGCTGCGTGCCCAGAAGACATCCCGCACTGTCCTGCCTTCCTCGGGGCTGCTTCTGAGCACAGAGGCACGCCTACAAGCAAGCTGAGATGGGCTTTGCCTAAGAGTCAGGGAAGTGTCGAGCGGAACAAGGGATGTGCTGCACAGCTTCCCTCGCAGGCAGATTCCCTCCTGGGGCTCTTAGTTCTCTTGCCTTAGTGCCCTGCTTTGTTTGGAGGCTGTTTGCGGACAGCAGCACACACAGCGGGAAGGTGCGCGCTGGCCAGCTCCAAGTCTCGGCACATAGAAGCGCAAGCGAGGCACCTGCTCGCAGTTTGTCCCGGGCATGTGAAGCAGCATGCTGCATGCCCAGAGTACTTCTCGCACTGTCCTGCCTTCCTCGGGGCTGCTTCTGAGCACGGAGGCACGCCTACAAGCCAGCTGAGATGGGCTTTGCCTAAGAGTGAGGGAAGTGGCGAGCGGAACAAGGGATGTGCTACACAGGTTCCCTCGCAGGCAGATTCCCTCCTTGGGCGCTTACTTCTCTTGCCTTAGTGCCCTGCTTTGTTTGGAGGCTCTTTGCGAACAGCAGCACAAACTGCGGGAAGGTGCGCGCTGGCCAGCTCCAAGTCTCGGCAGATTGAAGCGCAAGCGAGGCACCTGCTCGCAGTTTGTCCCGGGCATGGGAAGCAGCATGCTGCGTGCCCAGAAGACATCCTGCACTGTCCTGCCTTCCTCGGGGCTGCTTCTGAGCACGGAGGCACACCTACAAGCAAGCTGAGATGGGCTTTGCCTAAGAGTCAGGGAAGTGGCGAGCGGAACAAGGGATGTGCTGCACAGGTTCCCTCGCAGGCAGATTCCCTCCTGGGGCGCTTACTTCTCTTGCCTTAGTGCCCTGCTTTGTTTGGAGGCTCTTTGCGAACAGCAGCACAAACTGCGGGAAGGTGCGCGCTGGCCAGCTCCAAGTCTCGGCAGATTGAAGCGAAAGCCAGGCACCTGCTCGCGGTTTGTCCCGGGCATGGGAAGCAGCATGCTGCATGCCCTGATTACTTCTCGCACTGTCCTGCCTTCCTCGGGGCTGCTTCTGAGCACGGAGGCACACCTACAAGCAAGCTGAGATGCGCTTTGCCTAAGAGTGAGGGAAGTGGCGAGCAGAACAAGGGATGTGCTGCACAGCTTCCCTCGCAGGCAGATTCCCTCCGGGGGGGCTTAGTTCTCTTGCCTTAGTGCCCTGCTTTGTTTGGAGGCTGTTTGCGGACAGCAGCACACACAGCGGGAAGGTGCGCGCTGGCCAGCTCCAAGTCTCGGCACATAGAAGCGCAAGCCAGGCACCTGCTCGCGGTTTGTCCCGGGCATGGGAAGCAGCATGCTGCATGCCCAGAAGACATCCCGCACTGTCCTGCCTTCCTCGGGGCTGCTTCTGAGCACAGAGGCACGCCTACAAGCAAGCTGAGATGGGCTTTGCCTAAGAGTCAGGGAAGTGTCGAGCGGAACAAGGGATGTGCTGCACAGCTTCCCTCGCAGGCAGATTCCCTCCTGGGGCTCTTAGTTCTCTTGCCTTAGTGCCCTGCTTTGTTTGGAGGCTGTTTGCGGACAGCAGCACACACAGCGGGAAGGTGCGCGCTGGCCAGCTCCAAGTCTCGGCACATAGAAGCGCAAGCCAGGCACCTGCTCGCGGTTTGTCCCGGGCATGGGAAGCAGCATGCTGCGTGCCCAGAGTACTTCTCGCACTGTCCTGCCTTCCTCGGGGCTGCTTCTGAGCACAGAGGCACGCCTACAAGCAAGCTGAGATGGGCTTTGCCTAAGAGTCAGGGAAGTGTCGAGCGGAACAAGGGATGTGCTGCACAGCTTCCCTCGCAGGCAGATTCCCTCCTGGGGCTCTTAGTTCTCTTGCCTTAGTGCCCTGCTTTGTTTGGAGGCTGTTTGCGGACAGCAGCACACACAGCGGGAAGGTGCGCGCTGGCCAGCTCCAAGTCTCGGCACATAGAAGCGCAAGCGAGGCACCTGCTCGCAGTTTGTCCCGGGCATGGGAAGCAGCATGCTGCATGCCCTGATTACTTCTCGCACTGTCCTGCCTTCCTCGGGGCTGCTTCTGAGCACGGAGGCACACCTACAAGCAAGCTGAGATGGGCTTTGCCTAAGAGTGAGGGAAGTGGCGAGCGGAACAAGGGATGTGCTACACAGCTTCCCTCGCAGGCAGATTCCCTCCTGGGGCTCTTAGTTCTCTTGCCTTAGTGCCCTGCTTTGTTTGGAGGCTGTTTGCGGACAGCAGCACACACAGCGGGAAGGTGCGCGCTGGTCAGCTCCAAGTCTCGGCAGATTGAAGCGCAAGCCAGGCACCAGCTCAAGGTTTGTCCCAGGCATGGGAAGCAGCATGCTGCGTGCCCAGAAGACATCCCGCACTGTCCTGCCTTCCTCGGGGCTGCTTCTGAGCACAGAGGCACGCCTACAAGCAAGCTGAGATGCGCTTTGCCTAAGAGTCAGGGAAGTGTCGAGCGGAACAAGGGATGTGCTGCACAGCTTCCCTCGCAGGCAGATTCCCTCCTGGGGCTCTTAGTTCTCTTGCCTTAGTGCCCTGCTTTGTTTGGAGGCTGTTTGCGGACAGCAGCACACACAGCGGGAAGGTGCGCGCTGGCCAGCTCCAAGTCTCGGCACATAGAAGCGCAAGCGAGGCACCTGCTCGCAGTTTGTCCCGGGCATGGGAAGCAGCATGCTGCATGCCCAGAGTACTTCTCGCACTGTCCTGCCTTCCTCGGGGCTGCTTCTGAGCACGGAGGCACGCCTACAAGCAAGCTGAGATGGGCTTTGCCTAAGAGTGAGGGAAGTGGCGAGCAGAACAAGGGATGTGCTGCACAGGTTCCCTCGCAGGCAAATTCCCTCCTGGGGCGCTTACTTCTCTTGCCTTAGTGCCCTGCTTTGTTTGGAGGCTCTTTGCGAACAGCAGCACAAACTGCGGGAAGGTGCGCGCTGGCCAGCTCCAAGTCTCGGCAGATTGAAGCGAAAGCCAGGCACCTGCTCGCAGTTTGTCCCGGGCATGGGAAGCAGCATGCTGCATGCCCTGATTACTTCTCGCACTGTCCTGCCTTCCTCGGGGCTGCTTCTGAGCACGGAGGCACACCTACAAGCAAGCTGAGATGCGCTTTGCCTAAGAGTGAGGGAAGTGGCGAGCAGAACAAGGGATGTGCTGCACAGCTTCCCTCGCAGGCAGATTCCCTCCGGGGGGGCTTAGTTCTCTTGCCTTAGTGCCCTGCTTTGTTTGGAGGCTGTTTGCGGACAGCAGCACACACAGCGGGAAGGTGCGCGCTGGCCAGCTCCAAGTCTCGGCACATAGAAGCGCAAGCCAGGCACCTGCTCGCGGTTTGTCCCGGGCATGGGAAGCAGCATGCTGCGTGCCCAGAAGACATCCCGCACTCTCCTGCCTTCCTCGGGGCTGCTTCTGAGCACGGAGGCACGCCTACAAGCAAGCTGAGATGGGCTTTGCCTAAGAGTCAGGGAAGTGGCGAGTGGAACAAGGGATGTGCTGCACAGCTTCCCTCGCAGGCAGATTCCCTCCGGGGGGGCTTAGTTCTCTTGCCTTAGTGCCCAGCTTTGTTTGGAGGCTGTTTGCGAACAGCAGCACACACAGCGGGAAGGTGCGCGCTCGCCAGCTCCAAGTCTCGGCAGATTGAAGCGAAAGCGAGGCACCTGCTCGCAGTTTGTCCCGGGCATGGGAAGCAGCATGCTGCGTGCCCAGAAGACATCCCGCACTGTCCTGCCTTCCTCGGGGCTGCTTCTGAGCACAGAGGCACGCCTACAAGCAAGTTGAGATGGGCTTTGCCTAAGAGTGAGGGAAGTGGCGAGCGGAACAAGGGATGTGCTGCACAGCTTCCCTCGCAGGCAGATTCCCTCCTGGGACGCTTAGTTCTCCTGCCTTAGTGCCCTGCTTTGTTTGGAGGCTGTTTGCGGACAGCAGCACACACAGCGGGAAGGTGCGCGCTGGTCAGCTCCAAGTCTCGGCAGATTGAAGCGCAAGCCAGGCACCAGCTCAAGGTTTGTCCCAGGCATGGGAAGCAGCATGCTGCATGCCCCGATTACTTCTCGCACTGTCCTGCCTGCCACGGGGCTGCTTCTGAGCACGGAGGCACGCCTACAAGCAAGTTGAGATGGGCTTTGCCTAAGAGTGAGGGAAGTGGCGAGCGGAACAAGGGATGTGCTGCACAGCTTCCCTCGCAGGCAGATTCCCTCCTGGGGCTCTTAGTTCTCTTGCCTTAGTGCCCTGCTTTGTTTGGAGGCTGTTTGCGGACAGCAGCACACACAGCGGGAAGGTGCGCGCTGGCCAGCTCCAAGTCTCGGCACATAGAAGCGCAAGCCAGGCACCTGCTCGCGGTTTGTCCCGGGCATGGGAAGCAGCATGCTGCGTGCCCAGAAGACATCCCGCACTGTCCTGCCTTCCTCGGGGCTGCTTCTGAGCACGGAGGCACGCCTACAAGCAAGCTGAGATGGGCTTTGCCTAAGAGTGAGGGAAGTGGCGAGCGGAACAAGGGATGTGCTGCACAGGTTCCCTCGCAAGGAAATTCCCTCCTGGGGCGCTTACTTCTCTTGCCTTAGTGCCCTGCTTTGTTTGGAGGCTCTTTGCGAACAGCAGCACAAACTGCGGGAAGGTGCGCGCTGGCCAGCTCCAAGTCTCGGCAGATTGAAGCGCAAGCCAGGCACCAGCTCAAGGTTTGTCCCAGGCATGGGAAGCAGCATGCTGCATGCCCCGATTACTTCTCGCACTGTCCTGCCTGCCACGGGGCTGCTTCTGAGCACGGAGGCACGCCTACAAGCAAGTTGAGATGGGCTTTGCCTAAGAGTGAGGGAAGTGGCGAGCGGAACAAGGGATGTGCTGCACAGCTTCCCTCGCAGGCAGATTCCCTCCTGGGGCGCTTACTTCTCTTGCCTTAGTGCCCTGCTTTGTTTGGAGGCTCTTTGCGAACAGCAGCACAAACTGCGGGAAGGTGCGCGCTGGCCAGCTCCAAGTCTCGGCAGATTGAAGCGCAAGCCAGGCACCTGCTCGCGGTTTGTCCCGGGCATGGGAAGCAGCATGCTGCGTGCCCAGAAGACATCCCGCACTGTCCTGCCTTCCTCGGGGCTGCTTCTGAGCACAGAGGCACGCCTACAAGCAAGCTGAGATGCGCTTTGCCTAAGAGTCAGGGAAGTGTCGAGCGGAACAAGGGATGTGCTGCACAGCTTCCCTCGCAGGCAGATTCCCTCCTGGGGCTCTTAGTTCTCTTGCCTTAGTGCCCTGCTTTGTTTGGAGGCTGTTTGCGGACAGCAGCACACACAGCGGGAAGGTGCGCGCTGGCCAGCTCCAAGTCTCGGCACATAGAAGCGCAAGCGAGGCACCTGCTCGCGGTTTGTCCCGGGCATGGGAAGCAGCATGCTGCGTGCCCAGAGTACTTCTCGCACTGTCCTGCCTTCCTCGGGGCTGCTTCTGAGCACAGAGGCACGCCTACAAGCAAGCTGAGATGGGCTTTGCCTAAGAGTCAGGGAAGTGTCGAGCGGAACAAGGGATGTGCTGCACAGCTTCCCTCGCAGGCAGATTCCCTCCTGGGGCTCTTAGTTCTCTTGCCTTAGTGCCCTGCTTTGTTTGGAGGCTGTTTGCGGACAGCAGCACACACAGCGGGAAGGTGCGCGCTGGCCAGCTCCAAGTCTCGGCACATAGAAGCGCAAGCCAGGCACCAGCTCAAGGTTTGTCCCAGGCATGGGAAGCAGCATGCTGCGTGCCCAGAAGACATCCCGCACTGTCCTGCCTTCCTCGGGGCTGCTTCTGAGCACAGAGGCACGCCTACAAGCAAGCTGAGATGGGCTTTGCCTAAGAGTCAGGGAAGTGTCGAGCGGAACAAGGATGTGCTGCACAGCTTCCCTCGCAGGCAGATTCCCTCCTGGGGCTCTTAGTTCTCTTGCCTTAGTGCCCTGCTTTGTTTGGAGGCTGTTTGCGGACAGCAGCACACACAGCGGGAAGGTGCGCGCTGGCCAGCTCCAAGTCTCGGCACATAGAAGCGCAAGCGAGGCACCTGCTCGCAGTTTGTCCCGGGCATGGGAAGCAGCATGCTGCATGCCCAGAGTACTTCTCGCACTGTCCTGCCTTCCTCGGGGCTGCTTCTGAGCACGGAGGCACGCCTACAAGCAAGCTGAGATGGGCTTTGCCTAAGAGTGAGGGAAGTGGCGAGCAGAACAAGGGATGTGCTGCACAGGTTCCCTCGCAGGCAAATTCCCTCCTGGGGCGCTTACTTCTCTTGCCTTAGTGCCCTGCTTTGTTTGGAGGCTCTTTGCGAACAGCAGCACAAACTGCGGGAAGGTGCGCGCTGGCCAGCTCCAAGTCTCGGCAGATTGAAGCGCAAGCCAGGCACCTGCTCGCAGTTTGTCCCGGGCATGGGAAGCAGCATGCTGCATGCCCTGATTACTTCTCGCACTGTCCTGCCTTCCTCGGGGCTGCTTCTGAGCACGGAGGCACACCTACAAGCAAGCTGAGATGCGCTTTGCCTAAGAGTGAGGGAAGTGGCGAGCAGAACAAGGGATGTGCTGCACAGCTTCCCTCGCAGGCAGATTCCCTCCGGGGGGGCTTAGTTCTCTTGCCTTAGTGCCCTGCTTTGTTTGGAGGCTGTTTGCGGACAGCAGCACACACAGCGGGAAGGTGCGCGCTGGCCAGCTCCAAGTCTCGGCACATAGAAGCGCAAGCCAGGCACCTGCTCGCGGTTTGTCCCGGGCATGGGAAGCAGCATGCTGCATGCCCAGAGTACTTCTCGCACTGTCCTGCCTTCCTCGGGGCTGCTTCTGAGCACGGAGGCACGCCTACAAGCAAGCTGAGATGGGCTTTGCCTAAGAGTGAGGGAAGTGGCGAGCGGAACAAGGGATGTGCTACACAGGTTCCCTCGCAGGCAGATTCCCTCCTGGGGCTGTTACTTCTCTTGCCTTAGTGCCCTGCTTTGTTTGGAGGCTCTTTGCGAACAGCAGCACAAACTGCGGGAAGGTGCGCGCTGGCCAGCTCCAAGTCTCGGCAGATTGAAGCGCAAGCCAGGCACCTGCTCGCAGTTTGTCCCGGGCATGGGAAGCAGCATGCTGCATGCCCTGATTACTTCTCGCACTGTCCTGCCTTCCTCGGGGCTGCTTCTGAGCACGGAGGCACACCTACAAGCAAGCTGAGATGCGCTTTGCCTAAGAGTCAGGGAAGTGGCGAGCGGAACAAGGGATGTGCTGCACAGCTTCCCTCGCAGGCAGATTCCCTCCGGGGGGGCTTAGTTCTCTTGCCTTAGTGCCCAGCTTTGTTTGGAGGCTGTTTGCGAACAGCAGCACACACAGCGGGAAGGTGCGCGCTCGCCAGCTCCAAGTCTCGGCAGATTGAAGCGAAAGCGAGGCACCTGCTCGCAGTTTGTCCCGGGCATGGGAAGCAGCATGCCGCGTGCCCAGAAGACATCCTGCACTGTCCTGCCTTCCTCGGGGCTGCTTCTGAGCACGGAGGCACGCCTACAAGCAAGCTGAGATGGGCTTTGCCTAAGAGTGAGGGAAGTGGCGAGCGGAACAAGGGATGTGCTGCACAGCTTCCCTCGCAAGCAAATTCCCTCCTGGGGCGCTTACTTCTCTTGCCTTAGTGCCCTGCTTTGTTTGGAGGCTCTTTGCGAACAGCAGCACAAACTGCGGGAAGGTGCGCGCTGGCCAGCTCCAAGTCTCGGCAGATTGAAGCGCAAGCGAGGCACCTGCTCGCAGTTTGTCCCGGGCATGGGAAGCAGCATGCTGCGTGCCCAGAAGACATCCTGCACTGTCCTGCCTTCCTCGGGGCTGCTTCTGAGCACGGAGGCACACCTACAAGCAAGCTGAGATGCGCTTTGCCTAAGAGTGAGGGAAGTGGCGAGCGGAACAAGGGATGTGCTGCACAGCTTCCCTCGCAGGCAGATTCCCTCCTGGGACGCTTAGTTCTCCTGCCTTAGTGCCCTGCTTTGTTTGGAGGCTGTTTGCGGACAGCAGCACACACAGCGGGAAGGTGCGCGCTGGTCAGCTCCAAGTCTCGGCAGATTGAAGCGCAAGCCAGGCACCAGCTCAAGGTTTGTCCCAGGCATGGGAAGCAGCATGCTGCATGCCCCGATTACTTCTCGCACTGTCCTGCCTGCCACGGGGCTGCTTCTGAGCACGGAGGCACGCCTACAAGCAAGTTGAGATGGGCTTTGCCTAAGAGTCAGGGAAGTGTCGAGCGGAACAAGGGATGTGCTGCACAGCTTCCCTCGCAGGCAGATTCCCTCCTGGGGCTCTTAGTTCTCCTGCCTTAGTGCCCTGCTTTGTTTGGAGGCTGTTTGCGGACAGCAGCACACACAGCGGGAAGGTGCGCGCTGGCCAGCTCCAAGTCTCGGCACATAGAAGCGCAAGCTAGGCACCTGCTCGCGGTTTGTTCCGGGCATGGGAAGCAGCATGCTGCGTGCCCAGAAGACATCCCGCACTGTCCTGCCTTCCTCGGGGCTGCTTCTGAGCACGGAGGCACGCCTACAAGCAAGCTGAGATGGGCTTTGCCTAAGAGTGAGGGAAGTGTCGAGCGGAACAAGGGATGTGCTGCACAGCTTCCCTCGCAGGCAGATTCCCTCCTGGGGCTCTTAGTTCTCTTGCCTTAGTGCCCTGCTTTGTTTGGAGGCTGTTTGCGGACAGCAGCACACACAGCGGGAAGGTGCGCGCTGGCCAGCTCCAAGTCTCGGCACATAGAAGCGCAAGCCAGGCACCTGCTCGCGGTTTGTCCCGGGCATGGGAAGCAGCATGCTGCGTGCCCAGAAGACATCCCGCACTGTCCTGCCTTCCTCGGGGCTGCTTCTGAGCACAGAGGCACGCCTACAAGCAAGCTGAGATGGGCTTTGCCTAAGAGTCAGGGAAGTGTCGAGCGGAACAAGGGATGTGCTGCACAGCTTCCCTCGCAGGCAGATTCCCTCCTGGGGCTCTTAGTTCTCTTGCCTTAGTGCCCTGCTTTGTTTGGAGGCTGTTTGCGGACAGCAGCACACACAGCGGGAAGGTGCGCGCTGGCCAGCTCCAAGTCTCGGCACATAGAAGCGCAAGCCAGGCACCTGCTCGCGGTTTGTCCCGGGCATGGGAAGCAGCATGCTGCGTGCCCAGAAGACATCCCGCACTGTCCTGCCTTCCTCGGGGCTGCTTCTGAGCACGGAGGCACGCCTACAAGCAAGCTGAGATGGGCTTTGCCTAAGAGTGAGGGAAGTGTCGAGCGGAACAAGGGATGTGCTGCACAGCTTCCCTCGCAGGCAGATTCCCTCCTGGGGCTCTTAGTTCTCTTGCCTTAGTGCCCTGCTTTGTTTGGAGGCTGTTTGCGGACAGCAGCACACACAGCGGGAAGGTGCGCGCTGGTCAGCTCCAAGTCTCGGCAGATTGAAGCGCAAGCCAGGCACCAGCTCAAGGTTTGTCCCAGGCATGGGAAGCAGCATGCTGCGTGCCCCGATTACTTCTCGCACTGTCCTGCCTGCCACGGGGCTGCTTCTGAGCACGGAGGCACGCCTACAAGCAAGTTGAGATGGGCTTTCCCTAAGAGTTAGGGAAGTGGCGAGCGGAACAAGGGATGTGCTGCACAGCTTCCCTCGCAGGCAGATTCCCTCCTGGTGCTCTTAGTTCTCTTGCCTTAGTGCCCTGCTTTGTTTGGAGGCTGTTTGCGGACAGCAGCACACACAGCGGGAAGGTGCGCGCTGGCCAGCTCCAAGTCTCGGCACATAGAAGCGCAAGCCAGGCACCTGCTCGCGGTTTGTCCCGGGCATGGGAAGCAGCATGCTGCGTGCCCAGAAGACATCCTGCACTGTCCTGCCTTCCTCGGGGCTGCTTCTGAGCACAGAGGCACGCCTACAAGCAAGCTGAGATGGGCTTTGCCTAAGAGTCAGGGAAGTGTCGAGCGGAACAAGGGATGTGCTGCACAGCTTCCCTCGCAGGCAGATTCCCTCCTGGGGCTCTTAGTTCTCTTGCCTTAGTGCCCTGCTTTGTTTGGAGGCTCTTTGCGAACAGCAGCACAAACTGCGGGAAGGTGCGCGCTGGCCAGCTCCAAGTCTCGGCAGATTGAAGCGCAAGCGAGGCACCTGCTCGCAGTTTGTCCCGGGCATGGGAAGCAGCATGCTGCGTGCCCAGAAGACATCCTGCACTGTCCTGCCTTCCTCGGGGCTGCTTCTGAGCACGGAGGCACGCCTACAAGCAAGCTGAGATGGGCTTTGCCTAAGAGTCAGGGAAGTGGCGAGCGGAACAAGGGATGTGCTGCACAGCTTCCCTCGCAGGCAGATTCCCTCCTGTGATGCTTAGTTCTCCTGCCTTAGTGCCCTGCTTTGTTTGGAGGCTGTTTGCGGACAGCAGCACACACTGCGGGAAGGTGCGCGCTGGCCAGCTCCAAGTCTCGGCACATAGAAGCGCAAGCGAGGCACCTGCTCGCAGTTTGTCGCGGGCATGGGAAGCAGCATGCTGCATGCCCCGATTACTTCTCGCACTGTCCTGCCTGCCACGGGGCTGCTTCTGAGCACGGAGGCACGCCTACAAGCCAGCTGAGATGGGCTTTGCCTAAGAGTCAGGGAAGTGGCGAGCGGAACAAGGGATGTGCTGCACAGCTTCCCTCGCAGGCAGATTCCCTCCTGGGGCGCTTACTTCTCTTGCCTTAGTGCCCTGCTTTGTTTGGAGGCTGTTTGCGGACAGCAGCACACACAGCGGGAAGGTGCGCGCTGGCCAGCTCCAAGTCTCGGCACATAGAAGCGCAAGCCAGGCACCTGCTCGCGGTTTGTCCCGGGCATGGGAAGCAGCATGCTGCGTGCCCAGAAGACATCCCGCACTATCCTGCCTTCCTCGGGGCTGCTTCTGAGCACGGAGGCACGCCTACAAGCAAGCTGAGATGGGCTTTGCCTAAGAGTCAGAGAAGTGTCGAGCGGAACAAGGGATGTGCTGCACAGCTTCCCTCGCAGGCAGAT
The DNA here is from genome assembly GCF_028389875.1 of Rhea pennata. NCBI lineage: Eukaryota > Metazoa > Chordata > Aves > Rheiformes > Rheidae > Rhea > Rhea pennata. Next base: position 265,959 of record NW_026907710.1, read on the forward strand.
TCCCTCCTGGGGCTCTTAGTTCTCTTGCCTTAGTGCCCTGCTTTGTTTGGAGGCTGTTTGCGGACAGCAGCACACACAGCGGGAAGGTGCGCGCTGGCCAGCTCCAAGTCTCGGCACATAGAAGCGCAAGCCAGGCACCTGCTCGCAGTTTGTCCCGGGCATGGGAAGCAGCATGCTGCATGCCCAGAGTACTTCTCGCACTGTCCTGCCTTCCTCGGGGCTGCTTCTGAGCACGGAGGCACGCCTACAAGCAAGCTGAGATGCGCTTTGCCTAAGAGTGAGGGAAGTGGCGAGCAGAACAAGGGATGTGCTGCACAGCTTCCCTCGCAGGCAGATTCCCTCCTGGGGCTCTTAGTTCTCTTGCCTTAGTGCCCTGCTTTGTTTGGAGGCTGTTTGCGGACAGCAGCACACACAGCGGGAAGGTGCGCGCTGGCCAGCTCCAAGTCTCGGCACATAGAAGCGCAAGCCAGGCACCTGCTCGCGGTTTGTCCCGGGCATGGGAAGCAGCATGCTGCGTGCCCAGAGTACTTCTCGCACTGTCCTGCCTTCCTCGGGGCTGCTTCTGAGCACAGAGGCACGCCTACAAGCAAGCTGAGATGGGCTTTGCCTAAGAGTCAGGGAAGTGTCGAGCGGAACAAGGGATGTGCTGCACAGCTTCCCTCGCAGGCAGATTCCCTCCTGGGGCTCTTAGTTCTCTTGCCTTAGTGCCCTGCTTTGTTTGGAGGCTGTTTGCGGACAGCAGCACACACAGCGGGAAGGTGCGCGCTGGCCAGCTCCAAGTCTCGGCACATAGAAGCGCAAGCGAGGCACCTGCTCGCAGTTTGTCCCGGGCATGGGAAGCAGCATGCTGCATGCCCTGATTACTTCTCGCACTGTCCTGCCTTCCTCGGGGCTGCTTCTGAGCACGGAGGCACACCTACAAGCAAGCTGAGATGGGCTTTGCCTAAGAGTGAGGGAAGTGGCGAGCGGAACAAGGGATGTGCTACACAGCTTCCCTCGCAGGCAGATTCCCTCCTGGGGCTCTTAGTTCTCTTGCCTTAGTGCCCTGCTTTGTTTGGAGGCTGTTTGCGGACAGCAGCACACACAGCGGGAAGGTGCGCGCTGGTCAGCTCCAAGTCTCGGCAGATTGAAGCGCAAGCCAGGCACCAGCTCAAGGTTTGTCCCAGGCATGGGAAGCAGCATGCTGCGTGCCCAGAAGACATCCCGCACTGTCCTGCCTTCCTCGGGGCTGCTTCTGAGCACAGAGGCACGCCTACAAGCAAGCTGAGATGGGCTTTGCCTAAGAGTCAGGGAAGTGTCGAGTGGAACAAGGGATGTGCTGCACAGCTTCCCTCGCAGGCAGATTCCCTCCTGGGGCTCTTAGTTCTCTTGCCTTAGTGCCCTGCTTTGTTTGGAGGCTGTTTGCGGACAGCAGCACACACAGCGGGAAGGTGCGCGCTGGCCAGCTCCAAGTCTCGGCAGATTGAAGCGCAAGCCAGGCACCAGCTCAAGGTTTGTCCCAGGCATGGGAAGCAGCATGCTGCATGCCCCGATTACTTCTCGCACTGTCCTGCCTGCCACGGGGCTGCTTCTGAGCACGGAGGCACGCCTACAAGCAAGTTGAGATGGGCTTTCCCTAAGAGTTAGGGAAGTGGCGAGCGGAACAAGGGATGTGCTGCACAGCTTCCCTCGCAGGCAGATTCCCTCCTGGGGCTCTTAGTTCTCTTGCCTTAGTGCCCTGCTTTGTTTGGAGGCTGTTTGCGGACAGCAGCACACACAGCGGGAAGGTGCGCGCTGGCCAGCTCCAAGTCTCGGCACATAGAAGCGCAAGCCAGGCACCTGCTCGCGGTTTGTCCCGGGCATGGGAAGCAGCATGCTGCGTGCCCAGAAGACATCCCGCACTGTCCTGCCTGCCACGGGGCTGCTTCTGAGCACAGAGGCACGCCTACAAGCAAGCTGAGATGGGCTTTGCCTAAGAGTCAGGGAAGTGTCGAGCGGAACAAGGGATGTGCTGCACAGCTTCCCTCGCAGGCAGATTCCCTCCTGGGGCTCTTAGTTCTCTTGCCTTAGTGCCCTGCTTTGTTTGGAGGCTCTTTGCGAACAGCAGCACAAACTGCGGGAAGGTGCGCGCTGGCCAGCTCCAAGTCTCGGCAGATTGAAGCGCAAGCGAGGCACCTGCTCGCAGTTTGTCCCGGGCATGGGAAGCAGCATGCTGCGTGCCCAGAAGACATCCTGCACTGTCCTGCCTTCCTCGGGGCTGCTTCTGAGCACGGAGGCACGCCTACAAGCAAGCTGAGATGGGCTTTGCCTAAGAGTCAGGGAAGTGGCGAGCGGAACAAGGGATGTGCTGCACAGCTTCCCTCGCAGGCAGATTCCCTCCTGTGATGCTTAGTTCTCCTGCCTTAGTGCCCTGATTTGTTTGGAGGCTGTTTGCGGACAGCAGCACACACTGCGGGAAGGTGCGCGCTGGCCAGCTCCAAGTCTCGGCACATAGAAGCGCAAGCCAGGCACCTGCTCGCAGTTTGTCGCGGGCATGGGAAGCAGCATGCTGCATGCCCCGATTACTTCTCGCACTGTCCTGCCTGCCACGGGGCTGCTTCTGAGCACGGAGGCACGCCTACAAGCCAGCTGAGATGGGCTTTGCCTAAGAGTCAGGGAAGTGGCGAGCAGAACAAGGGATGTGCTGCACAGCTTCCCTCGCAGGCAGATTCCCTCCTGGGGCGCTTAGTTCTCTTGCCTTAGTGCCCTGCTTTGTTTGGAGGCTCTTTGCGGACAGCAGCACACACAGCGGGAAGGTGCGCGCTGGCCAGCTCCAAGTCTCGGCACATAGAAGCGCAAGCCAGGCACCTGCTCGCGGTTTGTCCCGGGCATGGGAAGCAGCATGCTGCGTGCCCAGAAGACATCCCGCACTATCCTGCCTTCCTCGGGGCTGCTTCTGAGCACGGAGGCACGCCTACAAGCAAGCTGAGATGGGCTTTGCCTAAGAGTCAGAGAAGTGTCGAGCGGAACAAGGGATGTGCTGCACAGCTTCCCTCGCAGGCAGATTCCCTCCTGGGGCTCTTAGTTCTCTTGCCTTAGTGCCCTGCTTTGTTTGGAGGCTCTTTGCGGACAGCAGCACACACAGCGGGAAGGTGCGCGCTGGCCAGCTCCAAGTCTCGGCACATAGAAGCGCAAGCGAGGCACCTGCTCGCAGTTTGTCCCGGGCATGGGAAGCAGCATGCTGCATGCCCCGATTACTTCTCGCACTGTCCTGCCTGCCACGGGGCTGCTTCTGAGCACGGAGGCACGCCTACAAGCAAGCTGAGATGGGCTTTGCCTAAGAGTGAGGGAAGTGGCGAGCAGAACAAGGGATGTGCTGCACAGCTTCCCTCGCAGGCAGATTCCTTCCGGGGGGGCTTAGTTCTCTTGCCTTAGTGCCCTGCTTTGTTTGGAGGCTGTTTGCGGACAGCAGCACACACAGCGGGAAGGTGCGCGCTGGTCAGCTCCAAGTCTCGGCAGATTGAAGCGCAAGCCAGGCACCAGCTCAAGGTTTGTCCCAGGCATGGGAAGCAGCATGCTGCATGCCCCGATTACTTCTCGCACTGTCCTGCCTGCCACGGGGCTGCTTCTGAGCACGGAGGCACGCCTACAAGCAAGCTGAGATGGGCTTTGCCTAAGAGTGAGGGAAGTGGCGAGCAGAACAAGGGATGTGCTGCACAGCTTCCCTCGCAGGCAGATTCCTTCCGGGGGGGCTTAGTTCTCTTGCCTTAGTGCCCTGCTTTGTTTGGAGGCTGTTTGCGGACAGCAGCACACACAGCGGGAAGGTGCGCGCTGGCCAGCTCCAAGTCTCGGCACATAGAAGCGCAAGCCAGGCACCTGCTCGCGGTTTGTCCCGGGCATGGGAAGCAGCATGCTGCGTGCCCAGAAGACATCCCGCACTGTCCTGCCTTCCTCGGGGCTGCTTCTGAGCACGGAGGCACGCCTACAAGCAAGCTGAGATGGGCTTTGCCTAAGAGTCAGGGAAGTGTCGAGCGGAACAAGGGATGTGCTGCACAGCTTCCCTCGCAGGCAGATTCCCTCCTGGGGCTCTTAGTTCTCTTGCCTTAGTGCCCTGCTTTGTTTGGAGGCTGTTTGCGGACAGCAGCACACACAGCGGGAAGGTGCGCGCTGGCCAGCTCCAAGTCTCGGCACATAGAAGCGCAAGCCAGGCACCTGCTCGCGGTTTGTCCCGGGCATGGGAAGAAGCATGCTGCGTGCCCAGAAGACATCCCGCACTGTCCTGCCTTCCTCGGGGCTGCTTCTGAGCACGGAGGCACGCCTACAAGCAAGCTGAGATGGGTTTTGCCTAAGAGTCAGGGAAGTGTCGAGCGGAACAAGGGATGTGCTGCACAGCTTCCCTCGCAGGCAGATTCCCTCCTGGGGCTCTTAGTTCTCTTGCCTTAGTGCCCTGCTTTGTTTGGAGGCTGTTTGCGGACAGCAGCACACACAGCGGGAAGGTGCGCGCTGGCCAGCTCCAAGTCTCGGCACATAGAAGCGCAAGCCAGGCACCTGCTCGCAGTTTGTCCCGGGCATGGGAAGCAGCATGCTGCATGCCCTGATTACTTCTCGCACTGTCCTGCCTTCCTCGGGGCTGCTTCTGAGCACGGAGGCACACCTACAAGCAAGCTGAGATGCGCTTTGCCTAAGAGTGAGGGAAGTGGCGAGCAGAACAAGGGATGTGCTGCACAGCTTCCCTCGCAGGCAGATTCCCTCCGGGGGGGCTTAGTTCTCTTGCCTTAGTGCCCTGCTTTGTTTGGAGGCTGTTTGCGGACAGCAGCACACACAGCGGGAAGGTGCGCGCTGGCCAGCTCCAAGTCTCGGCACATAGAAGCGCAAGCCAGGCACCTGCTCGCGGTTTGTCCCGGGCATGGGAAGCAGCATGCTGCGTGCCCAGAAGACATCCCGCACTGTCCTGCCTTCCTCGGGGCTGCTTCTGAGCACGGAGGCACGCCTACAAGCAAGCTGAGATGGGCTTTGCCTAAGAGTGAGGGAAGTGTCGAGCGGAACAAGGGATGTGCTGCACAGCTTCCCTCGCAGGCAGATTCCCTCCTGGGGCTCTTAGTTCTCTTGCCTTAGTGCCCTGCTTTGTTTGGAGGCTGTTTGCGGACAGCAGCACACACAGCGGGAAGGTGCGCGCTGGTCAGCTCCAAGTCTCGGCAGATTGAAGCGCAAGCCAGGCACCAGCTCAAAGTTTGTCCCAGGCATGGGAAGCAGCATGCTGCATGCCCCGATTACTTCTCGCACTGTCCTGCCTGCCACGGGGCTGCTTCTGAGCACGGAGGCACGCCTACAAGCAAGTTGAGATGGGCTTTCCCTAAGAGTTAGGGAAGTGGCGAGCGGAACAAGGGATGTGCTGCACAGCTTCCCTCGCAGGCAGATTCCCTCCTGGGGCTCTTAGTTCTCTTGCCTTAGTGCCCTGCTTTGTTTGGAGGCTGTTTGCGGACAGCAGCACACACAGCGGGAAGGTGCGCGCTGGCCAGCTCCAAGTCTCGGCACATAGAAGCGCAAGCCAGGCACCTGCTCGCGGTTTGTCCCGGGCATGGGAAGCAGCATGCTGCGTGCCCAGAAGACATCCTGCACTGTCCTGCCTTCCTCGGGGCTGCTTCTGAGCACAGAGGCACGCCTACAAGCAAGCTGAGATGGGCTTTGCCTAAGAGTCAGGGAAGTGTCGAGCGGAACAAGGGATGTGCTGCACAGCTTCCCTCGCAGGCAGATTCCCTCCTGGGGCTCTTAGTTCTCTTGCCTTAGTGCCCTGCTTTGTTTGGAGGCTCTTTGCGAACAGCAGCACAAACTGCGGGAAGGTGCGCGCTGGCCAGCTCCAAGTCTCGGCAGATTGAAGCGCAAGCGAGGCACCTGCTCGCAGTTTGTCCCGGGCATGGGAAGCAGCATGCTGCGTGCCCAGAAGACATCCTGCACTGTCCTGCCTTCCTCGGGGCTGCTTCTGAGCACGGAGGCACGCCTACAAGCAAGCTGAGATGGGCTTTGCCTAAGAGTCAGGGAAGTGTCGAGCGGAACAAGGGATGTGCTGCACAGCTTCCCTCGCAGGCAGATTCCCTCCTGTGATGCTTAGTTCTCCTGCCTTAGTGCCCTGCTTTGTTTGGAGGCTGTTTGCGGACAGCAGCACACACTGCGGGAAGGTGCGCGCTGGCCAGCTCCAAGTCTCGGCACATAGAAGCGCAAGCGAGGCACCTGCTCGCAGTTTGTCGCGGGCATGGGAAGCAGCATGCTGCATGCCCCGATTACTTCTCGCACTGTCCTGCCTGCCACGGGGCTGCTTCTGAGCACGGAGGCACGCCTACAAGCCAGCTGAGATGGGCTTTGCCTAAGAGTCAGGGAAGTGGCGAGCGGAACAAGGGATGTGCTGCACAGCTTCCCTCGCAGGCAGATTCCCTCCTGGGGCGCTTACTTCTCTTGCCTTAGTGCCCTGCTTTGTTTGGAGGCTCTTTGCGGACAGCAGCACACACAGCGGGAAGGTGCGCGCTGGCCAGCTCCAAGTCTCGGCACATAGAAGCGCAAGCCAGGCACCTGCTCGCGGTTTGTCCCGGGCATGGGAAGCAGCATGCTGCGTGCCCAGAAGACATCCCGCACTATCCTGCCTTCCTCGGGGCTGCTTCTGAGCACGGAGGCACGCCTACAAGCAAGCTGAGATGGGCTTTGCCTAAGAGTCAGAGAAGTGTCGAGCGGAACAAGGGATGTGCTGCACAGCTTCCCTCGCAGGCAGATTCCCTCCTGGGGCTCTTAGTTCTCTTGCCTTAGTGCCCTGCTTTGTTTGGAGGCTGTTTGCGGACAGCAGCACACACAGCGGGAAGGTGCGCGCTGGCCAGCTCCAAGTCTCGGCACATAGAAGCGCAAGCGAGGCACCTGCTCGCAGTTTGTCCCGGGCATGGGAAGCAGCATGCTGCATGCCCAGAGTACTTCTCGCACTGTCCTGCCTTCCTCGGGGCTGCTTCTGAGCACGGAGGCACACCTACAAGCAAGCTGAGATGCGCTTTGCCTAAGAGTGAGGGAAGTGGCGAGCAGAACAAGGGATGTGCTGCACAGCTTCCCTCGCAGGCAGATTCCCTCCTGGGGCTCTTAGTTCTCTTGCCTTAGTGCCCTGCTTTGTTTGGAGGCTGTTTGCGGACAGCAGCACACACAGCGGGAAGGTGCGCGCTGGTCAGCTCCAAGTCTCGGCAGATTGAAGCGCAAGCCAGGCACCAGCTCAAGGTTTGTCCCAGGCATGGGAAGCAGCATGCTGCATGCCCCGATTACTTCTCGCACTGTCCTGCCTGCCACGGGGCTGCTTCTGAGCACGGAGGCACGCCTACAAGCAAGCTGAGATGGGCTTTGCCTAAGAGTGAGGGAAGTGGCGAGCAGAACAAGGGATGTGCTGCACAGCTTCCCTCGCAGGCAGATTCCTTCCGGGGGGGCTTAGTTCTCTTGCCTTAGTGCCCTGCTTTGTTTGGAGGCTGTTTGCGGACAGCAGCACACACAGCGGGAAGGTGCGCGCTGGCCAGCTCCAAGTCTCGGCACATAGAAGCGCAAGCCAGGCACCTGCTCGCGGTTTGTCCCGGGCATGGGAAGCAGCATGCTGCGTGCCCAGAAGACATCCCGCACTGTCCTGCCTTCCTCGGGGCTGCTTCTGAGCACGGAGGCACGCCTACAAGCAAGCTGAGATGGGCTTTGCCTAAGAGTCAGGGAAGTGTCGAGCGGAACAAGGGATGTGCTGCACAGCTTCCCTCGCAGGCAGATTCCCTCCTGGGGCTCTTAGTTCTCTTGCCTTAGTGCCCTGCTTTGTTTGGAGGCTGTTTGCGGACAGCAGCACACACAGCGGGAAGGTGCGCGCTGGCCAGCTCCAAGTCTCGGCACATAGAAGCGCAAGCCAGGCACCTGCTCGCAGTTTGTCCCGGGCATGGGAAGCAGCATGCTGCGTGCCCAGAAGACATCCCGCACTGTCCTGCCTTCCTCGGGGCTGCTTCTGAGCACGGAGGCACGCCTACAAGCAAGCTGAGATGGGCTTTGCCTAAGAGTCAGGGAAGTGTCGAGCGGAACAAGGGATGTGCTGCACAGCTTCCCTCGCAGGCAGATTCCCTCCTGGGGCTCTTAGTTCTCTTGCCTTAGTGCCCTGCTTTGTTTGGAGGCTGTTTGCGGACAGCAGCACACACAGCGGGAAGGTGCGCGCTGGCCAGCTCCAAGTCTCGGCACATAGAAGCGCAAGCCAGGCACCTGCTCGCAGTTTGTCCCGGGCATGGGAAGCAGCATGCTGCATGCCCTGATTACTTCTCGCACTGTCCTGCCTTCCTCGGGGCTGCTTCTGAGCACGGAGGCACACCTACAAGCAAGCTGAGATGCGCTTTGCCTAAGAGTGAGGGAAGTGGCGAGCAGAACAAGGGATGTGCTGCACAGCTTCCCTCGCAGGCAGATTCCCTCCGGGGGGGCTTAGTTCTCTTGCCTTAGTGCCCTGCTTTGTTTGGAGGCTGTTTGCGGACAGCAGCACACACAGCGGGAAGGTGCGCGCTGGCCAGCTCCAAGTCTCGGCACATAGAAGCGCAAGCCAGGCACCTGCTCGCGGTTTGTCCCGGGCATGGGAAGCAGCATGCTGCGTGCCCAGAAGACATCCCGCACTGTCCTGCCTTCCTCGGGGCTGCTTCTGAGCACAGAGGCACGCCTACAAGCAAGCTGAGATGGGCTTTGCCTAAGAGTCAGGGAAGTGTCGAGCGGAACAAGGGATGTGCTGCACAGCTTCCCTCGCAGGCAGATTCCCTCCTGGGGCTCTTAGTTCTCTTGCCTTAGTGCCCTGCTTTGTTTGGAGGCTGTTTGCGGACAGCAGCACACACAGCGGGAAGGTGCGCGCTGGCCAGCTCCAAGTCTCGGCACATAGAAGCGCAAGCGAGGCACCTGCTCGCAGTTTGTCCCGGGCATGGGAAGCAGCATGCTGCATGCCCTGATTACTTCTCGCACTGTCCTGCCTTCCTCGGGGCTGCTTCTGAGCACGGAGGCACACCTACAAGCAAGCTGAGATGGGCTTTGCCTAAGAGTGAGGGAAGTGGCGAGCGGAACAAGGGATGTGCTGCACAGCTTCCCTCGCAGGCAGATTCCCTCCTGGGGCTCTTAGTTCTCTTGCCTTAGTGCCCTGCTTTGTTTGGAGGCTGTTTGCGGACAGCAGCACACACAGCGGGAAGGTGCGCGCTGGTCAGCTCCAAGTCTCGGCAGATTGAAGCGCAAGCCAGGCACCAGCTCAAGGTTTGTCCCGGGCATGGGAAGCAGCATGCTGCGTGCCCAGAAGACATCCCGCACTGTCCTGCCTTCCTCGGGGCTGCTTCTGAGCACAGAGGCACGCCTACAAGCAAGCTGAGATGCGCTTTGCCTAAGAGTCAGGGAAGTGTCGAGCGGAACAAGGGATGTGCTGCACAGCTTCCCTCGCAGGCAGATTCCCTCCTGGGGCTCTTAGTTCTCTTGCCTTAGTGCCCTGCTTTGTTTGGAGGCTGTTTGCGGACAGCAGCACACACAGCGGGAAGGTGCGCGCTGGCCAGCTCCAAGTCTCGGCACATAGAAGCGCAAGCGAGGCACCTGCTCGCAGTTTGTCCCGGGCATGGGAAGCAGCATGCTGCATGCCCAGAGTACTTCTCGCACTGTCCTGCCTTCCTCGGGGCTGCTTCTGAGCACGGAGGCACGCCTACAAGCAAGCTGAGATGGGCTTTGCCTAAGAGTGAGGGAAGTGGCGAGCGGAACAAGGGATGTGCTGCACAGGTTCCCTCGCAGGCAAATTCCCTCCTGGGGCGCTTACTTCTCTTGCCTTAGTGCCCTGCTTTGTTTGGAGGCTCTTTGCGAACAGCAGCACAAACTGCGGGAAGGTGCGCGCTGGCCAGCTCCAAGTCTCGGCAGATTGAAGCGCAAGCCAGGCACCTGCTCGCAGTTTGTCCCGGGCATGGGAAGCAGCATGCTGCATGCCCTGATTACTTCTCGCACTGTCCTGCCTTCCTCGGGGCTGCTTCTGAGCACGGAGGCACACCTACAAGCAAGCTGAGATGCGCTTTGCCTAAGAGTGAGGGAAGTGGCGAGCGGAACAAGGGATGTGCTGCACAGGTTCCCTCGCAGGCAGATTCCCTCCTGGAACGCTTACTTCTCTTGCCTTAGTGCGCTGCTTTGTTTGGAGGCTCTTTGCGAACAGCAGCACAAACTGCGGGAAGGTGCGCGCTGGCCAGCTCCAAGTCTCGGCAGATTGAAGCGAAAGCCAGGCACCTGCTCGCGGTTTGTCCCGGGCATGGGAAGCAGCATGCTGCATGCCCTGATTACTTCTCGCACTGTCCTGCCTTCCTCGGGGCTGCTTCTGAGCACGGAGGCACACCTACAAGCAAGCTGAGATGCGCTTTGCCTAAGAGTGAGGGAAGTGGCGAGCAGAACAAGGGATGTGCTGCACAGCTTCCCTCGCAGGCAGATTCCCTCCGGGGGGGCTTAGTTCTCTTGCCTTAGTGCCCTGCTTTGTTTGGAGGCTGTTTGCGGACAGCAGCACACACAGCGGGAAGGTGCGCGCTGGCCAGCTCCAAGTCTCGGCACATAGAAGCGCAAGCCAGGCACCTGCTCGCGGTTTGTCCCGGGCATGGGAAGCAGCATGCTGCGTGCCCAGAAGACATCCCGCACTGTCCTGCCTTCCTCGGGGCTGCTTCTGAGCACAGAGGCACGCCTACAAGCCAGCTGAGATGGGCTTTGCCTAAGAGTCAGGGAAGTGTCGAGCAGAACAAGGGATGTGCTGCACAGCTTCCCTCGCAGGCAGATTCCCTCCTGGGGCTCTTAGTTCTCTTGCCTTAGTGCCCTGCTTTGTTTGGAGGCTGTTTGCGGACAGCAGCACACACAGCGGGAAGGTGCGCGCTGGCCAGCTCCAAGTCTCGGCACATAGAAGCGCAAGCCAGGCACCTGCTTGCGGTTTGTCCCGGGCATGGGAAGCAGCATGCTGCGTGCCCAGAGTACTTCTCGCACTGTCCTGCCTTCCTCGGGGCTGCTTCTGAGCACAGAGGCACGCCTACAAGCAAGCTGAGATGGGCTTTGCCTAAGAGTCAGGGAAGTGTCGAGCGGAACAAGGGATGTGCTGCACAGCTTCCCTCGCAGGCAGATTCCCTCCTGGGGCTCTTAGTTCTCTTGCCTTAGTGCCCTGCTTTGTTTGGAGGCTGTTTGCGGACAGCAGCACACACAGCGGGAAGGTGCGCGCTGGTCAGCTCCAAGTCTCGGCAGATTGAAGCGCAAGCCAGGCACCAGCTCAAGGTTTGTCCCAGGCATGGGAAGCAGCATGCTGCGTGCCCAGAAGACATCCCGCACTGTCCTGCCTTCCTCGGGGCTGCTTCTGAGCACAGAGGCACGCCTACAAGCAAGCTGAGATGGGCTTTGCCTAAGAGTCAGGGAAGTGTCGAGTGGAACAAGGGATGTGCTGCACAGCTTCCCTCGCAGGCAGATTCCCTCCTGGGGCTCTTAGTTCTCTTGCCTTAGTGCCCTGCTTTGTTTGGAGGCTGTTTGCGGACAGCAGCACACACAGCGGGAAGGTGCGCGCTGGCCAGCTCCAAGTCTCGGCACATAGAAGCGCAAGCGAGGCACCTGCTCGCAGTTTGCCCCGGGCATGGGAAGCAGCATGCTGCATGCCCAGAGTACTTCTCGCACTGTCCTGCCTTCCTCGGGGCTGCTTCTGAGCACAGAGGCACGCCTACAAGCAAGCTGAGATGGGCTTTGCCTAAGAGTCAGGGAAGTGTCGAGCGGAACAAGGGATGTGCTGCACAGCTTCCCTCGCAGGCAGATTCCCTCCTGGGGCTCTTAGTTCTCTTGCCTTAGTGCCCTGCTTTGTTTGGAGGCTCTTTGCGAACAGCAGCACAAACTGCGGGAAGGTGCGCGCTGGCCAGCTCCAAGTCTCGGCAGATTGAAGCGCAAGCCAGGCACCTGCTCGCAGTTTGTCCCGGGCATGGGAAGCAGCATGCTGCGTGCCCAGAAGACATCCTGCACTGTCCTGCCTTCCTCGGGGCTGCTTCTGAGCACGGAGGCACGCCTACAAGCAAGCTGAGATGGGCTTTGCCTAAGAGTCAGGGAAGTGGCGAGCGGAACAAGGGATGTGCTGCACAGCTTCCCTCGCAGGCAGATTCCCTCCTGTGATGCTTAGTTCTCCTGCCTTAGTGCCCTGATTTGTTTGGAGGCTGTTTGCGGACAGCAGCACACACTGCGGGAAGGTGCGCGCTGGCCAGCTCCAAGTCTCGGCACATAGAAGCGCAAGCGAGGCACCTGCTCGCAGTTTGTCGCGGGCATGGGAAGCAGCATGCTGCATGCCCCGATTACTTCTCGCACTGTCCTGCCTGCCACGGGGCTGCTTCTGAGCACGGAGGCACGCCTACAAGCCAGCTGAGATGGGCTTTGCCTAAGAGTCAGGGAAGTGGCGAGCGGAACAAGGGATGTGCTGCACAGCTTCCCTCGCAGGCAGATTCCCTCCTGGGGCGCTTAGTTCTCTTGCCTTAGTGCCCTGCTTTGTTTGGAGGCTGTTTGCGGACAGCAGCACACACAGCGGGAAGGTGCGCGCTGGCCAGCTCCAAGTCTCGGCACATAGAAGCGCAAGCCAGGCACCTGCTCGCGGTTTGTCCCGGGCATGGGAAGCAGCATGCTGCGTGCCCAGAAGACATCCCGCACTATCCTGCCTTCCTCGGGGCTGCTTCTGAGCACGGAGGCACGCCTACAAGCAAGCTGAGATGGGCTTTGCCTAAGAGTCAGAGAAGTGTCGAGCGGAACAAGGGATGTGCTGCACAGCTTCCCTCGCAGGCAGATTCCCTCCTGGGGCTCTTAGTTCTCTTGCCTTAGTGCCCTGCTTTGTTTGGAGGCTGTTTGCGGACAGCAGCACACACAGCGGGAAGGTGCGCGCTGGCCAGCTCCAAGTCTCGGCACATAGAAGCGCAAGCGAGGCACCTGCTCGCAGTTTGTCCCGGGCATGGGAAGCAGCATGCTGCATGCCCAGAGTACTTCTCGCACTGTCCTGCCTTCCTCGGGGCTGCTTCTGAGCACGGAGGCACACCTACAAGCAAGCTGAGATGCGCTTTGCCTAAGAGTGAGGGAAGTGGCGAGCAGAACAAGGGATGTGCTGCACAGCTTCCCTCGCAGGCAGATTCCCTCCTGGGGCTCTTAGTTCTCTTGCCTTAGTGCCCTGCTTTGTTTGGAGGCTGTTTGCGGACAGCAGCACACACAGCGGGAAGGTGCGCGCTGGTCAGCTCCAAGTCTCGGCAGATTGAAGCGCAAGCCAGGCACCAGCTCAAGGTTTGTCCCAGGCATGGGAAGCAGCATGCTGCATGCCCCGATTACTTCTCGCACTGTCCTGCCTGCCACGGGGCTGCTTCTGAGCACGGAGGCACGCCTACAAGCAAGCTGAGATGGGCTTTGCCTAAGAGTGAGGGAAGTGGCGAGCAGAACAAGGGATGTGCTGCACAGCTTCCCTCGCAGGCAGATTCCTTCCGGGGGGGCTTAGTTCTCTTGCCTTAGTGCCCTGCTTTGTTTGGAGGCTGTTTGCGGACAGCAGCACACACAGCGGGAAGGTGCGCGCTGGCCAGCTCCAAGTCTCGGCACATAGAAGCGCAAGCCAGGCACCTGCTCGCGGTTTGTCCCGGGCATGGGAAGCAGCATGCTGCGTGCCCAGAAGACATCCCGCACTGTCCTGCCTTCCTCGGGGCTGCTTCTGAGCACGGAGGCACACCTACAAGCAAGCTGAGATGGGCTTTGCCTAAGAGTCAGGGAAGTGTCGAGCGGAACAAGGGATGTGCTGCACAGCTTCCCTCGCAGGCAGATTCCCTCCTGGGGCTCTTAGTTCTCTTGCCTTAGTGCCCTGCTTTGTTTGGAGGCTGTTTGCGGACAGCAGCACACACAGCGGGAAGGTGCGCGCTGGCCAGCTCCAAGTCTCGGCACATAGAAGCGCAAGCCAGGCACCTGCTCGCGGTTTGTCCCGGGCATGGGAAGAAGCATGCTGCGTGCCCAGAAGACATCCCGCACTGTCCTGCCTTCCTCGGGGCTGCTTCTGAGCACGGAGGCACGCCTACAAGCAAGCTGAGATGGGTTTTGCCTAAGAGTCAGGGAAGTGTCGAGCGGAACAAGGGATGTGCTGCACAGCTTCCCTCGCAGGCAGATTCCCTCCTGGGGCTCTTAGTTCTCTTGCCTTAGTGCCCTGCTTTGTTTGGAGGCTGTTTGCGGACAGCAGCACACACAGCGGGAAGGTGCGCGCTGGCCAGCTCCAAGTCTCGGCACATAGAAGCGCAAGCCAGGCACCTGCTCGCAGTTTGTCCCGGGCATGGGAAGCAGCATGCTGCATGCCCTGATTACTTCTCGCACTGTCCTGCCTTCCTCGGGGCTGCTTCTGAGCACGGAGGCACACCTACAAGCAAGCTGAGATGCGCTTTGCCTAAGAGTGAGGGAAGTGGCGAGCAGAACAAGGGATGTGCTGCACAGCTTCCCTCGCAGGCAGATTCCCTCCGGGGGGGCTTAGTTCTCTTGCCTTAGTGCCCTGCTTTGTTTGGAGGCTGTTTGCGGACAGCAGCACACACAGCGGGAAGGTGCGCGCTGGCCAGCTCCAAGTCTCGGCACATAGAAGCGCAAGCCAGGCACCTGCTCGCGGTTTGTCCCGGGCATGGGAAGCAGCATGCTGCGTGCCCAGAAGACATCCCGCACTGTCCTGCCTTCCTCGGGGCTGCTTCTGAGCACAGAGGCACGCCTACAAGCAAGCTGAGATGGGCTTTGCCTAAGAGTCAGGGAAGTGTCGAGCGGAACAAGGGATGTGCTGCACAGCTTCCCTCGCAGGCAGATTCCCTCCTGGGGCTCTTAGTTCTCTTGCCTTAGTGCCCTGCTTTGTTTGGAGGCTGTTTGCGGACAGCAGCACACACAGCGGGAAGGTGCGCGCTGGCCAGCTCCAAGTCTCGGCACATAGAAGCGCAAGCGAGGCACCTGCTCGCAGTTTGTCCCGGGCATGGGAAGCAGCATGCTGCATGCCCTGATTACTTCTCGCACTGTCCTGCCTTCCTCGGGGCTGCTTCTGAGCACGGAGGCACACCTACAAGCAAGCTGAGATGGGCTTTGCCTAAGAGTGAGGGAAGTGGCGAGCGGAACAAGGGATGTGCTACACAGCTTCCCTCGCAGGCAGATTCCCTCCTGGGGCTCTTAGTTCTCTTGCCTTAGTGCCCTGCTTTGTTTGGAGGCTGTTTGCGGACAGCAGCACACACAGCGGGAAGGTGCGCGCTGGTCAGCTCCAAGTCTCGGCAGATTGAAGCGCAAGCCAGGCACCAGCTCAAGGTTTGTCCCAGGCATGGGAAGCAGCATGCTGCGTGCCCAGAAGACATCCCGCACTGTCCTGCCTTCCTCGGGACTGCTTCTGAGCACAGAGGCACGCCTACAAGCAAGCTGAGATGCGCTTTGCCTAAGAGTCAGGGAAGTGTCGAGCGGAACAAGGGATGTGCTGCACAGCTTCCCTCGCAGGCAGATTCCCTCCTGGGGCTCTTAGTTCTCTTGCCTTAGTGCCCTGCTTTGTTTGGAGGCTGTTTGCGGACAGCAGCACACACAGCGGGAAGGTGCGCGCTGGCCAGCTCCAAGTCTCGGCACATAGAAGCGCAAGCGAGGCACCTGCTCGCAGTTTGTCCCGGGCATGGGAAGCAGCATGCTGCATGCCCAGAGTACTTCTCGCACTGTCCTGCCTTCCTCGGGGCTGCTTCTGAGCACGGAGGCACGCCTACAAGCAAGCTGAGATGGGCTTTGCCTAAGAGTGAGGGAAGTGGCGAGCGGAACAAGGGATGTGCTGCACAGGTTCCCTCGCAGGCAAATTCCCTCCTGGGGCGCTTACTTCTCTTGCCTTAGTGCCCTGCTTTGTTTGGAGGCTCTTTGCGAACAGCAGCACAAACTGCGGGAAGGTGCGCGCTGGCCAGCTCCAAGTCTCGGCAGATTGAAGCGCAAGCCAGGCACCTGCTCGCAGTTTGTCCCGGGCATGGGAAGCAGCATGCTGCATGCCCTGATTACTTCTCGCACTGTCCTGCCTTCCTCGGGGCTGCTTCTGAGCACGGAGGCACACCTACAAGCAAGCTGAGATGCGCTTTGCCTAAGAGTGAGGGAAGTGGCGAGCAGAACAAGGGATGTGCTGCACAGCTTCCCTCGCAGGCAGATTCCCTCCGGGGGGGCTTAGTTCTCTTGCCTTAGTGCCCTGCTTTGTTTGGAGGCTGTTTGCGGACAGCAGCACACACAGCGGGAAGGTGCGCGCTGGCCAGCTCCAAGTCTCGGCACATAGAAGCGCAAGCCAGGCACCTGCTCGCGGTTTGTCCCGGGCATGGGAAGCAGCATGCTGCATGCCCAGAGTACTTCTCGCACTGTCCTGCCTTCCACGGGGCTGCTTCTGAGCACGGAGGCACGCCTACAAGCCAGCTGAGATGGGCTTTGCCTAAGAGTGAGGGAAGTGGCGAGCGGAACAAGGGATGTGCTACACAGGTTCCCTCGCAGGCAGATTCCCTCCTTGGGCGCTTACTTCTCTTGCCTTAGTGCCCTGCTTTGTTTGGAGGCTCTTTGCGAACAGCAGCACAAACTGCGGGAAGGTGCGCGCTGGCCAGCTCCAAGTCTCGGCAGATTGAAGCGCAAGCGAGGCACCTGCTCGCAGTTTGTCCCGGGCATGGGAAGCAGCATGCTGCATGCCCAGAAGACATCCTGCACTGTCCTGCCTTCCTCGGGGCTGCTTCTGAGCACGGAGGCACACCTACAAGCAAGCTGAGATGGGCTTTGCCTAAGAGTCAGGGAAGTGGCGAGCGGAACAAGGGATGTGCTGCACAGGTTCCCTCGCAGGCAGATTCCCTCCTGGAACGCTTACTTCTCTTGCCTTAGTGCCCTGCTTTGTTTGGAGGCTCTTTGCGAACAGCAGCACACACAGCTGGAAGGTGCGCGCTGGCCAGCTCCAAGTCTCGGCAGATTGAAGCGAAAGCCAGGCACCTGCTCGCGGTTTGTCCCGGGCATGGGAAGCAGCATGCTGCATGCCCTGATTACTTCTCGCACTGTCCTGCCTTCCTCGGGGCTGCTTCTGAGCACGGAGGCACACCTACAAGCAAGCTGAGATGCGCTTTGCCTAAGAGTGAGGGAAGTGGCGAGCAGAACAAGGGATGTGCTGCACAGCTTCCCTCGCAGGCAGATTCCCTCCGGGGGGGCTTAGTTCTCTTGCCTTAGTGCCCTGCTTTGTTTGGAGGCTGTTTGCGGACAGCAGCACACACAGCGGGAAGGTGCGCGCTGGCCAGCTCCAAGTCTCGGCACATAGAAGCGCAAGCCAGGCACCTGCTCGCGGTTTGTCCCGGGCATGCGAAGCAGCATGCTGCGTGCCCAGAAGACATCCCGCACTGTCCTGCCTTCCTCGGGGCTGCTTCTGAGCACAGAGGCACGCCTACAAGCAAGCTGAGATGGGCTTTGCCTAAGAGTCAGGGAAGTGTCGAGCGGAACAAGGGATGTGCTGCACAGCTTCCCTCGCAGGCAGATTCCCTCCTGGGGCTCTTAGTTCTCTTGCCTTAGTGCCCTGCTTTGTTTGGAGGCTGTTTGCGGACAGCAGCACACACAGCGGGAAGGTGCGCGCTGGCCAGCTCCAAGTCTCGGCACATAGAAGCGCAAGCCAGGCACCTGCTCGCGGTTTGTCCCGGGCATGGGAAGCAGCATGCTGCGTGCCCAGAGTACTTCTCGCACTGTCCTGCCTTCCTCGGGGCTGCTTCTGAGCACAGAGGCACGCCTACAAGCAAGCTGAGATGGGCTTTGCCTAAGAGTCAGGGAAGTGTCGAGCGGAACAAGGGATGTGCTGCACAGCTTCCCTCGCAGGCAGATTCCCTCCTGGGGCTCTTAGTTCTCTTGCCTTAGTGCCCTGCTTTGTTTGGAGGCTGTTTGCGGACAGCAGCACACACAGCGGGAAGGTGCGCGCTGGCCAGCTCCAAGTCTCGGCACATAGAAGCGCAAGCGAGGCACCTGCTCGCAGTTTGTCCCGGGCATGGGAAGCAGCATGCTGCATGCCCTGATTACTTCTCGCACTGTCCTGCCTTCCTCGGGGCTGCTTCTGAGCACGGAGGCACACCTACAAGCAAGCTGAGATGGGCTTTGCCTAAGAGTGAGGGAAGTGTCGAGCGGAACAAGGGATGTGCTACACAGCTTCCCTCGCAGGCAGATTCCCTCCTGGGGCTCTTAGTTCTCTTGCCTTAGTGCCCTGCTTTGTTTGGAGGCTGTTTGCGGACAGCAGCACACACAGCGGGAAGGTGCGCGCTGGTCAGCTCCAAGTCTCGGCAGATTGAAGCGCAAGCCAGGCACCAGCTCAAGGTTTGTCCCAGGCATGGGAAGCAGCATGCTGCGTGCCCAGAAGACATCCCGCACTGTCCTGCCTTCCTCGGGGCTGCTTCTGAGCACAGAGGCACGCCTACAAGCAAGCTGAGATGGGCTTTGCCTAAGAGTCAGGGAAGTGTCGAGCGGAACAAGGGATGTGCTGCACAGCTTCCCTCGCAGGCAGATTCCCTCCTGGGGCTCTTAGTTCTCTTGCCTTAGTGCCCTGCTTTGTTTGGAGGCTGTTTGCGGACAGCAGCACACACAGCGGGAAGGTGCGCGCTGGCCAGCTCCAAGTCTCGGCACATAGAAGCGCAAGCGAGGCACCTGCTCGCAGTTTGTCCCGGGCATGGGAAGCAGCATGCTGCATGCCCAGAGTACTTCTCGCACTGTCCTGCCTTCCTCGGGGCTGCTTCTGAGCACGGAGGCACGCCTACAAGCCAGCTGAGATGGGCTTTGCCTAAGAGTGAGGGAAGTGGCGAGCGGAACAAGGGATGTGCTGCACAGGTTCCCTCGCAGGCAAATTCCCTCCTGGGGCGCTTACTTCTCTTGCCTTAGTGCCCTGCTTTGTTTGGAGGCTCTTTGCGAACAGCAGCACAAACTGCGGGAAGGTGCGCGCTGGCCAGCTCCAAGTCTCGGCAGATTGAAGCGCAAGCCAGGCACCTGCTCGCAGTTTGTCCCGGGCATGGGAAGCAGCATGCTGCATGCCCTGATTACTTCTCGCACTGTCCTGCCTTCCTCGGGGCTGCTTCTGAGCACGGAGGCACACCTACAAGCAAGCTGAGATGCGCTTTGCCTAAGAGTGAGGGAAGTGGCGAGCAGAACAAGGGATGTGCTGCACAGCTTCCCTCGCAGGCAGATTCCCTCCGGGGGGGCTTAGTTCTCTTGCCTTAGTGCCCTGCTTTGTTTGGAGGCTGTTTGCGGACAGCAGCACACACAGCGGGAAGGTGCGCGCTGGCCAGCTCCAAGTCTCGGCACATAGAAGCGCAAGCCAGGCACCTGCTCGCGGTTTGTCCCGGGCATGGGAAGCAGCATGCTGCGTGCCCAGAAGACATCCCGCACTCTCCTGCCTTCCTCGGGGCTGCTTCTGAGCACGGAGGCACACCTACAAGCAAGCTGAGATGGGCTGTGCCTAAGAGTCAGGGAAGTGTCGAGCGGAACAAGGGATGTGCTGCACAGCTTCCCTCGCAGGCAGATTCCCTCCTGGGGCTCTTAGTTCTCTTGCCTTAGTGCCCTGCTTTGTTTGGAGGCTGTTTGCGGACAGCAGCACACACAGCGGGAAGGTGCGCGCTGGTCAGCTTCAAGTCTCGGCACATAGAAGCGCAAGCGAGGCACCTGCTCGCAGTTTGTCCCGGGCATGGGAAGCAGCATGCTGCGTGCCCAGAAGACATCCCGCACTGTCCTGCCTTCCTCGGGGCTGCTTCTGAGCACGGAGGCACGCCTACAAGCAAGCTGAGATGGGTTTTGCCTAAGAGTTAGGGAAGTGGAGAGCGGAACAAGGGATGTGCTGCACAGCTTCCCTCGCAGGCAGATTCCCTCCTTGGGCGCTTACTTCTCTTGCCTTAGTGCCCTGCTTTGTTTGGAGGCTCTTTGCAAACAGCAGCACAAACTGCGGGAAGGTGCGCGCTGGCCAGCTCCAAGTCTCGGCAGATTGAAGCGCAAGCCAGGCACCTGCTCGCAGTTTGTCCCGGGCATGGGAAGCAGCATGCTGCGTGCCCAGAAGACATCCTGCACTGTCCTGCCTTCCTCGGGGCTGCTTCTGAGCACGGAGGCACACCTACAAGCAAGCTGAGATGCGCTTTGCCTAAGAGTGAGGGAAGTGGCGAGCGGAACAAGGGATGTGCTGCACAGCTTCCCTCGCAGGCAGATTCCCTCCTGGGACGCTTAGTTCTCCTGCCTTAGTGCCCTGCTTTGTTTGGAGGCTGTTTGCGGACAGCAGCACACACAGCGGGAAGGTGCGCGCTGGCCAGCTCCAAGTCTCGGCACATAGAAGCGCAAGCCAGGCACCTGCTCGCGGTTTGTCCCGGGCATGCGAAGCAGCATGCTGCGTGCCCAGAAGACATCCCGCACTCTCCTGCCTTCCTCGGGGCTGCTTCTGAGCACGGAGGCACGCCTACAAGCAAGCTGAGATGGGCTTTGCCTAAGAGTCAGGGAAGTGGCGAGCGGAACAAGGGATGTGCTGCACAGCTTCCCTCGCAGGCAGATTCCCTCCGGGGGGGCTTAGTTCTCTTGCCTTAGTGCCCAGCTTTGTTTGGAGGCTGTTTGCGAACAGCAGCACACACAGCGGGAAGGTGCGCGCTCGCCAGCTCCAAGTCTCGGCAGATTGAAGCGAAAGCCAGGCACCTGCTCGCAGTTTGTCCCGGGCATGGGAAGCAGCATGCCGCGTGCCCAGAAGACATCCTGCACTGTCCTGCCTTCCTCGGGGCTGCTTCTGAGCACGGAGGCACACCTACAAGCAAGCTGAGATGGGCTTTGCCTAAGAGTCAGGGAAGTGTCGAGCGGAACAAGGGATGTGCTGCACAGCTTCCCTCGCAGGCAGATTCCCTCCTGGGGCTCTTAGTTCTCTTGCCTTAGTGCCCTGCTTTGTTTGGAGGCTGTTTGCGGACAGCAGCACACACAGCGGGAAGGTGCACGCAGGTCAGCTTCAAGTCTCGGCACATAGAAGCGCAAGCGAGGCACCTGCTCGCAGTTTGTCCCGGGCATGGGAAGCAGCATGCTGCGTGCCCAGAAGACATCCCGCACTGTCCTGCCTTCCTCGGGGCTGCTTCTGAGCACGGAGGCACGCCTACAAGCAAGTTGAGATGGGCTTTGCCTAAGAGTTAGGGAAGTGGCGAGCGGAACAAGGGATGTGCTGCACAGCTTCCCTCGCAGGCAGATTCCCTCCTTGGGCGCTTACTTCTCTTGCCTTAGTGCCCTGCTTTGTTTGGAGGCTCTTTGCGAACAGCAGCACAAACTGCGGGAAGGTGCGCGCTGGCCAGCTCCAAGTCTCGGCAGATTGAAGCGCAAGCGAGGCACCTGCTCGCAGTTTGTCCCGGGCATGGGAAGCAGCATGCTGCGTGCCCAGAAGACATCCTGCACTGTCCTGCCTTCCTCGGGGCTGCTTCTGAGCACGGAGGCACACCTACAAGCAAGCTGAGATGCGCTTTGCCTAAGAGTGAGGGAAGTGGCGAGCGGAACAAGGGATGTGCTGCACAGCTTCCCTCGCAGGCAGATTCCCTCCTGGGACGCTTAGTTCTCCTGCCTTAGTGCCCTGCTTTGTTTGGAGGCTGTTTGCGGACAGCAGCACACACAGCGGGAAGGTGCGCGCTGGTCAGCTCCAAGTCTCGGCAGATTGAAGCGCAAGCCAGGCACCAGCTCAAGGTTTGTCCCAGGCATGGGAAGCAGCATGCTGCATGCCCCGATTACTTCTCGCACTGTCCTGCCTGCCACGGGGCTGCTTCTGAGCACGGAGGCACGCCTACAAGCAAGTTGAGATGGGCTTTGCCTAAGAGTCAGGGAAGTGGCGAGCGGAACAAGGGATGTGCTGCACAGCTTCCCTCGCAGGCAGATTCCCTCCTGGGGCGCTTAGTTCTCCTGCCTTAGTGCCCTGCTTTGTTTGGAGGCTGTTTGCGGACAGCAGCACACACAGCGGGAAGGTGCGCGCTGGCCAGCTCCAAGTCTCGGCACATAGAAGCGCAAGCCAGGCACCTGCTCGCGGTTTGTTCCGGGCATGGGAAGCAGCATGCTGCGTGCCCAGAAGACATCCCGCACTGTCCTGCCTTCCTCGGGGCTGCTTCTGAGCACAGAGGCACGCCTACAAGCAAGCTGAGATGGGCTTTGCCTAAGAGTCAGGGAAGTGTCGAGCGGAACAAGGGATGTGCTGCACAGCTTCCCTCGCAGGCAGATTCCCTCCTGGGGCTCTTAGTTCTCTTGCCTTAGTGCCCTGCTTTGTTTGGAGGCTGTTTGCGGACAGCAGCGCACACAGCGGGAAGGTGCGCGCTGGCCAGCTTCAAGTCTCGGCACATAGAAGCGCAAGCCAGGCACCTGCTCGCAGTTTGTCCCGGGCATGGGAAGCAGCATGCTGCGTGCCCAGAAGACATCCCGCACTGTCCTGCCTTCCTCGGGGCTGCTTCTGAGCACGGAGGCACGCCTACAAGCAAGCTGAGATGGGCTTTGCCTAAGAGTGAGGGAAGTGTCGAGCGGAACAAGGGATGTGCTGCACAGCTTCCCTCACAGGCAGATTCCCTCCTGGGGCTCTTAGTTCTCTTGCCTTAGTGCCCTGCTTTGTTTGGAGGCTCTTTGCGAACAGCAGCACAAACTGCGGGAAGGTGCGCGCTGGCCAGCTCCAAGTCTCGGCAGATTGAAGCGCAAGCGAGGCACCTGCTCGCAGTTTGTCCCGGGCATGGGAAGCAGCATGCTGCGTGCCCAGAAGACATCCTGCACTGTCCTGCCTTCCTCGGGGCTGCTTCTGAGCACGGAGGCACGCCTACAAGCAAGCTGAGATGGGCTTTGCCTAAGAGTCAGGGAAGTGGCGAGCGGAACAAGGGATGTGCTGCACAGCTTCCCTCGCAGGCAGATTCCCTCCTGTGATGCTTAGTTCTCCTGCCTTAGTGCCCTGATTTGTTTGGAGGCTGTTTGCGGACAGCAGCACACACTGCGGGAAGGTGCGCGCTGGCCAGCTCCAAGTCTCGGCACATAGAAGCGCAAGCGAGGCACCTGCTCGCAGTTTGTCCCGGGCATGGGAAGCAGCATGCTGCATGCCCCGATTACTTCTCGCACTGTCCTGCCTGCCACGGGGCTGCTTCTGAGCACGGAGGCACGCCTACAAGCCAGCTGAGATGGGCTTTGCCTAAGAGTGAGGGAAGTGTCGAGCGGAACAAGGGATGTGCTGCACAGCTTCCCTCGCAGGCAGATTCCCTCCTGGGGCGCTTAGTTCTCTTGCCTTAGTGCCCTGCTTTGTTTGGAGGCTCTTTGCGGACAGCAGCACACACAGCGGGAAGGTGCGCGCTGGCCAGCTCCAAGTCTCGGCACATAGAAGCGCAAGCCAGGCACCTGCTCGCGGTTTGTCCCGGGCATGGGAAGCAGCATGCTGCGTGCCCAGAAGACATCCCGCACTGTCCTGCCTTCCTCGGGGCTGCTTCTGAGCACGGAGGCACACCTACAAGCAAGCTGAGATGGGCTTTGCCTAAGAGTGAGGGAAGTGTCGAGCGGAACAAGGGATGTGCTGCACAGCTTCCCTCGCAGGCAGATTCCCTCCTGGGGCTCTTAGTTCTCTTGCCTTAGTGCCCTGCTTCGTTTGGAGGCTGTTTGCGGACAGCAGCACACACAGCGGGAAGGTGCGCGCTGGCCAGCTCCAAGTCTCGGCACATAGAAGCGCAAGCCAGGCACCTGCTCGCGGTTTGTCCCGGGCATGGGAAGCAGCATGCTGCGTGCCCAGAAGACATCCCGCACTGTCCTGCCTTCCTCGGGGCTGCTTCTGAGCACGGAGGCACGCCTACAAGCAAGCTGAGATGGGTTTTGCCTAAGAGTCAGGGAAGTGTCGAGCGGAACAAGGGATGTGCTGCACAGCTTCCCTCGCAGGCAGATTCCCTCCTGGGGCTCTTACTTCTCTTGCCTTAGTGCCCTGCTTTGTTTGGAGGCTGTTTGCGGACAGCAGCACACACAGCGGGAAGGTGCGCGCTGGCCAGCTCCAAGTCTCGGCACATAGAAGCGCAAGCCAGGCACCTGCTCGCAGTTTGTCCCGGGCATGGGAAGCAGCATGCTGCATGCCCAGAGTACTTCTCGCACTGTCCTGCCTTCCTCGGGGCTGCTTCTGAGCACGGAGGCACACCTACAAGCAAGCTGAGATGCGCTTTGCCTAAGAGTGAGGGAAGTGGCGAGCAGAACAAGGGATGTGCTGCACAGCTTCCCTCGCAGGCAGATTCCCTCCTGGGGCTCTTAGTTCTCTTGCCTTAGTGCCCTGCTTTGTTTGGAGGCTGTTTGCGGACAGCAGCACACACAGCGGGAAGGTGCGCGCTGGTCAGCTCCAAGTCTCGGCAGATTGAAGCGCAAGCCAGGCACCAGCTCAAGGTTTGTCCCAGGCATGGGAAGCAGCATGCTGCATGCCCCGATTACTTCTCGCACTGTCCTGCCTGCCACGGGGCTGCTTCTGAGCACGGAGGCACGCCTACAAGCAAGCTGAGATGGGCTTTGCCTAAGAGTGAGGGAAGTGGCGAGCAGAACAAGGGATGTGCTGCACAGCTTCCCTCGCAGGCAGATTCCTTCCGGGGGGGCTTAGTTCTCTTGCCTTAGTGCCCTGCTTTGTTTGGAGGCTGTTTGCGGACAGCAGCACACACAGCGGGAAGGTGCGCGCTGGCCAGCTCCAAGTCTCGGCACATAGAAGCGCAAGCCAGGCACCTGCTCGCGGTTTGTCCCGGGCATGGGAAGCAGCATGCTGCGTGCCCAGAAGACATCCCGCACTGTCCTGCCTTCCTCGGGGCTGCTTCTGAGCACGGAGGCACACCTACAAGCAAGCTGAGATGGGCTTTGCCTAAGAGTCAGGGAAGTGTCGAGCGGAACAAGGGATGTGCTGCACAGCTTCCCTCGCAGGCAGATTCCCTCCTGGGGCTCTTAGTTCTCTTGCCTTAGTGCCCTGCTTTGTTTGGAGGCTGTTTGCGGACAGCAGCACACACAGCGGGAAGGTGCGCGCTGGCCAGCTCCAAGTCTCGGCACATAGAAGCGCAAGCCAGGCACCTGCTCGCGGTTTGTCCCGGGCATGGGAAGCAGCATGCTGCGTGCCCAGAAGACATCCCGCACTGTCCTGCCTTCCTCGGGGCTGCTTCTGAGCACGGAGGCACGCCTACAAGCAAGCTGAGATGGGTTTTGCCTAAGAGTCAGGGAAGTGTCGAGCGGAACAAGGGATGTGCTGCACAGCTTCCCTCGCAGGCAGATTCCCTCCTGGGGCTCTTAGTTCTCTTGCCTTAGTGCCCTGCTTTGTTTGGAGGCTGTTTGCGGACAGCAGCACACACAGCGGGAAGGTGCGCGCTGGCCAGCTCCAAGTCTCGGCACATAGAAGCGCAAGCCAGGCACCTGCTCGCAGTTTGTCCCGGGCATGGGAAGCAGCATGCTGCATGCCCTGATTACTTCTCGCACTGTCCTGCCTTCCTCGGGGCTGCTTCTGAGCACGGAGGCACACCTACAAGCAAGCTGAGATGCGCTTTGCCTAAGAGTGAGGGAAGTGGCGAGCAGAACAAGGGATGTGCTGCACAGCTTCCCTCGCAGGCAGATTCCCTCCGGGGGGGCTTAGTTCTCTTGCCTTAGTGCCCTGCTTTGTTTGGAGGCTGTTTGCGGACAGCAGCACACACAGCGGGAAGGTGCGCGCTGGCCAGCTCCAAGTCTCGGCACATAGAAGCGCAAGCCAGGCACCTGCTCGCGGTTTGTCCCGGGCATGGGAAGCAGCATGCTGCGTGCCCAGAAGACATCCCGCACTGTCCTGCCTTCCTCGGGGCTGCTTCTGAGCACAGAGGCACGCCTACAAGCAAGCTGAGATGGGCTTTGCCTAAGAGTCAGGGAAGTGTCGAGCGGAACAAGGGATGTGCTGCACAGCTTCCCTCGCAGGCAGATTCCCTCCTGGGGCTCTTAGTTCTCTTGCCTTAGTGCCCTGCTTTGTTTGGAGGCTGTTTGCGGACAGCAGCACACACAGCGGGAAGGTGCGCGCTGGCCAGCTCCAAGTCTCGGCACATAGAAGCGCAAGCGAGGCACCTGCTCGCAGTTTGTCCCGGGCATGGGAAGCAGCATGCTGCATGCCCAGAGTACTTCTCGCACTGTCCTGCCTTCCTCGGGGCTGCTTCTGAGCACGGAGGCACACCTACAAGCAAGCTGAGATGGGCTTTGCCTAAGAGTGAGGGAAGTGGCGAGCGGAACAAGGGATGTGCTACACAGCTTCCCTCGCAGGCAGATTCCCTCCTGGGGCTCTTAGTTCTCTTGCCTTAGTGCCCTGCTTTGTTTGGAGGCTGTTTGCGGACAGCAGCACACACAGCGGGAAGGTGCGCGCTGGTCAGCTCCAAGTCTCGGCAGATTGAAGCGCAAGCCAGGCACCAGCTCAAGGTTTGTCCCAGGCATGGGAAGCAGCATGCTGCGTGCCCAGAAGACATCCCGCACTGTCCTGCCTTCCTCGGGGCTGCTTCTGAGCACAGAGGCACGCCTACAAGCAAGCTGAGATGCGCTTTGCCTAAGAGTCAGGGAAGTGTCGAGCGGAACAAGGGATGTGCTGCACAGCTTCCCTCGCAGGCAGATTCCCTCCTGGGGCTCTTAGTTCTCTTGCCTTAGTGCCCTGCTTTGTTTGGAGGCTGTTTGCGGACAGCAGCACACACAGCGGGAAGGTGCGCGCTGGCCAGCTCCAAGTCTCGGCACATAGAAGCGCAAGCCAGGCACCTGCTCGCAGTTTGTCCCGGGCATGGGAAGCAGCATGCTGCATGCCCAGAGTACTTCTCGCACTGTCCTGCCTTCCTCGGGGCTGCTTCTGAGCACGGAGGCACGCCTACAAGCCAGCTGAGATGGGCTTTGCCTAAGAGTGAGGGAAGTGGCGAGCGGAACAAGGGATGTGCTGCACAGGTTCCCTCGCAGGCAAATTCCCTCCTGGGGCGCTTACTTCTCTTGCCTTAGTGCCCTGCTTTGTTTGGAGGCTCTTTGCGAACAGCAGCACAAACTGCGGGAAGGTGCGCGCTGGCCAGCTCCAAGTCTCGGCAGATTGAAGCGTAAGCCAGGCACCTGCTCGCAGTTTGTCCCGGGCATGGGAAGCAGCATGCTGCATGCCCTGATTACTTCTCGCACTGTCCTGCCTTCCTCGGGGCTGCTTCTGAGCACGGAGGCACACCTACAAGCAAGCTGAGATGCGCTTTGCCTAAGAGTGAGGGAAGTGGCGAGCAGAACAAGGGATGTGCTGCACAGCTTCCCTCGCAGGCAGATTCCCTCCGGGGGGGCTTAGTTCTCTTGCCTTAGTGCCCTGCTTTGTTTGGAGGCTGTTTGCGGACAGCAGCACACACAGCGGGAAGGTGCGCGCTGGCCAGCTCCAAGTCTCGGCACATAGAAGCGCAAGCCAGGCACCTGCTCGCGGTTTGTCCCGGGCATGGGAAGCAGCATGCTGCGTGCCCAGAGTACTTCTCGCACTGTCCTGCCTTCCACGGGGCTGCTTCTGAGCACGGAGGCACGCCTACAAGCCAGCTGAGATGGGCTTTGCCTAAGAGTGAGGGAAGTGGCGAGCGGAACAAGGGATGTGCTACACAGGTTCCCTCGCAGGCAGATTCCCTCCTTGGGCGCTTACTTCTCTTGCCTTAGTGCCCTGCTTTGTTTGGAGGCTCTTTGCGAACAGCAGCACAAACTGCGGGAAGGTGCGCGCTGGCCAGCTCCAAGTCTCGGCAGATTGAAGCGCAAGCGAGGCACCTGCTCGCAGTTTGTCCCGGGCATGGGAAGCAGCATGCTGCATGCCCAGAAGACATCCTGCACTGTCCTGCCTTCCTCGGGGCTGCTTCTGAGCACGGAGGCACACCTACAAGCAAGCTGAGATGGGCTTTGCCTAAGAGTCAGGGAAGTGGCGAGCGGAACAAGGGATGTGCTGCACAGGTTCCCTCGCAGGCAGATTCCCTCCTGGAACGCTTACTTCTCTTGCCTTAGTGCCCTGCTTTGTTTGGAGGCTCTTTGCGAACAGCAGCACACACAGCTGGAAGGTGCGCGCTGGCCAGCTCCAAGTCTCGGCAGATTGAAGCGAAAGCCAGGCACCTGCTCGCGGTTTGTCCCGGGCATGGGAAGCAGCATGCTGCATGCCCTGATTACTTCTCGCACTGTCCTGCCTTCCTCGGGGCTGCTTCTGAGCACGGAGGCACACCTACAAGCAAGCTGAGATGCGCTTTGCCTAAGAGTGAGGGAAGTGGCGAGCAGAACAAGGGATGTGCTGCACAGCTTCCCTCGCAGGCAGATTCCCTCCGGGGGGGCTTAGTTCTCTTGCCTTAGTGCCCTGCTTTGTTTGGAGGCTGTTTGCGGACAGCAGCACACACAGCGGGAAGGTGCGCGCTGGCCAGCTCCAAGTCTCGGCACATAGAAGCGCAAGCCAGGCACCTGCTCGCGGTTTGTCCCGGGCATGCGAAGCAGCATGCTGCGTGCCCAGAAGACATCCCGCACTGTCCTGCCTTCCTCGGGGCTGCTTCTGAGCACAGAGGCACGCCTACAAGCAAGCTGAGATGGGCTTTGCCTAAGAGTCAGGGAAGTGTCGAGCGGAACAAGGGATGTGCTGCACAGCTTCCCTCGCAGGCAGATTCCCTCCTGGGGCTCTTAGTTCTCTTGCCTTAGTGCCCTGCTTTGTTTGGAGGCTGTTTGCGGACAGCAGCACACACAGCGGGAAGGTGCGCGCTGGCCAGCTCCAAGTCTCGGCACATAGAAGCGCAAGCCAGGCACCTGCTCGCGGTTTGTCCCGGGCATGGGAAGCAGCATGCTGCGTGCCCAGAGTACTTCTCGCACTGTCCTGCCTTCCTCGGGGCTGCTTCTGAGCACAGAGGCACGCCTACAAGCAAGCTGAGATGGGCTTTGCCTAAGAGTCAGGGAAGTGTCGAGCGGAACAAGGGATGTGCTGCACAGCTTCCCTCGCAGGCAGATTCCCTCCTGGGGCTCTTAGTTCTCTTGCCTTAGTGCCCTGCTTTGTTTGGAGGCTGTTTGCGGACAGCAGCACACACAGCGGGAAGGTGCGCGCTGGCCAGCTCCAAGTCTCGGCACATAGAAGCGCAAGCGAGGCACCTGCTCGCAGTTTGTCCCGGGCATGGGAAGCAGCATGCTGCATGCCCTGATTACTTCTCGCACTGTCCTGCCTTCCTCGGGGCTGCTTCTGAGCACGGAGGCACACCTACAAGCAAGCTGAGATGGGCTTTGCCTAAGAGTGAGGGAAGTGGCGAGCGGAACAAGGGATGTGCTACACAGCTTCCCTCGCAGGCAGATTCCCTCCTGGGGCTCTTAGTTCTCTTGCCTTAGTGCCCTGCTTTGTTTGGAGGCTGTTTGCGGACAGCAGCACACACAGCGGGAAGGTGCGCGCTGGTCAGCTCCAAGTCTCGGCAGATTGAAGCGCAAGCCAGGCACCAGCTCAAGGTTTGTCCCAGGCATGGGAAGCAGCATGCTGCGTGCCCAGAAGACATCCCGCACTGTCCTGCCTTCCTCGGGGCTGCTTCTGAGCACAGAGGCACGCCTACAAGCAAGCTGAGATGGGCTTTGCCTAAGAGTCAGGGAAGTGTCGAGCGGAACAAGGGATGTGCTGCACAGCTTCCCTCGCAGGCAGATTCCCTCCTGGGGCTCTTAGTTCTCTTGCCTTAGTGCCCTGCTTTGTTTGGAGGCTGTTTGCGGACAGCAGCACACACAGCGGGAAGGTGCGCGCTGGCCAGCTCCAAGTCTCGGCACATAGAAGCGCAAGCGAGGCACCTGCTCGCAGTTTGTCCCGGGCATGGGAAGCAGCATGCTGCATGCCCAGAGTACTTCTCGCACTGTCCTGCCTTCCTCGGGGCTGCTTCTGAGCACGGAGGCACGCCTACAAGCCAGCTGAGATGGGCTTTGCCTAAGAGTGAGGGAAGTGGCGAGCGGAACAAGGGATGTGCTGCACAGGTTCCCTCGCAGGCAAATTCCCTCCTGGGGCGCTTACTTCTCTTGCCTTAGTGCCCTGCTTTGTTTGGAGGCTCTTTGCGAACAGCAGCACAAACTGCGGGAAGGTGCGCGCTGGCCAGCTCCAAGTCTCGGCAGATTGAAGCGCAAGCCAGGCACCTGCTCGCAGTTTGTCCCGGGCATGGGAAGCAGCATGCTGCATGCCCTGATTACTTCTCGCACTGTCCTGCCTTCCTCGGGGCTGCTTCTGAGCACGGAGGCACACCTACAAGCAAGCTGAGATGCGCTTTGCCTAAGAGTGAGGGAAGTGGCGAGCAGAACAAGGGATGTGCTGCACAGCTTCCCTCGCAGGCAGATTCCCTCCGGGGGGGCTTAGTTCTCTTGCCTTAGTGCCCTGCTTTGTTTGGAGGCTGTTTGCGGACAGCAGCACACACAGCGGGAAGGTGCGCGCTGGCCAGCTCCAAGTCTCGGCAGATTGAAGCGCAAGCCAGGCACCTGCTCGCGGTTTGTCCCGGGCATGGGAAGCAGCATGCTGCGTGCCCAGAAGACATCCCGCACTCTCCTGCCTTCCTCGGGGCTGCTTCTGAGCACGGAGGCACACCTACAAGCAAGCTGAGATGGGCTGTGCCTAAGAGTCAGGGAAGTGTCGAGCGGAACAAGGGATGTGCTGCACAGCTTCCCTCGCAGGCAGATTCCCTCCTGGGGCTCTTAGTTCTCTTGCCTTAGTGCCCTGCTTTGTTTGGAGGCTGTTTGCGGACAGCAGCACACACAGCGGGAAGGTGCGCGCTGGTCAGCTTCAAGTCTCGGCACATAGAAGCGCAAGCGAGGCACCTGCTCGCAGTTTGTCCCGGGCATGGGAAGCAGCATGCTGCGTGCCCAGAAGACATCCCGCACTGTCCTGCCTTCCTCGGGGCTGCTTCTGAGCACGGAGGCACGCCTACAAGCAAGCTGAGATGGGTTTTGCCTAAGAGTTAGGGAAGTGGAGAGCGGAACAAGGGATGTGCTGCACAGCTTCCCTCGCAGGCAGATTCCCTCCTTGGGCGCTTACTTCTCTTGCCTTAGTGCCCTGCTTTGTTTGGAGGCTCTTTGCAAACAGCAGCACAAACTGCGGGAAGGTGCGCGCTGGCCAGCTCCAAGTCTCGGCAGATTGAAGCGCAAGCCAGGCACCTGCTCGCAGTTTGTCCCGGGCATGGGAAGCAGCATGCTGCGTGCCCAGAAGACATCCTGCACTGTCCTGCCTTCCTCGGGGCTGCTTCTGAGCACGGAGGCACACCTACAAGCAAGCTGAGATGCGCTTTGCCTAAGAGTGAGGGAAGTGGCGAGCGGAACAAGGGATGTGCTGCACAGCTTCCCTCGCAGGCAGATTCCCTCCTGGGACGCTTAGTTCTCCTGCCTTAGTGCCCTGCTTTGTTTGGAGGCTGTTTGCGGACAGCAGCACACACAGCGGGAAGGTGCGCGCTGGCCAGCTCCAAGTCTCGGCACATAGAAGCGCAAGCCAGGCACCTGCTCGCGGTTTGTCCCGGGCATGGGAAGCAGCATGCTGCGTGCCCAGAAGACATCCCGCACTCTCCTGCCTTCCTCGGGGCTGCTTCTGAGCACGGAGGCACGCCTACAAGCAAGCTGAGATGGGCTTTGCCTAAGAGTCAGGGAAGTGGCGAGCGGAACAAGGGATGTGCTGCACAGCTTCCCTCGCAGGCAGATTCCCTCCTGGGACGCTTAGTTCTCCTGCCTTAGTGCCCTGCTTTGTTTGGAGGCTGTTTGCGGACAGCAGCACACACAGCGGGAAGGTGCGCGCTGGCCAGCTCCAAGTCTCGGCACATAGAAGCGCAAGCCAGGCACCTGCTCGCGGTTTGTCCCGGGCATGGGAAGCAGCATGCTGCGTGCCCAGAAGACATCCCGCACTCTCCTGCCTTCCTCGGGGCTGCTTCTGAGCACGGAGGCACGCCTACAAGCAAGCTGAGATGGGCTTTGCCTAAGAGTCAGGGAAGTGGCGAGCGGAACAAGGGATGTGCTGCACAGCTTCCCTCGCAGGCAGATTCCCTCCGGGGGGGCTTAGTTCTCTTGCCTTAGTGCCCAGCTTTGTTTGGAGGCTGTTTGCGAACAGCAGCACACACAGCGGGAAGGTGCGCGCTCGCCAGCTCCAAGTCTCGGCAGATTGAAGCGAAAGCCAGGCACCTGCTCGCAGTTTGTCCCGGGCATGGGAAGCAGCATGCCGCGTGCCCAGAAGACATCCTGCACTGTCCTGCCTTCCTCGGGGCTGCTTCTGAGCACGGAGGCACACCTACAAGCAAGCTGAGATGGGCTTTGCCTAAGAGTCAGGGAAGTGTCGAGCGGAACAAGGGATGTGCTGCACAGCTTCCCTCGCAGGCAGATTCCCTCCTGGGGCTCTTAGTTCTCTTGCCTTAGTGCCCTGCTTTGTTTGGAGGCTGTTTGCGGACAGCAGCACACACAGCGGGAAGGTGCACGCAGGTCAGCTTCAAGTCTCGGCACATAGAAGCGCAAGCGAGGCACCTGCTCGCAGTTTGTCCCGGGCATGGGAAGCAGCATGCTGCGTGCCCAGAAGACATCCCGCACTGTCCTGCCTTCCTCGGGGCTGCTTCTGAGCACGGAGGCACGCCTACAAGCAAGTTGAGATGGGCTTTGCCTAAGAGTTAGGGAAGTGGCGAGCGGAACAAGGGATGTGCTGCACAGCTTCCCTCGCAGGCAGATTCCCTCCTTGGGCGCTTACTTCTCTTGCCTTAGTGCCCTGCTTTGTTTGGAGGCTCTTTGCGAACAGCAGCACAAACTGCGGGAAGGTGCGCGCTGGCCAGCTCCAAGTCTCGGCAGATTGAAGCGCAAGCGAGGCACCTGCTCGCAGTTTGTCCCGGGCATGGGAAGCAGCATGCTGCGTGCCCAGAAGACATCCTGCACTGTCCTGCCTTCCTCGGGGCTGCTTCTGAGCACGGAGGCACACCTACAAGCAAGCTGAGATGCGCTTTGCCTAAGAGTGAGGGAAGTGGCGAGCGGAACAAGGGATGTGCTGCACAGCTTCCCTCGCAGGCAGATTCCCTCCTGGGACGCTTAGTTCTCCTGCCTTAGTGCCCTGCTTTGTTTGGAGGCTGTTTGCGGACAGCAGCACACACAGCGGGAAGGTGCGCGCTGGTCAGCTCCAAGTCTCGGCAGATTGAAGCGCAAGCCAGGCACCAGCTCAAGGTTTGTCCCAGGCATGGGAAGCAGCATGCTGCATGCCCCGATTACTTCTCGCACTGTCCTGCCTGCCACGGGGCTGCTTCTGAGCACGGAGGCACGCCTACAAGCAAGTTGAGATGGGCTTTGCCTAAGAGTCAGGGAAGTGGCGAGCGGAACAAGGGATGTGCTGCACAGCTTCCCTCGCAGGCAGATTCCCTCCTGGGGCGCTTAGTTCTCCTGCCTTAGTGCCCTGCTTTGTTTGGAGGCTGTTTGCGGACAGCAGCACACACAGCGGGAAGGTGCGCGCTGGCCAGCTCCAAGTCTCGGCACATAGAAGCGCAAGCCAGGCACCTGCTCGCGGTTTGTTCCGGGCATGGGAAGCAGCATGCTGCGTGCCCAGAAGACATCCCGCACTGTCCTGCCTTCCTCGGGGCTGCTTCTGAGCACAGAGGCACGCCTACAAGCAAGCTGAGATGGGCTTTGCCTAAGAGTCAGGGAAGTGTCGAGCGGAACAAGGGATGTGCTGCACAGCTTCCCTCGCAGGCAGATTCCCTCCTGGGGCTCTTAGTTCTCTTGCCTTAGTGCCCTGCTTTGTTTGGAGGCTGTTTGCGGACAGCAGCGCACACAGCGGGAAGGTGCGCGCTGGCCAGCTTCAAGTCTCGGCACATAGAAGCGCAAGCCAGGCACCTGCTCGCAGTTTGTCCCGGGCATGGGAAGCAGCATGCTGCGTGCCCAGAAGACATCCCGCACTGTCCTGCCTTCCTCGGGGCTGCTTCTGAGCACGGAGGCACGCCTACAAGCAAGCTGAGATGGGCTTTGCCTAAGAGTGAGGGAAGTGTCGAGCGGAACAAGGGATGTGCTGCACAGCTTCCCTCACAGGCAGATTCCCTCCTGGGGCTCTTAGTTCTCTTGCCTTAGTGCCCTGCTTTGTTTGGAGGCTCTTTGCGAACAGCAGCACAAACTGCGGGAAGGTGCGCGCTGGCCAGCTCCAAGTCTCGGCAGATTGAAGCGCAAGCGAGGCACCTGCTCGCAGTTTGTCCCGGGCATGGGAAGCAGCATGCTGCGTGCCCAGAAGACATCCTGCACTGTCCTGCCTTCCTCGGGGCTGCTTCTGAGCACGGAGGCACGCCTACAAGCAAGCTGAGATGGGCTTTGCCTAAGAGTCAGGGAAGTGGCGAGCGGAACAAGGGATGTGCTGCACAGCTTCCCTCGCAGGCAGATTCCCTCCTGTGATGCTTAGTTCTCCTGCCTTAGTGCCCTGATTTGTTTGGAGGCTGTTTGCGGACAGCAGCACACACTGCGGGAAGGTGCGCGCTGGCCAGCTCCAAGTCTCGGCACATAGAAGCGCAAGCGAGGCACCTGCTCGCAGTTTGTCGCGGGCATGGGAAGCAGCATGCTGCATGCCCCGATTACTTCTCGCACTGTCCTGCCTGCCACGGGGCTGCTTCTGAGCACGGAGGCACGCCTACAAGCCAGCTGAGATGGGCTTTGCCTAAGAGTGAGGGAAGTGTCGAGCGGAACAAGGGATGTGCTGCACAGCTTCCCTCGCAGGCAGATTCCCTCCTGGGGCGCTTAGTTCTCTTGCCTTAGTGCCCTGCTTTGTTTGGAGGCTCTTTGCGGACAGCAGCACACACAGCGGGAAGGTGCGCGCTGGCCAGCTCCAAGTCTCGGCACATAGAAGCGCAAGCCAGGCACCTGCTCGCGGTTTGTCCCGGGCATGGGAAGCAGCATGCTGCGTGCCCAGAAGACATCCCGCACTGTCCTGCCTTCCTCGGGGCTGCTTCTGAGCACGGAGGCACACCTACAAGCAAGCTGAGATGGGCTTTGCCTAAGAGTGAGGGAAGTGTCGAGCGGAACAAGGGATGTGCTGCACAGCTTCCCTCGCAGGCAGATTCCCTCCTGGGGCTCTTAGTTCTCTTGCCTTAGTGCCCTGCTTCGTTTGGAGGCTGTTTGCGGACAGCAGCACACACAGCGGGAAGGTGCGCGCTGGCCAGCTCCAAGTCTCGGCACATAGAAGCGCAAGCCAGGCACCTGCTCGCGGTTTGTCCCGGGCATGGGAAGCAGCATGCTGCGTGCCCAGAAGACATCCCGCACTGTCCTGCCTTCCTCGGGGCTGCTTCTGAGCACGGAGGCACGCCTACAAGCAAGCTGAGATGGGTTTTGCCTAAGAGTCAGGGAAGTGTCGAGCGGAACAAGGGATGTGCTGCACAGCTTCCCTCGCAGGCAGATTCCCTCCTGGGGCTCTTACTTCTCTTGCCTTAGTGCCCTGCTTTGTTTGGAGGCTGTTTGCGGACAGCAGCACACACAGCGGGAAGGTGCGCGCTGGCCAGCTCCAAGTCTCGGCACATAGAAGCGCAAGCCAGGCACCTGCTCGCAGTTTGTCCCGGGCATGGGAAGCAGCATGCTGCATGCCCTGATTACTTCTCGCACTGTCCTGCCTTCCTCGGGGCTGCTTCTGAGCACGGAGGCACACCTACAAGCAAGCTGAGATGCGCTTTGCCTAAGAGTGAGGGAAGTGTCGAGCGGAACAAGGGATGTGCTGCACAGCTTCCCTCGCAGGCAGATTCCCTCCGGGGGGGCTTAGTTCTCTTGCCTTAGTGCCCTGCTTTGTTTGGAGGCTGTTTGCGGACAGCAGCACACACAGCGGGAAGGTGCGCGCTGGCCAGCTCCAAGTCTCGGCACATAGAAGCGCAAGCCAGGCACCTGCTCGCGGTTTGTCCCGGGCATGGGAAGCAGCATGCTGCGTGCCCAGAAGACATCCCGCACTGTCCTGCCTTCCTCGGGGCTGCTTCTGAGCACAGAGGCACGCCTACAAGCAAGCTGAGATGGGCTTTGCCTAAGAGTCAGGGAAGTGTCGAGCGGAACAAGGGATGTGCTGCACAGCTTCCCTCGCAGGCAGATTCCCTCCTGGGGCTCTTAGTTCTCTTGCCTTAGTGCCCTGCTTTGTTTGGAGGCTGTTTGCGGACAGCAGCACACACAGCGGGAAGGTGCGCGCTGGCCAGCTCCAAGTCTCGGCACATAGAAGCGCAAGCCAGGCACCTGCTCGCGGTTTGTCCCGGGCATGGGAAGCAGCATGCTGCGTGCCCAGAAGACATCCCGAACTGCCCTGCCTTCCTCGGGGCTGCTTCTGAGCACGGAGGCACGCCTACAAGCAAGCTGAGATGGGCTTTGCCTAAGAGTCAGGGAAGTGTCGAGCGGAACAAGGGATGTGCTGCACAGCTTCCCTCGCAGGCAGATTCCCTCCTGGGGCTCTTAGTTCTCTTGCCTTAGTGCCCTGCTTTGTTTGGAGGCTGTTTGCGGACAGCAGCACACACAGCGGGAAGGTGCGCGCTGGTCAGCTCCAAGTCTCGGCAGATTGAAGCGCAAGCCAGGCACCAGCTCAAGGTTTGTCCCAGGCATGGGAAGCAGCATGCTGCATGCCCCGATTACTTCTCGCACTGTCCTGCCTGCCACGGGGCTGCTTCTGAGCACGGAGGCACACCTACAAGCAAGCTGAGATGCGCTTTGCCTAAGAGTGAGGGAAGTGGCGAGCAGAACAAGGGATGTGCTGCACAGCTTCCCTCGCAGGCAGATTCCCTCCGGGGGGGCTTAGTTCTCTTGCCTTAGTGCCCTGCTTTTTTTGGAGGCTGTTTGCGGACAGCAGCACACACAGCGGGAAGGTGCGCGCTGGCCAGCTCCAAGTCTCGGCACATAGAAGCGCAAGCCAGGCACCTGCTCGCGGTTTGTCCCGGGCATGGGAAGCAGCATGCTGCGTGCCCAGAAGACATCCCGCACTGTCCTGCCTTCCTCGGGGCTGCTTCTGAGCACAGAGGCACGCCTACAAGCAAGCTGAGATGGGCTTTGCCTAAGAGTCAGGGAAGTGTCGAGCGGAACAAGGGATGTGCTGCACAGCTTCCCTCGCAGGCAGATTCCCTCCTGGGGCTCTTAGTTCTCTTGCCTTAGTGCCCTGCTTTGTTTGGAGGCTGTTTGCGGACAGCAGCACACACAGCGGGAAGGTGCGCGCTGGCCAGCTCCAAGTCTCGGCACATAGAAGCGCAAGCCAGGCACCTGCTCGCAGTTTGTCCCGGGCATGGGAAGCAGCATGCTGCATGCCCTGATTACTTCTCGCACTGTCCTGCCTTCCTCGGGGCTGCTTCTGAGCACGGAGGCACACCTACAAGCAAGCTGAGATGCGCTTTGCCTAAGAGTGAGGGAAGTGGCGAGCAGAACAAGGGATGTGCTGCACAGCTTCCCTCGCAGGCAGATTCCCTCCGGGGGGGCTTAGTTCTCTTGCCTTAGTGCCCTGCTTTGTTTGGAGGCTGTTTGCGGACAGCAGCACACACAGCGGGAAGGTGCGCGCTGGCCAGCTCCAAGTCTCGGCACATAGAAGCGCAAGCCAGGCACCTGCTCGCGGTTTGTCCCGGGCATGGGAAGCAGCATGCTGCGTGCCCAGAAGACATCCCGCACTGTCCTGCCTTCCTCGGGGCTGCTTCTGAGCACAGAGGCACGCCTACAAGCAAGCTGAGATGGGCTTTGCCTAAGAGTCAGGGAAGTGTCGAGCGGAACAAGGGATGTGCTGCACAGCTTCCCTCGCAGGCAGATTCCCTCCTGGGGCTCTTAGTTCTCTTGCCTTAGTGCCCTGCTTTGTTTGGAGGCTGTTTGCGGACAGCAGCACACACAGCGGGAAGGTGCGCGCTGGCCAGCTCCAAGTCTCGGCACATAGAAGCGCAAGCCAGGCACCTGCTCGCGGTTTGTCCCGGGCATGGGAAGCAGCATGCTGCGTGCCCAGAAGACATCCCGCACTGTCCTGCCTTCCTAGGGGCTGCTTCTGAGCACGGAGGCACGCCTACAAGCAAGCTGAGATGGGCTTTGCCTAAGAGTCAGGGAAGTGTCGAGCGGAACAAGGGATGTGCTGCACAGCTTCCCTCGCAGGCAGATTCCCTCCTGGGGCTCTTAGTTCTCTTGCCTTAGTGCCCTGCTTTGTTTGGAGGCTGTTTGCGGACAGCAGCACACACAGCGGGAAGGTGCGCGCTGGCCAGCTCCAAGTCTCGGCACATAGAAGCGCAAGCCAGGCACCTGCTCGCGGTTTGTCCCGGGCATGGGAAGCAGCATGCTGCGTGCCCAGAGTACTTCTCGCACTGTCCTGCCTTCCTCGGGGCTGCTTCTGAGCACGGAGGCACGCCTACAAGCAAGCTGAGATGCGCTTTGCCTAAGAGTGAGGGAAGTGGCGAGCGGAACAAGGGATGTGCTGCACAGGTTCCCTCGCAGGCAAATTCCCTCCTGGGGCGCTTACTTCTCTTGCCTTAGTGCCCTGCTTTGTTTGGAGGCTCTTTGCGAACAGCAGCACAAACTGCGGGAAGGTGCGCGCTGGCCAGCTCCAAGTCTCGGCAGATTGAAGCGCAAGCCAGGCACCTGCTCGCAGTTTGTCCCGGGCATGGGAAGCAGCATGCTGCATGCCCTGATTACTTCTCGCACTGTCCTGCCTTCCTCGGGGCTGCTTCTGAGCACGGAGGCACACCTACAAGCAAGCTGAGATGCGCTTTGCCTAAGAGTGAGGGAAGTGGCGAGCAGAACAAGGGATGTGCTGCACAGCTTCCCTCGCAGGCAGATTCCCTCCGGGGGGGTTAGTTCTCTTGCCTTAGTGCCCTGCTTTGTTTGGAGGCTGTTTGCGGACAGCAGCACACACAGCGGGAAGGTGCGCGCTGGCCAGCTCCAAGTCTCGGCACATAGAAGCGCAAGCCAGGCACCTGCTCGCGGTTTGTCCCGGGCATGGGAAGCAGCATGCTGCGTGCCCAGAAGACATCCCGCACTGTCCTGCCTGCCTTGGGGCTGCTTCTGAGCACGGAGGCACGCCTACAAGCAAGCTGAGATGGGCTTTGCCTAAGAGTCAGGGAAGTGTCGAGCGGAACAAGGGATGTGCTGCACAGCTTCCCTCGCAGGCAGATTCCCTCCTGGGGCTCTTAGTTCTCTTGCCTTAGTGCCCTGCTTTGTTTGGAGGCTGTTTGCGGACAGCAGCACACACAGCGGGAAGGTGCGCGCTGGCCAGCTCCAAGTCTCAGCACATAGAAGCGCAAGCCAGGCACCTGCTCGCAGTTTGTCCCGGGCATGGGAAGCAGCATGCTGCATGCCCTGATTACTTCTCGCACTGTCCTGCCTTCCTCGGGGCTGCTTCTGAGCACGGAGGCACACCTACAAGCAAGCTGACATGCGCTTTGCCTAAGAGTGAGGGAAGTGGCGAGCGGAACAAGGGATGTGCTACACAGCTTCCCTCGCAGGCAGATTCCCTCCTGGGGCTCTTAGTTCTCTTGCCTTAGTGCCCTGCTTTGTTTGGAGGCTGTTTGCGGACAGCAGCACACACAGCGGGAAGGTGCGCGCTGGTCAGCTCCAAGTCTCGGCAGATTGAAGCGCAAACCAGGCACCAGCTCAAGGTTTGTCCCAGGCATGGGAAGCAGCATGCTGCATGCCCCGATTACTTCTCGCACTGTCCTTCCTGCCACGGGGCTGCTTCTGAGCACGGAGGCACGCCTACAAGCAAGTTGAGATGGGCTTTGCCTAAGAGTGAGGGAAGTGTCGAGCGGAACAAGGGATGTGCTGCACAGCTTCCCTCGCAGGCACATTCCCTCCTGGGGCGCTTAGTTCTCCTGCCTTAGTGCCCTGCTGTGTTTGGAGGCTGTTTGCGGACAGCAGCACACACAGCGGGAAGGTGCGCGCTGGCCAGCTCCAAGTCTCGGCACATAGAAGCGCAAGCCAGGCACCTGCTCGCGGTTTGTCCCGGGCATGGGAAGCAGCATGCTGCGTGCCCAGAAGACATCCCGCACTCTCCTGCCTTCCTCGGGGCTGCTTCTGAGCACAGAGGCACGCCTACAAGCAAGCTGAGATGGGCTTTGCCTAAGAGTCAGGGAAGTGTCGAGCAGAACAAGGGATGTGCTGCACAGCTTCCCTCGCAGGCAGATTCCCTCCTGGGGCTCTTAGTTCTCTTGCCTTAGTGCCCTGCTTTGTTTGGAGGCTGTTTGCGGACAGCAGCACACACAGCGGGAAGGTGCGCGCTGGTCAGCTTCAAGTCTCGGCACATAGAAGCGCAAGCGAGGCACCTGCTCGCAGTTTGTCCCAGGCATGGGAAGCAGCATGCTGCGTGCCCAGAAGACATCCCGCACTGTCCTGCCTTCCTCGGGGCTGCTTCTGAGCACGGAGGCACGCCTACAAGCAAGCTGAGATGGGCTTTGCCTAAGAGTTAGGGAAGTGTCGAGCGGAACAAGGGATGTGCTGCACAGCTTCCCTCGCAGGCAGATTCCCTCCGGGGGGGCTTAGTTCTCTTGCCTTAGTGCCCTGCTTTGTTTGGAGGCTGTTTGCGAACAGCAGCACACACAGCGGGAAGGTGCGCGCTCGCCAGCTCCAAGTCTCGGCAGATTGAAGCGCAAGCCAGGCACCTGCTCGCAGTTTGTCCCGGGCATGGGAAGCAGCATGCTGCAT
The DNA here is from genome assembly GCF_028389875.1 of Rhea pennata. Taxonomy (NCBI): domain Eukaryota; kingdom Metazoa; phylum Chordata; class Aves; order Rheiformes; family Rheidae; genus Rhea; species Rhea pennata. Next base: position 306,459 of record NW_026907710.1, read on the forward strand.
GCCCCGATTACTTCTCGCACTGTCCTGCCTGCCACGGGGCTGCTTCTGAGCACGGAGGCACGCCTACAAGCAAGCTGAGATGGGCTTTGCCTAAGAGTCAGGGAAGTGGCGAGCGGAACAAGGGATGTGCTGCACAGCTTCCCTCGCAGGCAGATTCCCTCCTGGGGCTCTTAGTTCTCTTGCCTTAGTGCCCTGCTTTGTTTGGAGGCTGTTTGCGGACAGCAGCACACACAGCGGGAAGGTGCGCGCTGGCCAGCTCCAAGTCTCGGCACATAGAAGCGCAAGCGAGGCACCTGCTCGCGGTTTGTCCCGGGCATGGGAAGCAGCATGCTGCGTGCCCAGAAGACATCCCGCACTGTCCTGCCTTCCTCGGGGCTGCTTCTGAGCACAGAGGCACACCTACAAGCCAGCTGAGATGGGCTTTGCATAAGAGTCAGGGAAGTGGCGAGCGGAACAAGGGATGTGCTGTACAGCTTCCCTCGCAGGCAGATTCCCTCCTGGGGCTCTTAGTTCTCTTGCCTTAGTGCCCTGCTTTGTTTGGAGGCTGTTTGCGGACAGCAGCACACACAGCGGGAAGGTGCGCGCTGGTCAGCTTCAAGTCTCGGCACATAGAAGCGCAAGCGAGGCACCTGCTCGCAGTTTGTCCCGGGCATGGGAAGCAGCATGCTGCGTGCCCAGAAGACATCCCGCACTGTCCTGCCTTCCTCGGGGCTGCTTCTGAGCACGGAGGCACGCCTACAAGCAAGTTGAGATGGGCTTTGCCTAAGAGTTAGGGAAGTGGCGAGCGGAACAAGGGATGTGCTGCACAGCTTCCCTCGCAGGCAGATTCCCTCCGGGGGGGCTTAGTTCTCTTGCCTTAGTGCCCTGCTTTGTTTGGAGGCTGTTTGCGGACAGCAGCACACACAGCGGGAAGGTGCGCGCTGGCCAGCTCCAAGTCTCGGCACATAGAAGCGCAAGCCAGGCACCTGCTCGCGGTTTGTCCCGGGCATGGGAAGCAGCATGCTGCGTGCCCAGAAGACATCTCGCACTTTCCTGCCTGCCACGGGGCTGCTTCTGAGCACGGAGGCACGCCTACAAGCCAGCTGAGATGGGCTTTGCCTAAGAGTCAGGGAAGTGTCGAGCGGAACAAGGGATGTGCTGCACAGGTTCCCTCGCAGGCAGATTCCCTCCTGGGGCGCTGACTTCTCTTGCCTTAGTGCCCTGCTTTGTTTGGAGGCCGTTTGCGGACAGCAGCACACACAGCGGGAAGGTGCGCGCTGGCCAGCTCCAAGTCTCGGCACATAGAAGCGCAAGCCAGGCACCTGCTCGCGGTTTGTCCCGGGCATGGGAAGCAGCATGCTGCATGCCCAGAAGACATCTCGCACTGTCCTGCCTGCCACGGGGCTGCTTCTGAGCACGGAGGCACGCCTACAAGCCAGCTGAGATGGGCTTTGCCTAAGAGTTAGGGAAGTGGCGAGCGGAACAAGGGATGTGCTGCACAGCTTCCCTCGCAGGCAGATTCCCTCCTGGGACGCTTAGTTCTCCTGCCTTAGTGCCCTGCTTTGTTTGGAGGCTGTTTGCGAACAGCAGCACACACAGCAGGAAGGTGCGCGCTGGCCAGCTCCAAGTCTCGTCAGATTGAAGCGCAAGCCAGGCACCTGCTCGCAGTTTGTCGCGGGCATGGGAAGCAGCATGCTGCGTGCCCAGAAGACATCTCGCACTGTCCTGCCTGCCACGGGGCTGCTTCTGAGCACGGAGGCACACCTACAAGCCAGCTGAGATGGGCTTTGCCTAAGAGTCAGGGAAGTGGCGAGCGGAACAAGGGATGTGCTGCACAGCTTCCCTCGCAGGCAGATTCCCTCCTGGGGCGCTTACTTCTCCTGCCTTAGCGCCCTGCTTTGTTTGGAGGCTGTTTGCGGACAGCAGCACACACAGCGGGAAGGTGCGCGCTGGCCAGCTCCAAGTCTCGGCACATGGAAGCGCAAGCCAGGCACCTGCTCGCGGTTTGTCCCGGGCATGGGAAGCAGCATGCTGCGTGCCCAGAAGACATCTCGCACTGTCCTGCCTTCCTCGGGGCTGCTTCTGAGCACGGAGGCACGCCTACAAGCCAGCTGAGATGGGCTTTGCCTAAGAGTGAGGGAAGTGGCGAGCAGAACAAGGAGTGTGCTGCACAGCTTCCCTCGCAGGCAGATTCCCTCCTGGGGCGCTTACTTCTCCTGCCTTAGTGCCCTGCTTTGTTTGGAGGCTGTTTGCGGACAGCAGCACACACAGCGGGAAGGTGCGCGCTGGCCAGCTCCAAGTCTCGGCACATAGAAGCGCAAGCCAGGCACCTGCTCGCAGTTTGTCCCGGGCATGGGAAGCAGCATGCTGCATGCCCAGAGTACTTCTCGCACTGTCCTGCCTGCCACGGGGCTGCTTCTGAGCACGGAGGCACACCTACAAGCCAGCTGAGATGGGCTTTGCCTAAGAGTCAGGGAAGTGTCGAGCGGAACAAGGGATGTGCTGCACAGCTTCCCTCGCAGGCAGATTCCCTCCTGGGGCGCTTACTTCTCCTGCCTTAGTGCCCTGCTTTGTTTGGAGGCTGTTTGCGGACAGCAGCACACACAGCAGGAAGGTGCGCGCTGGCCAGCTCCAAGTCTCGGCACATAGAAGCGCAAGCCAGGCACCTGCTCGCAGTTTGTCGCGGGCATGGGAAGCAGCATGCTGCGTGCCCAGAAGACATCTCGCACTGTCCTGCCTGACACGGGGCTGCTTCTGAGCACGGAGGCACGCCTACAAGCCAGCTGAGATGGGCTTTGCCTAAGAGTCAGGGAAGTGTCGAGCGGAACAAGGGATGTGCTGCACAGCTTCCCTCGCAGGCAGATTCCCTCCTGGGGCGCTTACTTCTCCTGCCTTAGTGCCCTGCTTTGTTTGGAGGCTCTTTGCAGACAGCAGCACACACAGCGGGAAGGTGCGCGCTGGCCAGCTCCAAGTCTCGGCAGATTGAAGCGCAAGCCAGGCACCTGCTCGCAGTTTGTCCCGGGCATGGGAAGCAGCATGCTGCATGCCCAGAGTACTTCTCGCACTGTCCTGCCTGCCACGGGGCTGCTTCTGAGCACGGAGGCACACCTACAAGCAAGCTGAGATGGGCTTTGCCTAAGAGTCAGGGAAGTGTCGAGCGGAACAAGGGATGTGCTGCACAGGTTCCCTCGCAGGCACATTCCCTCCTGGGGCTCTTAGTTCTCCTGCCTTAGTGCCCTGCTTTGTTTGGAGGCCATTTGCGGACAGCAGCACACACAGCGGGAAGGTGCGCGCTGGCCAGCTCCAAGTCTCGGCACATAGAAGCGCAAGCCAGGCACCTGCTCGCAATTTGTCCCGGGCATGGGAAGCAGCATGCTGCGTGCCCAGAAGACATCTCGCACTGTCCTGCCTGCCACGGGGCTGCTTCTGAGCACGGAGGCACGCCTACAAGCCAGCTGAGATGGGCTTTGCCTAAGAGTCAGGGAAGTGGCGAGCGGAACAAGGGATGTGCTGCACAGCTTCCCTCGCAGGCAGATTCCCTCCTGGGGCGCTTACTTCTCCTGCCTTAGTGCCCTGCTTTGTTTGGAGGCTGTTTGCGGACAGCAGCACACACAGCGGGAAGGTGCGCGCTGGCCAGCTCCAAGTCTCGGCACATGGAAGCGCAAGCCAGGCACCTGCTCGCGGTTTGTCCCGGGCATGGGAAGCAGCATGCTGCGTGCCCAGAAGACATCTCGCACTGTCCTGCCTGCCACGGGGCTGCTTCTGAGCACGCAGGCACGCCTACAAGCCAGCTGAGATGGGCTTTTCCTAAGAGTCAGGGAAGTGGCGAGCGGAACAAGGGATGTGCTGCACAGCTTCCCTCGCAGGCAGATTCCCTCCTGGGGCGCTTACTTCTCCTGCCTTAGTGCCCTGCTTTGTTTGGAGGCTGTTTGCGGACAGCAGCACACACAGCGGGAAGGTGCGCACTGGCCAGCTCCAAGTCTCGTCAGATTGAAGCGCAAGCCAGGCACCTGCTCGCAGTTTGTCCCGGGCATGGGAAGCAGCATGCTGCGTGCCCAGAGTACTTCTCGCACTATCCTGCCTGCCACGGGGCTGCTTCTGAGCACGGAGGCACGTCTACAAGCCAGCTGAGATGGGCTTTGCCTAAGAGTGAGGGAAGTGGCGAGCGGAACAAGGGATGTGCTGCACAGGTTCCCTCGCAGGCAGATTCCCTCCTGGGGCGCTTAGTTCTCCTGCCTTAGTGCCCTGCTTTGTTTGGAGGCTGTTTGCGAACAGCAGCACACACAGCGGGAAGGTGCGCGCTGGCCAGCTCCAAGTCTCGGCACATAGAAGCGCAAGCCAGGCACCTGCTCGCAGTTTGTCCCGGGCATGGGAAGCAGCATGCGGCGTGCCCAGAAGACATCTTGCACTGTCCTGCCTGCCACGGGGCTGCTTCTGAGCACGGAGGCACGCCTACAAGCCAGCTGAGATGGGCTTTGCCTAAGAGTCAGGGAAGTGTCGAGCGGAACAAGGGATGTGCTGCACAGCTTCCCTCCCAGGCAGATTCGCTCTGGGGCGCTTACTTCTCTTGCCTTAGTGCCCTGCTTTGTTTGGAGGCTGTTTGCGGACAGCAGCACACACAGCGGGAAGGCGTGCACTGGTCAGCTCCAAGTCTCGGCACATAGAAGCGCAAGCCAGGCACCTGCTCACAGTTTGTCCCGGGCATGGGAAGCAGCATGCTGCATGCCCAGAAGACATCTCGCACTGTCCTGCCTTCCTCGGGGCTGCTTCTGAGCATGGAGGCACGCCTACAAGCCAGGTGAGATAGGCTTTGCCTAAGAGTCAGGGAAGTGGCGAGCGGAACAAGGGATGTGCTGCACAGCTTCCCTCGCAGGCAGATTCCCTCCTGGGGCGCTTGCTTCTCTTGCCTTAGTGCCCTGCTTTGTTTGGAGGCCGTTTGCGGACAGCAGCACACACAGCGGGAAGGTGTGCGCTGGCCAGCTCCAAGTCTCGGCAGAATGAAGCGAAAGTGAGGCACCTGCTCGCGGTTTGTCCCGGGCATGGGAAGCAGCATGCTGCGTGCCCAGAGTACTTCTCGCACTGTCCTGCCTGCCACGGGGCTGCTTCTGAGCACGGAGGCACGCCTACAAGCCAGCTGAGATGGGCTTTGCCTAAGAGTCAGGGAAGTGTCGAGCGGAACAAGGGATGTGCTGCACAGCTTCCCTCGCAGGCAGATTCCCTCCTGGGGCGCTTAGTTCTCTTGCCTTCGTGCCCTGCTTTGTTTGGAGGCTGTTTGCGGACAGCAGCACACACAGCGGGAAGGTGTGCGCTGGCCAGCTCCAAGTCTCGGCAGATTGAAGCGCAAGCGAGGCACCTGCTCGCGGTTTGTCCCGGGCATGGGAAGCAGCATGCTGCGTGCCCAGAAGACATCTCGCACTGTCCTGCCTGCCACGGGGCTGCTTCTGAGCACGGAGGCACGCCTACAAGCCAGCTGAGATGGGCTTTGCCTAAGAGTCAGAGAAGTGGCGAGCGGAACAAGGGATGTGCTGCACAGGTTCCCTCACAGGCAGATTCCCTCCTGGGGCTCTTACTTCTCTTGCCTTAGTGCCCTGCTTTGTTTGGAGGCCGTTTGCGGACAGCAGCACACACAGCGGGAAGGTGCGCGCTGGCCAGCTCCAAGTCTCGGCACATAGAAGCGCAAGCGAGGCAGCTGCTCGCAATTAGTCCCAGGCATGGGAAGCAGCATGCTGCATGCCCAGAGTACTTCTCGCACTATCCTGCCTGCCACGGGGCTGCTTCTGAGCACGGAGGCACGCCTACAAGCCAGCTGAGATGGGCTTTGCCTAAGAGTCAGGGAAGTGGCGAGCGGAACAAGGGATGTGCTGCACAGCTTCCCTCGCAGGCAGATTCCCTCCTGGGGCGCTTGCTTCTCTTGCCTTAGTGCCCTGCTTTGTTTGGAGGCTGTTTGCGGACAGCAGCACACACAGCGGGAAGGTGTGCGCTGGCCAGCTCCAAGTCTCGGCACATAGAAGCGCAAGCCAGGCACCTGCTCGCGGTTTGTCCCGGGCATGGGAAGCAGCATGCTGCATGCCCAGAAGACATCTCACACTGTCCTGCCTGCCACGGGGCTGCTTCTGAGCACGGAGGCACGCCTACAAGCCAGCTGAGATGGGCTTTGCCTAAGAGTGAGGGAAGTGGCGAGCGGAACAAGGGATGTGCTGCACAGGTTCCCTCGCAGGCAGATTCCCTCCTGGGGCGCTTACTTCTCTTGCCTTATTGCCCTGCTTTTTTTGGAGGCTGTTTGCGGACAGCAGCACACACAGCGGGAAGGTGCGCGCTGGCCAGCTCCAAGTCTCGGCAGAATGAAGCGAAAGCGAGGCACCTGCTCGCGGTTTGTCCCGGGCATGGGAAGCAGCATGCTGCGTGCCCAGAGTACTTCTCGCACTGTCCTGCCTGCCACGGGGCTGCTTCTGAGCACGGAGGCACGCCTACAAGCCAGCTGAGATGGGCTTTGCCTAAGAGTGAGGGAAGTGGCGAGCGGAACAAGGGATGTGCTGCACAGCTTCCCTCGCAGGCAGATTCCCTCCTGGGGCGCTTAGTTCTCTTGCCTTCGTGCCCTGCTTTGTTTGGAGGCTGTTTGCGGACAGCAGCACACACAGCGGGAAGGTGCGCGCTGGCCAGCTCCAAGTCTCGGCAGATTGAAGCGCAAGCCAGGCACCTGCTCGCGGTTTGTCCCGGGCATGGGAAGCAGCATGCTGCGTGCCCAGAAGACATCTCGCACTTTCCTGCCTGCCACGGGGCTGCTTCTGAGCACGGAGGCACGCCTACAAGCCAGCTGAGATGGGCTTTGCCTAAGAGTCAGGGAAGTGGCGAGCAGAACAAGGGATGTGCTGCACAGGTTCCCTCGCAGGCAGATTCCCTCCTGGGGCGCTGACTTCTCTTGCCTTAGTGCCCTGCTTTGTTTGGAGGCCGTTTGCGGACAGCAGCACACACAGCGGGAAGGTGTGCGCTGGCCAGCTCCAAGTCTAGGCACAAGGAAGCGCAAGCCAGGCACCTGCTCGCGGTTTGTCTCGGGCATGGGAAGCAGCATGCTGCATGCCCAGAAGACATCTCGCACTGTCCTGCCTGCCACGGGGCTGCTTCTGAGCACGGAGGCACGCCTACAAGCCAGCTGAGATGGGCTTTGCCTAAGAGTCAGGGAAGTGGCGAGCGGAACAAGGGATGTGCTGCGCAGCTTCCCTCGCAGGCACATTCCCTCCTGGGGCTCTTACTTCTCCTGCCTTAGTGCCCTGCTTTGTTTGGAGGCTGTTTGCGGACAGCAGCACACACAGCAGGAAGGTGCGCGCTGGCCAGCTCCAAGTCTCGTCAGATTGAAGCGCAAGCCAGGCACCTGCTCGCAGTTTGTCCCGGGCATGGGAAGCAGCATGCTGCGTGCCCAGAAGACATCTCGCACTGTCCTGCCTGCCACGGGGCTGCTTCTGAGCACACAGGCACGCCTACAAGCCAGCTGAGATGGGCTTTGCCTAAGAGTCAGGGAAGTGGCGAGCGGAACAAGGGATGTGCTGCACAGCTTCCCTCGCAGGCACATTCCCTCCTGGGGCGCTTACTTCTCCTGCCTTAGTGCCCTGCTTTGTTTGGAGGCTCTTTGCGGACAGCAGCACACACAGCGGGAAGGTGCGCGCTGGCCAGCTCCAAGTCTCGGCAGATTGAAGCGCAAGCCAGGCACCTGCTCGCAGTTTGTCCCGGGCATGGGAAGCAGCATGCTGCATGCCCAGAGTACTTCTCGCACTGTCCTGCCTGCCACGGGGCTGCTTCTGAGCACGGAGGCACACCTACAAGCCAGCTGAGATGGGCTTTGCCTAAGAGTCAGGGAAGTGGCGAGCGGAACAAGGGATGTGCTGCACAGCTTCCCTCGCAGGCAGATTCCCTCCTGGGGCGCTTACTTCTCCTGCCTTAGTGCCCTGATTTGTTTGGAAGCCGGTTGCGGACAGCAGCACACACAGCGGGAAGGTGCGCGCTGGCCAGCTCCAAGTCTCAGCACATAGAAGCGCAAGCCAGGCACCTGCTCGCGGTTTGTCCCGGGCATGGGAAGCAGCATGCTGTGTGCCCAGAAGACATCTCGCACTGTCCTGCCTGCCACGGGGCTGCTTCTGAGCACGGAGGCACACCCACAAGCAAGCTGAGATAGTCTTTGCATAAGAGTCAGGGAAGTGGCGAGCGGAACAAGGGATGTACTGCACAGCTTCCCTCGCAGGCAGATTCCCTCCTGGGGCGCTTACTTCTCTTGCCTTAGTGCCCTGCTTTGTTTGGAGGCTGTTTGCGGACAGCAGCACACACAGCGGGAAGGTGCGCGCTGGCCAGCTCCAAGTCTCGTCAGATTGAAGCGCAAGCCAGGCACCTGCTCGCAGTTTGTCCCGGGCATGGGAAGCAGCATGCTGCATGCCCAGAGTACTTCTCGCACTGTCCTGCCTGCCACGGGGCTGCTTCTGAGCACGGAGGCACGCCTACAAGCCAGCTGAGATGGGCTTTGCCTAAGAGTCAGGGAAGTGTCGAGCGGAACAAGGGATGTGCTGCACAGCTTCCCTCCCAGGCAGATTCGCTCTGGGGCGCTTACTTCCCTTGCCTTAGTGCCCTGCTTTGTTTGGAGGCTGTTTGCGGACAGCAGCACACACAGCGGGAAGGCGTGCACTGGTCAGCTCCAAGTCTCGGCCCATAGAAGCGCAAGCCAGGCACCTGCTCACAGTTTGTCCCGGGCATGGGAAGCAGCATGCTGCATGCCCAGAAGACATCTCGCACTGTCCTGCCTTCCTCGGGGCTGCTTCTGAGCATGGAGGCACGCCTACAAGCCAGCTGAGATAGGCTTTGCCTAAGAGTCAGGGAAGTGGCGAGCGGAACTAGGGATGTGCTGCACAGCTTCCCTCGCAGGCAGATTCCCTCCTGGGGCGCTTGCTTCTCTTGCCTTAGTGCCCTGCTTTGTTTGGAGGCCGTTTGCGGACAGCAGCACACACAGCGGGAAGGTGTGCGCTGGCCAGCTCCAAGTCTCGGCAGAATGAAGCGAAAGTGAGGCACCTGCTCGCGGTTTGTCCCGGGCATGGGAAGCAGCATGCTGCGTGCCCAGAGTACTTCTCGCACTGTCCTGCCTGCCACGGGGCTGCTTCTGAGCACGGAGGCACGCCTACAAGCCAGCTGAGATGGGCTTTGCCTAAGAGTCAGGGAAGTGTCGAGCGGAACAAGGGATGTGCTGCACAGCTTCCCTCGCAGGCAGATTCCCTCCTGGGGCGCTTAGTTCTCTTGCCTTCGTGCCCTGCTTTGTTTGGAGGCTGTTTGCGGACAGCAGCACACACAGCGGGAAGGTGTGCGCTGGCCAGCTCCAAGTCTCGGCAGATTGAAGCGCAAGCGAGGCACCTGCTCGCGGTTTGTCCCGGGCATGGGAAGCAGCATGCTGCGTGCCCAGAAGACATCTCGCACTGTCCTGCCTGCCACGGGGCTGCTTCTGAGCACGGAGGCACGCCTACAAGCCAGCTGAGATGGGCTTTGCCTAAGAGTCAGAGAAGTGGCGAGCGGAACAAGGGATGTGCTGCACAGGTTCCCTCACAGGCAGATTCCCTCCTGGGGCTCTTACTTCTCTTGCCTTAGTGCCCTGCTTTGTTTGGAGGCCGTTTGCGGACAGCAGCACACACAGCGGGAAGGTGCGCGCTGGCCAGCTCCAAGTCTCGGCACATAGAAGCGCAAGCGAGGCAGCTGCTCGCAATTTGTCCCAGGCATGGGAAGCAGCATGCTGCATGCAAAGAGTACTTCTCGCACTATCCTGCCTGCCACGGGGCTGCTTCTGAGCACGGAGGCACGCCTACAAGCAAGCTGAGATGGGCTTTGCCTAAGAGTCAGGGAAGTGGCGAGCGGAACAAGGGATGTGCTGCACAGCTTCCCTCGCAGGCAGATTCCCTCCTGGGGCGCTTGCTTCTCTTGCCTTAGTGCCCTGCTTTGTTTGGAGGCTGTTTGCGGACAGCAGCACACACAGCGGGAAGGTGTGCGCTGGCCAGCTCCAAGTCTCGGCACATAGAAGCGCAAGCCAGGCACCTGCTCGCGGTTTGTCCCGGGCATGGGAAGCAGCATGCTGCATGCCCAGAAGACATCTCGCACTGTCCTGCCTGCCACGGGGCTGCTTCTGAGCACGGAGGCACGCCTACAAGCCAGCTGAGATGGGCTTTGCCTAAGAGTGAGGGAAGTGGCGAGCGGAACAAGGGATGTGCTGCACAGGTTCCCTCGCAGGCAGATTCCCTCCTGGGGCGCTTACTTCTCTTGCCTTATTGCCCTGCTTTTTTTGGAGGCTGTTTGCGGACAGCAGCACACACAGCGGGAAGGTGCGCGCTGGCCAGCTCCAAGTCTCGGCAGAATGAAGCGAAAGCGAGGCACCTGCTCGCGGTTTGTCCCGGGCATGGGAAGCAGCATGCTGCGTGCCCAGAGTACTTCTCGCACTGTCCTGCCTGCCACGGGGCTGCTTCTGAGCACGGAGGCACGCCTACAAGCCAGCTGAGATGGGCTTTGCCTAAGAGTCAGGGAAGTGGCGAGCGGAACAAGGGATGTGCTGCACAGCTTCCCTCGCAGGCAGATTCCCTCCTGGGGCGCTTAGTTCTCTTGCCTTCGTGCCCTGCTTTGTTTGGAGGCTGTTTGCGGACAGCAGCACACACAGCGGGAAGGTGCGCGCTGGCCAGCTCCAAGTCTCGGCAGATTGAAGCGCAAGCCAGGCACCTGCTCGCGGTTTGTCCCGGGCATGGGAAGCAGCATGCTGCGTGCCCAGAAGACATCTCGCACTTTCCTGCCTGCCACGGGGCTGCTTCTGAGCACGGAGGCACGCCTACAAGCCAGCTGAGATGGGCTTTGCCTAAGAGTCAGGGAAGTGGCGAGCAGAACAAGGGATGTGCTGCACAGGTTCCCTCGCAGGCAGATTCCCTCCTGGGGCGCTGACTTCTCTTGCCTTAGTGCCCTGCTTTGTTTGGAGGCCGTTTGCGGACAGCAGCACACACAGCGGGAAGGTGTGCGCTGGCCAGCTCCAAGTCTAGGCACAAGGAAGCGCAAGCCAGGCACCTGCTCGCGGTTTGTCTCGGGCATGGGAAGCAGCATGCTGCATGCCCAGAAGACATCTCGCACTGTCCTGCCTGCCACGGGGCTGCTTCTGAGCACGGAGGCACGCCTACAAGCCAGCTGAGATGGGCTTTGCCTAAGAGTCAGGGAAGTGGCGAGCGGAACAAGGGATGTGCTGCGCAGCTTCCCTCGCAGGCACATTCCCTCCTGGGGCTCTTACTTCTCCTGCCTTAGTGCCCTGCTTTGTTTGGAGGCTGTTTGCGGACAGCAGCACACACAGCAGGAAGGTGCGCGCTGGCCAGCTCCAAGTCTCGTCAGATTGAAGCGCAAGCCAGGCACCTGCTCGCAGTTTGTCCCGGGCATGGGAAGCAGCATGCTGCGTGCCCAGAAGACATCTCGCACTGTCCTGCCTGCCACGGGGCTGCTTCTGAGCACACAGGCACGCCTACAAGCCAGCTGAGATGGGCTTTGCCTAAGAGTCAGGGAAGTGGCGAGCGGAACAAGGGATGTGCTGCACAGCTTCCCTCGCAGGCACATTCCCTCCTGGGGCGCTTACTTCTCCTGCCTTAGTGCCCTGCTTTGTTTGGAGGCTCTTTGCGGACAGCAGCACACACAGCGGGAAGGTGCGCGCTGGCCAGCTCCAAGTCTCCGGCAGATTGAAGCGCAAGCCAGGCACCTGCTCGCAGTTTGTCCCGGGCATGGGAAGCAGCATGCTGTGTGCCCAGAAGACATCTCGCACTGTCCTGCCTGCCACGGGGCTGCTTCTGAGCACGGAGGCACACCCACAAGCAAGCTGAGATAGTCTTTGCATAAGAGTCAGGGAAGTGGCGAGCGGAACAAGGGATGTACTGCACAGCTTCCCTCGCAGGCAGATTCCCTCCTGGGGCGCTTACTTCATTGCCTTAGTGCCCTGCTTTGTTTGGAGGCTGTTTGCGGACAGCAGCACACACAGCGGGAAGGTGCGCGCTGGCCAGCTCCAAGTCTCGTCAGATTGAAGCGCAAGCCAGGCACCTGCTCGCAGTTTGTCCCGGGCATGGGAAGCAGCATGCTGCATGCCCAGAGTACTTCTCGCACTGTCCTGCCTGCCACGGGGCTGCTTCTGAGCACGGAGGCACGCCTACAAGCCAGCTGAGATGGGCTTTGCCTAAGAGTCAGGGAAGTGTCGAGCGGAACAAGGGATGTGCTGCACAGCTTCCCTCCCAGGCAGATTCGCTCTGGGGCGCTTACTTCCCTTGCCTTAGTGCCCTGCTTTGTTTGGAGGCTGTTTGCGGACAGCAGCACACACAGCGGAAGGCGTGCACTGGTCAGCTCCAAGTCTCGGCCCATAGAAGCGCAAGCCAGGCACCTGCTCACAGTTTGTCCCGGGCATGGGAAGCAGCATGCTGCATGCCCAGAAGACATCTCGCACTGTCCTGCCTTCCTCGGGGCTGCTTCTGAGCATGGAGGCACGCCTACAAGCCAGCTGAGATAGGCTTTGCCTAAGAGTCAGGGAAGTGGCGAGCGGAACTAGGGATGTGCTGCACAGCTTCCCTCGCAGGCAGATTCCCTCCTGGGGCGCTTGCTTCTCTTGCCTTAGTGCCCTGCTTTGTTTGGAGGCCGTTTGCGGACAGCAGCACACACAGCGGGAAGGTGTGCGCTGGCCAGCTCCAAGTCTCGGCAGAATGAAGCGAAAGTGAGGCACCTGCTCGCGGTTTGTCCCGGGCATGGGAAGCAGCATGCTGCGTGCCCAGAGTACTTCTCGCACTGTCCTGCCTGCCACGGGGCTGCTTCTGAGCACGGAGGCACGCCTACAAGCCAGCTGAGATGGGCTTTGCCTAAGAGTCAGGGAAGTGTCGAGCGGAACAAGGGATGTGCTGCACAGCTTCCCTCGCAGGCAGATTCCCTCCTGGGGGGCGCTTAGTTCTCTTGCCTTCGTGCCCTGCTTTGTTTGGAGGCTGTTTGCGGACAGCAGCACACACAGCGGGAAGGTGTGCGCTGGCCAGCTCCAAGTCTCGGCAGATTGAAGCGCAAGCGAGGCACCTGCTCGCGGTTTGTCCCGGGCATGGGAAGCAGCATGCTGCATGCCCAGAAGACATCTCGCACTGTCCTGCCTGCCACGGGGCTGCTTCTGAGCACGGAGGCACGCCTACAAGCCAGCTGAGATGGGCTTTGCCTAAGAGTTAGGGAAGTGGCGAGCGGAACAAGGGATGTGCTGCACAGCTTCCCTCGCAGGCAGATTCCCTCCTGGGCGCTTGCTTCTCTTGCCTTAGTGCCCTGCTTTGTTTGGAGGCTGTTTGCGGACAGCAGCACACACAGCGGGAAGGTGTGCGCTGGCCAGCTCCAAGTCTCGGCACATGGAAGCGCAAGCCAGGCACCTGCTCGCGGTTTGTCCCGGGCATGGGAAGCAGCATGCTGCATGCCCAGAAGACATCTCGCACTGTCCTGCCTGCCACGGGGCTGCTTCTGAGCACGGAGGCACGCCTACAAGCCAGCTGAGATGGGCTTTGCCTAAGAGTGAGGAAGTGGCGAGCGGAACAAGGGATGTGCTGCACAGGTTCCCTCGCAGGCAGATTCCCTCCTGGGGCGCTTACTTCTCTTGCCTTATTGCCCTGCTTTTTTTGGAGGCTGTTTGCGGACAGCAGCACACACAGCGGGAAGGTGCGCGCTGGCCAGCTCCAAGTCTCGGCAGATTGAAGCGCAAGCCAGGCACCTGCTCGCAGTTTGTCCCGGGCATGGGAAGCAGCATGCTGCATGCCCAGAGTACTTCTCGCACTGTCCTGCCTGCCACGGGGCTGCTTCTGAGCACGGAGGCACGCCTACAAGCCAGCTGAGATGGGCTTTGCCTAAGAGTGAGGGAAGTGTCGAGCGGAACAAGGGATGTGCTGCACAGCTTCCCTCGCAGGCAGATTCCCTCCTGGGGCGCTTACTTCTCCTGCCTTAGTGCCCTGCTTTGTTTGGAAGCCGGTTGCGGACAGCAGCACACACAGCGGGAAGGTGCGCGCTGGCCAGCTCCAAGTCTCAGCACATAGAAGCGCAAGCCAGGCACCTGCTCGCGGTTTGTCCGGGCATGGGAAGCAGCATGCTGTGTGCCCAGAAGACATCTCGCACTGTCCTGCCTGCCACGGGGCTGCTTCTGAGCACGGAGGCACACCTACAAGCAAGCTGAGATAGTCTTTGCATAAGAGTCAGGGAAGTGGCGAGCGGAACAAGGGATGTACTGCACAGCTTCCCTCGCAGGCAGATTCCCTCCTGGGGCGCTTACTTCTCTTGCCTTAGTGCCCTGCTTTGTTTGGAGCTGTTTGCGGACAGCAGCACACACAGCGGGAAGGTGCGCGCTGGCCAGCTCCAAGTCTCGGCAGATTGAAGCGCAAGCCAGGCACCTGCTCGCAGTTTGTCCGGGCATGGGAAGCAGCATGCTGCATGCCCCGAGTACTTCTCGCACTGTCCTGCCTGCCACGGGGCTGCTTCTGAGCACGGAGGCACGCCTACAAGCCAGCTGAGATGGGCTTTGCCTAAGAGTCAGGGAAGTGGCGAGCGGAACAAGGGATGTGCTGCACAGCTTCCCTCCCAGGCAGATTCGCTCTGGGGCGCTTACTTCTCTTGCCTTAGTGCCCTGCTTTGTTTGGAGGCTGTTTGCGGACAGCAGCACACACAGCGGGAAGGCGTGCACTGTCAGCTCCAAGTCTCGGCACATAGAAGCGCAAGCCAGGCACCTGCTCACAGTTTGTCCCGGGCATGGGAAGCAGCATGCTGCGTGCCCAGAAGACATCTCGCACTGTCCTGCCTTCCTCGGGGCTGCTTCTGAGCATGGAGGCACGCCTACAAGCCAGCTGAGATAGGCTTTGCCTAAGAGTCAGGGAAGTGGCGAGCGGAACAAGGGATGTGCTGCACAGCTTCCCTCGCAGGCAGATTCCCTCCTGGGGCGCTTGCTTCTCTTGCCTTAGTGCCCTGCTTTGTTTGGAGGCCGTTTGCGGACAGCAGCACACACAGCGGAAGGTGTGCGCTGGCCAGCTCCAAGTCTCGGCAGAATGAAGCGAAAGTGAGGCACCTGCTCGCGGTTTGTCCCGGGCATGGGAAGCAGCATGCTGCGTGCCCAGAGTACTTCTCGCACTGTCCTGCCTGCCACGGGGCTGCTTCTGAGCACGGAGGCACGCCTACAAGCCAGCTGAGATGGGCTTTGCCTAAGAGTCAGGGAAGTGTCGAGCGGAACAAGGGATGTGCTGCACAGCTTCCCTCGCAGGCAGATTCCCTCCTGGGGCGCTTAGTTCTCTTGCCTTAGTGCCCTGCTTTGTTTGGAGGCCGTTTGCGGACAGCAGCACACACAGCGGGAAGGCGCGCGCTGGCCAGCTCCAAGTCTAGGCACAAGGAAGCGCAAGCGAGGCACCTGCTCGCGGTTTGTCCCGGGCATGGGAAGCAGCATGCTGCATGCCCAGAAGACATCTCGCACTGTCCTGCCTGCCACGGGGCTGCTTCTGAGCACGGAGGCACGCCTACAAGCCAGCTGAGATGGGCTTTGCCTAAGAGTCAGGGAAGTGGCGAGCGGAACAAGGGATGTGCTGCACAGCTTCCCTCGCAGGCACATTCCCTCCTGGGGCGCTTAGTTCTCTTGCCTTCGTGCCCTGCTTTGTTTGGAGGCTGTTTGCGGACAGCAGCACACACAGCGGGAAGGTGCGCGCTGGTCAGCTCCAAGTCTCTGCACATAGAAGCGCAAGCGAGGCACCTGCTCGCGGTTTGTCCCGGGCATGGGAAGCAGCATGCTGCGTGCCCAGATTACTTCTCGCACTGACCTGCCTGCCACGGGGCTGCTTCTGAGCACGGAGGCACGCCTACAAGCCAGCTGAGATGGGCTTTGCCTAAGAGTCAGGGAAGTGGCGAGCAGAACAAGGTATGTGCTGCACAGGTTCCCTCGCAGGCAGATTCCCTCCTGGGGCGCTGACTTCTCTTGCCTTAGTGCCCTGCTTTGTTTGGAGGCCGTTTGCGGACAGCAGCACACACAGCGGGAAGGTGCGCGCTGGCCAGCTCCAAGTCTCGGCAGATTGAAGCGCAAGCCAGGCACCTGCTCGCAGTTTGTCCCGGGCATGGGAAGCAGCATGCTGCATGCCCAGAAGACATCTCGCACTGTCCTGCCTGCCACGGGGCTGCTTCTGAGCACGGAGGCACGCCTACAAGCCAGCTGAGATGGGCTTTGCCTAAGAGTCAGGGAAGTGGCGAGCGGAACAAGGGATGTGCTGCACAGCTTCCCTCGCAGGCAGATTCCCTCCTGGGGCTCTTACTTCTCCTGCCTTAGTGCCCTGCTTTGTTTGGAGGCTGTTTGCGGACAGCAGCACACACAGCAGGAAGGTGCGCGCTGCCAGCTCCAAGTCTCGTCAGATTGAAGCGCAAGCCAGGCACCTGCTCGCAGTTTGTCGCGGGCATGGGAAGCAGCATGCTGCGTGCCCAGAAGACATCTCGCACTGTCCTGCCTGCCACGGGGCTGCTTCTGAGCACGGAGGCACACCTACAAGCCAGCTGAGATGGGCTTTGCCTAAGAGTCAGGGAAGTGGCGAGCGGAACAAGGGATGTGCTGCACCAGCTTCCCTCGCAGGCACATTCCCTCCTGGGGCGCTTACTTCTCCTGCCTTAGTGCCCTGCTTTGTTTGGAGGCTGTTTGCGGACAGCAGCACACACAGCGGGAAGGTGCGCGCTGGCCAGCTCCAAGTCTCGGCAGATTGAAGCGCAAGCCAGGCACCTGCTCGCAGTTTGTCCCGGGCATGGGAAGCAGCATGCTGCATGCCCAGAGTACTTCTCGCACTGTCCTGCCTGCCACGGGGCTGCTTCTGAGCACGGAGGCACGCCTACAAGCCAGCTGAGATGGGCTTTGCCTAAGAGTCAGGGAAGTGGCGAGCGGAACAAGGGATGTGCTGCACAGCTTCCCTCGCAGGCACATTCCCTCCTGGGGCGCTTACTTCTCTTGCCTTAGTGCCCTGCTTTGTTTGGAGGCCGTTTGCGGACAGCAGCACACACAGCGGGAAGGTGCGCGCTGGCCAGCTCCAAGTCTCGGCACATAGAAGCGCAAGCCAGGCACCTGCTCGCGGTTTGTCCCGGGCATGGGAAGCAGCATGCTGCGTGCCCAGAAGACATCTCGCACTGTCCTGCCTGCCACGGGGCTGCTTCTGAGCACGGAGGCACGCCTACAAGCCAGCTGAGATGGGCTTTGCCTAAGAGTCAGGGAAGTGGCAAGCGGAACAAG